>NC_090739.1:44958887-45073887 GCF_036898095.1 Palaemon carinicauda
ATAGTTACTGTATATTTTCTTGAAACCCAGTGATAATACAAGTCATTGAAGTTGAATCCTTATATGACAAAAAACATCCTTCAACATTTTGACTCTAACCATAGAAAAAATGTTTCTCCATATTCAAGAAATTATCAGTGTTATTCCTGTACCTCAGAAGTAGGTTGACTTGTATATTCTTCCATATCAGTATACTGTAGTAGCATATCTATTAAAATGAAAGTAACTTTAGGTCTATAATAGCTAATTTTTGTTTACAGCTGTTAGACCAGGCCTTGAACAATCGAGAACAAGCTCGATTCCTAGTCCCGGAGGCGATTCAACGTTTCCGCGGTTTTGGAGGGGTTAGAATTGAAGATGACATCGTAGTGACTGCAACTGGCATGGAAGATTTATCAGGAGGGACCATTCCAAGGATGTAAGTTTGTTAATTACTCTATAATACAACTATAATTTTATCATTAATATTCAGATGTATAAAAATTTTTGCTTTAAATTAACTCATTAAATTAGACAAGATGGTTTATATTTGTTATTTAGCCTTGTTAATAATCTCTTAAAATCTTTTGCTCAACATTTTTTCCAGAACAGTCCCAGGCCGAGTCCCCTATTTTTATCTTGCTGATTTTAAAAGAAAGTTACCTGAATATTTCTTTTATTCTATTCCAAGACATACTGTAGTCACCTAAGTTGGGTTGAAAATATGACAATTTTTATCCCTAAACATGTTAATCAATATTTCTTTATATGAAATAAACAAAATACACTTTGTTCCTATGCAGCATACAAAGCATTATCCTTTAATTATGGATATTGATTCAGCATAAGCTGGAGCTCATCGTGAATGTTGAATAACAAGAAGTTAGCCAGCTGATGAGAGTGTGGGCCAAGTAGCCCACCTCTTTCCAGCCAGGGAGCTTTTACTTCTGATTTGGTGGCTGACGTGTACAGTCGGCTCCTTACAAAGACTCAATTTTCTTTCTCATTCAGGAATTGATTGTAGTTAGTAGTGATGGAATGGAAGTAAGAAGTTTGTTTTTGCCTGAGGAAGGATGGACACTGCATCCAGTTTAAATCCACTCTCCCTCTCTGTGCCTTTTGGGGGACATGATTGTTCAAATCATCCCAGTGCACCTGTTAGTGTCCTCTGGTTCAGTGGCAGGTGTACACTCTGAAGGGGAAGAATGTGGGATGTGTCCGTCTGGATCAGAATGCGCAGTACCCAAGAAGACTCCGATGAAGTCTTTAGCTGCTACAGAGTCTTAGGGTATGCGACTGCTGCTACCGCCCCTGTGCATTTACCTCTAGATTCATCCCTGAAAAGTATGCTGCAAGGGTTTGCAGCCCTCAAATCTACATCATTGAGTTTTTCAGGTTTCGCTGGTGTGTGGGAAACCTCTAGTGTTCGCACCGCACCCCTCGACCGTCCAGGTTGTTGATGAGGAGTTTGAACTAAAGAAGTCTTGGGCTTCGTTAGATCTTTCAAGTTGGCCCTCTATGACTTTGGTGATGGAGCCTCGCTCCAGTGATTACCACTCCCTAACCCTGTGTCTGTTACCCCGATCCTTGTGCTTGGGGACCGGGGCCAGTCCCGTTCCTCCTCCCTCTGTCTGTGGTTGTGCCTCTCGCGGGGCCTTGCGTATGCATATCCCCTCCCCTCTGATAGAGTGCCTGGCTGTTGTGGCTACCCATGCGGTTTCTCCCCTTGGAGCAGCATCATCGTCAATGGTCACTCAGATCTCGACCACTCTGCTTGCAGAACCAAGAGCAAGAGCCGTGAAGAGGGGGAAGTTTGCAAGCTGTTCATCCTAATCTTACTCCTTGTACTCTGATTCAGACACTTTTTCTAAAACAAAGAAAAAGAGGTCAAAGAAATCAAGGAAGGCTAGCCGTAGTCACAGGCATAGGACTCCCTGTGACACCACCTCTTTTTCAAGGGGGATGGACAACACCCAAGTGATTTCCAGCCCGGTGGGGGCTATGCTGGGGTCAACACACAGGGCTCTGGGAGCCATAGCCTGAGTCTTGGTAGCCGGCTTGGACAGAAGTGTACGGCCTTGTACACTTTCTGTTCCTTGTCCAACGTTGATGGATGAGCTTCGGCAACCTCCATCTCCTTTCTTTCCAGGAGGCTGGATACCTACTCCTCTCACTACTGGTAAGTTTTCATTTGGCTTAGTAGAGAGGATGACACCATTTGAGGCTGTACTTGTGTGCATCTATTCTTTGTTAGGCTTTGAATGTGGGGTGGAGGGATTTGTTGCCCGTGCTATGGAGCATGCAGCGGTGGTTATCCCACCGCCTCAACCCATTGGAGTTACCCAGGTGGAATCTTGTGGACTTGGCTCTAGATCGAGTGGACGACTAGATCTAATTACTGCAGGTACATTAAAGGTAATCGTCTGTTCCCTAGTTTGCAATTTTACCTTTGCAAAGACGTTGGAGCATATGATGCCCTTCGCTCTACAGAACTCCCTTGATTGTGGTCAGGAAGTTTTTATGATTGGCTTTGATTTTAGTGCTGCCTTTGACAGTGCTAATAATGAGACATTTGTTTTCAATCTAAATCAGTTTGGAGTAGGTGGGTAGTATCATTATTGTTGCAAAGAGTTGTCGTAGATGGGCACTGTAGTGAGAATAGGAATGTGATATCTTTTGTTCTTCGGGGTAATGTTCTTGGCCCATTACTTTTCTTACTATACTGTATACACATTGTGTGTTGACCTAGAAAACAAGCTTGTTGCATATGATGCTACATTCTTTGCCTCCATTTTATCTCCTGAATGTAGATCTGGGGTTGTTGAATCTGTTAATAGATCCTTAGTGGGAACACATTTAACCTCCACCTGCAAAATCCGTTCAGGGTAAAAAATTTTTTTGCCTATATTTCATGAACTCAGTCTTGTTCATGAAGTTGGCTGATAACTTTTTCCTGTAACCGGAGCTCTACCTTAGGCAGGTGTGGTTGTAAAAGACATCTTTCTTCCTCATGGGAAAACTCCTCTCATGTTTTTTGTCAAGGAAAGAGAGTCCACATTTTAGCTACAAAAGATACTCTCGTTTCTTCTATCTTTCCTCGGGAAATGGGAAGATGCAGTACGCCAGGATACCACCAAGCTTCATCGGTCAGAAGTCTTCACTCATGAGACGAGCTTAACCTTCAAACCTTGTCATGTGAGAGAGTTTTTGTGATTAATCAGTTAGCCCATAATTTCCTTTACAGGATTGGCCCTAATCTTGAAGACCTCGGACTACTGACTGATCCTAAAGGTCTCAAACTCCTGAGACATCTTCAATTTACCTTGATCTGAAAATTAGATTAACTGAAGGAAAGACACGAATGTCACATCCAATATGGCTATCTGTAGACTGGGTCATTAGCCTGTAGAAACTTCCACAGGTGCGACAAGACCGCATCAGTCCCCGTCGAATGCAACCTCTTCAGGACTAACAGTCCCTTAGTTCTCTACAAGATCTGAGCAAGAGACAGTCATGGTAAAAAAAGCTGCCAGATGAGAATCTCTCCTAGGGAGCTGATCTCCTCCTTCATCTTGGATTTGACACTTCCTATAGAGGTATCAAAGAAAATGGGGGAGAGGCCGCATGCAGTACCACACATCCTTAGGTCTATGATCTGAGCATGGATGATACCATCTCCTAATCCCTTAGTAGGCATCCTCTTCCCTTGGGAAAATGCCTGGGGAATGGCAGTGATTGGTTGGTCTTCAGTTTGCGGGAAACACACCCGGCTCCTACGTGGTCTCCCCTTTGGGATATCCTGTCCATGGGTTTGTATTTTATAGAATCCACCCCTTCTGCAGGAGTTTCCCTCCCGAATTTGTCATTTGTTCCCATACTAATAAACCTTACGTTATTTATTGCGGATGAACTAGGAATATTCTTACCTAGACGTTCATATGATATCTCTCACAACTTCCTGTTCAGGCTGCTATCATTCTTACTTGTATTGATAAGCGAGGTGGTAAGGTTTCCCTCGATTACAGTCTATACTATACTAGGTAAACCCGGGCCAATAACTAAGCCAGTACAGTAGTCAAACTTACCACCCACCTAAGAGTGAGTAATCCAAAATAAATAACCTAAGGTTTGTTAGTATGGGAACAAATGACATATTTGGAGATAATTTGTATTTTCCATAACTAATACAAACCTGTAGTTATTTATATAAATTGTCCCGCCATCACCTGCCCCCCGCTAAGTCCTGCCAGCCATCCTCTACTTACCCACTCTTGAGTGGTTAGGTAGGGTTGCCACCTCGTACTTTAAATCTAATGGCTAGCTTCCAGCTCTGCCAAAAGTATATCCGCAATAAATAACTACAGGTTTATATTAGATAGGGGAAAATACAAATTATCTCTGAATTTGTCATGTTGATGGGAGAAGTGCAAGGGGAAGGCCAAGGTTTGGAAAATACAAATTATCTCTGAATTTGTCATGTTTATGGGAGAAGTGCAAGGGGAAGGCCAAGGTTTGGAAAATAAAAATTATCTCTGAATTTGTCATGTTGATGGGAGAAGTGCAAGAGGAAGGCCAAGGTTTGGAAAATACAAATTATCTCTGAATTTGTCATGTTGATGGGAGAAGTGCAAGAGGAAGGCCAAGGTTTGGAAAATACAAATTATCTCTGAATTTGTCATGTTGATGGGAGAAGTGCAAGAGGAAGGCCAAGGTTTGGAAAATACAAATTATCTCTGAATTTGTCATGTTGATGGGAGAAGTGCAAGGGGAAGGCCAAGGTTTGGAAAATAAAAATTATCTCTGAATTTGTCATGTTGATGGGAGAAGTGCAAGAGGAAGGCCAAGGTTTGGAAAATACAAATTATCTCTGAATTTGTCATGTTGATGGGAGAAGTGCAAGAGGAAGGCCAAGGTTTGGGTGGATGAATGGAGTTTAGGAAGCCTAGGTGACAGAAGGATAGATGTGAGAGAGGCAAAAGAGTGTTCAAAGAATAGAAATGAGTGGCGAGCAATTATGAAGCAGTTCTGATAGGCCCTGCTGCTACATTTGGTGATCGCTGATGTAGTGGCAGTAGGCGAATCGGCACATGAAGCTTCATTTGAGGTGGAAAACGGTGGGTGGGGCCTTTGGGCTAATTATTAATAATAATGATGATAATAATAATAATTGTAAGTATATATGCATCTTTACATTTGTATACATACATATACAATAAATATGTATACAGGAGGATACATAAATATACATATACTATGTCTATATACATACATCCACATATATGACTACATTATTATCTTGGTTGATGGTTCATGTTAGTAATAATTATTCTTTTTTCTTATATCAAACAGGGTGGAGGAAATTGAAGAAGTCATGGCAGAAGGACAACAGACAGAGGTGTTTATTCCTCAGCTTCATGCTCAGTCAAAGTTGGCCAACTAAAAGCAGCTATGATATGAAATTGTCAGAAGCATAATAAACCTGTATAATAAAATTTTATACTTGAGAATTTTTATGTGGGATTTTTGTTAGTAGTGCTATTTACATTTACAGGTTTAATACTCTGCTTGGATCAACTTTGCAAGTTAATTGAGAGTTCAAGAAATTATAATTGCTTTGGTTCTTTAAGTCAATTTTACTTAGTAAAAATGTTAATACTTTTCATGTGGGGTTTTTCATCTTATATCATTAATACAGGCAAGGGGTGTTGTGTTGATTTTGGAACATAGTCAAATTCCTGTATAATCCAGCTCATTACTGAGGGTGCTACATTTTGTAAATGGAAACTAATAATTTAAATTTTATAATGTTCCTAGGTCAAAAGAGTTAATTTTGGGCTTATAAAATAAAAAAAGTAAAAAACAATTATAAGGTAGTTTTTCTAAATGAAAACCATCCAAATTTGCATCAAATCTTTCTGTTCATTATACTCCTTAGAAGCTGGTATTTAAAGAATATCTTTATAGCTTGAAAACTGCGATTGGATACAGAAATAATCTTATGAGAAAAACAGGCAATTGACTAAAAAAATAAAATGTATTATTTCAAATACTAACATTGAATTTATATAAAAACATATTTGTTCCAACACGGAGTACTTACCTCGAACTACTTTCTTAGGAGTATCTGGAACTTAATCCCCGACCAAGAATTTTGCATAGTTCCCCCTCTCTCCGCTACCTTGCAGGGGCGCTCCGGGGTGGAAGGATACTCGCCTTAGGGCGACCCTGGGTCAGCGCGTGGGGTCGCGCTTGTTAGCCCGTCAGTAAGGTCTGGTCGTGGCGTTGATTACATCTCGCCGCTCTCTCTCACTTATCCCGTCCGATCACCTTGTGTCCCACGTGTTCCTTTGTGTTCTCCTTACCTTGTCTCATGTGTTCCATTGTGTTCCTTTCTCTTGTGTACCACGTGTTCCATTGTGTTCCTTTCTCTTGTGTACCACGTGTTCCCGTTGTGTTCCTCACCTTCCCTTGTGTGCTTGTGTCGTTTGGGTTCGGTTTTTACCATGGAATCTCAGCGTCGCTGTCCCGAGCCCCAAGCTAGTAAGTCTTGCGGGGCATGGCTCTCGACGCCCGAGGTCGACCCGCACACCTTGTGCTCCTCGTGTCGGGGGAAGAGGTGTTCCCCGGCCTCCATGTGCCCTGAATGCGAGTCTTGGCCGGAGCTTCAATGGACCCTATACGCGAAGAAGAAGGCTTCCAAGAGATCTCCGAAGAAGTCAGGCCTTTCTTCGCCGCTAACGTCGCCCTCGGCCCAGTCTGAGAGAGGTTCTCCTTCACCTTTCCCTACCCAGAGTAGGGGACGAGGTAAGTCCGTTTCGGGGAAACGGCCCATTGCCGTTCCCCATGAGTCTGATTATGGGGAATCTGTGAATAAGGGACCTGTGCAGACAAGTGGGGGGATCTGCTAGTGTGGCGGGAGTGTGTGTGTGATAGACGAAGGCCTGGTGCCCGCAGGACCCGTCTTAAGTGAAGACCCGGTGTGTGTGTGTGGGGGGGGGGATCAGCACCCACTCCCACGCCCGAACAGTGTTTTTCAGGTTCAGCGGGTTCCGGGGGTGGCCAGACTCCATTGTATGGACGGCTCCTAGGACGCCCTTCAGGTCCCCCATGAGGCAGGAGAAGGAAATCGAAGGTTGGTTCGCCCCTCGACCCATCATCTGTTCACCCCCGGCGCCATCGGCCACGCTTCCGCCGGACTTCATGGAGCCTGTGACCCCAAGTTCCAGACCTAGAACCCCCAGGGGGGCTTGTGATAGAGATGGAGGAATCAGCTTCCTCGTATTCTTCGGACAAATTTTCCTACGAGTCCTATTCGTTGGATAGTTACAGTGTTCGAGACTCCAGGAGGAAGAAGAAGCGTTCCAGGAGGAGGAGATCAAGCCCACGCGACAGCCCGCCCAGGAAGAGGGCGAGGTCCTCGAGAAGGGACTACCGAAGGAAGTTGTCACCGAGGAAGTGGTATGTTACCGTTGTCCGACACCGTCGGGAATCCAGCATGTCGGTTGCAGCTCCAGTGCCTGCCTCGGTGGCTGCTGGATCTGCTCCCGTTTCCCTGCACAGTGTCTCTTCGGCTCCGCCCGCTCGTCGGGTGCAGCCGTTGGCACACTCTCTGTTTCCCCGGCCTTGTAAGTCGGCGACTCCACCCGTGTGTAGGGAACTCCCGTGGGTTAGGCCCAGCGGCACAACCCCAGGATCTTTCGTTGCAGCGGTCCCGGCCAAGTTTCGGGATACCCCGCTGCCACGACCATTAACCAGCGCCATCCGGGTGGCTCCGGGAGGGGGTAGACCCATGACGGCTACCTCCGCTCTGGAGGCTCTACCCGTGACGGAGACAGCCGCTCCATCACCCAACCAGGAGGGGAGGGAGGCCTCCGTGCCCGCGGATCCCTCCACGTTCGAGGAACCTTCCAACGCGGAGGTACAGTTAGTGGACGAGCTAGTGGATTCAGGTGAATGCTCTGCGGACGAGGTATCGTCCTATCGTAAGGTACTTCCACTCGTCCGATGGCACCATAGGTTGGACGAGCCTCAACCAACAGCTGAACGAGCTTGGATCTCAGGTCTGGGCAGGATAGTTGACAACCCTGTCCAGCAGAAACCGTCTCTGACCCTGCCGTTAGCACCCGATGTTACCATGGAGATTTCCCTCCCTCCGTTGGGCGCGCTGTCCTGCGCTTACGGGGGGGAAAACGCGATGAAGATGACCTGACGCATACTGCCGGATCCTGTGTGGGCACGCCCTGTGGTTCGCGCTGGGCATCGCGGGGGAGGCCATTGCTCGCGCGCGTGGGCGAGGGAGCGCAGGGGAGGGCGAGGGAGCGCACGGGAGGGCGAGGGCGCGTCGGCGCACAAGCGAGCGTTGGCGCGTAGGAGAGTTCTCGCGTTGGCGCGTGGGCGAACGATGGCGCGCAGGAGAAGGAGCTCGTGGGCGCACAGGCGTCAGAGCGCAGGCAACAGGGTGCGTGGGCGCGTAGGTGTCAGGGCACGTTGGTGTGCTTTCTCGGATGGAGTGCAGCCACAGGATGATGAAGGGCCCGTAGGGGCGAAGCCGTAGGGCGCGTGCGTGCAGGGGGAATATCCCCAGCGCGTGGGCGCACAGTAGGCCGCTCGTCAGGAACCGAAGTTCTGGCAGTGGGCGCACAGTAGGGCGCTCGTCAGGAACCGAAGTTCTGGCAGTGGGCGCGTTGGCGCGCAATGGAGACTGCGGGCGATGGCACGTAGGCAAGGAATGGCGAGCAGGCGAGGTCTGATGGCGAGTCGGCGATCGTGGAGGAAAGCGCTGGCGAGCAGGAGAGGAAGAAGATTACTCCTTGGAGCCCTGATCCGAAGATCGAGGGCAAGCAGGCAAGCGTTGGCGAGCAGGAGAGCGCTGGTGAGCAGGAGAGCGCTGACGAGCAGGAGAGCGCTTGCGAACAGGAGAGCGCTGGCGAGCAGGAGAGCGCTGGCGAGCAGGAGAGCGCTGGCGCGCAGGAGATCGCTGACGAGCAGGAGACCGAGGGCGTCCATGGCGTGTATCAGGCCGAGGGCGTGCAGAGGTCCGTTGGCGAGCAGGAGATCGTAGGCGCGTAGTCTCTGGAACTTCAGGGCGAACAGGAGATCGTGGGCATGCAGGAGGACGCTGGCGAGATGAGGCAGCAACCGGTGAGCGCTTGCGCGCAGGCGAACGTTGGCGCACAGGGGAAACCTGGCGCTTAAGGGACTTATACACAATGTGTGAAAGCCCCTTTTGCCCCGAAGGGACCGGTGCCCGTTTGAAAACGGGATGTGTGGGCGCCCACAGTGCGTCAGCAGCCAGGAAAAGTGAAGGCAGGTCAGCAGGTCTGGCAGGCGTAGGAGATCGCGAACGATCTGCGGAGAGGTCCAGGTCCAAGGAAGTAGCAGGAACGGTAGCTGAAGGACGAGGTTCCTCTGCGGGGGACTGCGAGGATGAAGATCCGAAGAGGCGCCTCCTAACACCCTTGTGAGGAGAAGGAAGACCTCGGCGACAAAGAGCAAGGCGAGCCTTACGTCGGATGCGTCCTCTGGGAGCAGCAGGCAAACCATCGGCAGTCCTCCGAAGAGGAGTCTCTGTCAGTGAACTCCCCCGGGGGGAGAATCACCCGCAGGAGAGACCGTTGGACTTAGATCCTCCCTCGAAGGATGTTCGGAGGGGGGAGCTAAGCCTTCAGCTACAACAGGAGCAGGGGTTTGAACACTGTCATTGGAAGCGTCTGCCACAACAGCCTCGACAATAAACAGAGGGTCAACCTCTGCTACCGCCGGTGACTATTTGACAGCTGCTCCCAACCTGATCATGTCAAACAGGTCTTCCTTGGAGGGCGAACCCTGAAGCCCCAAAGAAGCCCAAAGCTGCAAAAGATCATTATTAACAGGAGAAATAATTAAATCCTCCCCCGGGAGAGGAGGAGGAGCTGCCTCGCTATGGGAGGCAACTCCCTCTCCCAAACCCCGAGATCGGTCAACAACAGTACGGCCTACGCTACCACTCGACAGCCTCTCACGAGAGGCCGACCGAGTGGGAGCTTCGGAGGAGGTTTGGGCTATGGAAGAAGAGTCCTTAGTATTTTCCTTCTTCAAAGAAACCTTTGAAGGAGAAATATCTCGTCTGGACTTTTTCTTCCGGCTCCGAGAAAACCTCTCCCACTGGGAGGTAGGCCACTCCCTACATTCCATACAAACATTATCACTTTCACACCGCTGACCCCTACAATAAGGGCATAAGGTGTGAGGATCCGTCTCGATGGAAGACATGAAGGTCCCACAAGGGCGGTCAGGTAACCCAGGGCACTTCCGCATTGTAGAGGCCAACTTCACAACACTCTAAGAAAAAGAAAGAAAAGGCAATGATTAATGGCTGTCAAAGAGGCGAGGGTGAAGGCGGACACGTCCGATCACCACCCGAGCCAAAGTAAAAGTGGAGCTACAACATGTGTGTGAGGGGGGAGGGTAGCTAACTACCCTCCCTAACCGCCGCTAACTAGCGGTGGGGTAATAATCCCTCGTTGAAATTTTATGGCTCGTCCTTTCAGCTACGCGAATTACCCCCTTTAAATAGCGTGGTTTGTATTCCAGTTACGGAACAAATATATAAAGTGATTGATAAAACCCGTAGACTTAAGATAAAAAGTTGAAAAAACTGGTCAACATGACAGAGCCAATACACCATGCAAGGCTAAATACCCTCCAGGATACCCACTTGAACTGAAGGGAGGATAATAAGGATGATTCTGAAAAGATAAAGAAATAGATAAGGAAAAGATAATGTTTTGATAAACCACCAGGCATCCATGGCCCTTCTTTTAAGCCTGCCCAACACCATTTTAAAAAACAAGAGGAAGAAAAATAAGATACGATAGTGTGCCTGGGTGGTTTCAAGCAATTAAACTGTTAAGTTCCAACTGCGCTTGAATCAATTCTTATATTATAGGACAAATGTTTATATTCATGTAGAAACAAAATAAGTTTACACATTAGGAATGGATTTCATAAACTGAGATATGCATGGTATTCTGAATCTGGATAAAAATAAATGAAGACTTTTCAGATTTCATTAAATTTAATTCTGATCTGAACCAATCAGGACCAAAATATTTGCTACTAATATGAACTACATGGCCTTCCTCTGATAAGGGAGTTTGACTATGAGATCGACTAGGGGAATCAGCATGACTAAACCCTGATCTGACACTACACTGGAACTAGTACTAAACTCACTTTTCCTGCCTTTAGTATCTCTATTGTTCTCCCTTTTTTACTTATACTTCAAACTTCTTCCATATGTGAAAATTGAATTAATGAAAGCATACAAAGCTGTTTAGAATAAAATAGATTATTGGATTTTAGATTTAATGCATAACATGACAAAAAGGGGTCTCTATTAGGCTCTTTTCATTGGATGTATTAATTTTTTCATTAAATAAATCATGTGACCTTGATTCTAAAATTTATCTTAATATTTTAAGGAATGGTACCTTGTGATTTCAAATTTATCATGAAAAAAATACAACACTTGCACTAGCCAGATAAATATTTGAGCCATTTACAACATATGTTGTATTAAACCTGGTATACTATTATTTCTAACAATCCCAGTTGAAAGAGCAGGATGCTATAAGCCCAAGGGCTCCAACAGGAAAAAATAGCCCAGTCAGGAAAGGAAATAAGGAAATTAATAAACTACAAGAGGAGTAATGAACAATTAAAATAGAATATTTGAATAAGTTACATTTCATATATAAACTATAAAAACTTAAAAAAACAAGAATAAGAGAAATAAGATAGAATAAGTGTGCCCGAGGGTACCCTCAAGCAAGAGAACTCTACCCCAAGACAATGGAAGACCATGGTACAAAGGCTATAGCACTACCCATGACTAGAGAACAATGGTTTGATTTTGGAGTGTCCTCCTAGAGGAACTGCATACCATATCTAAAGAGTCTCTTCTACCCTCACCATGAGAGTAGCTGCTTAACAATTACAGTTCAGTAGTTAACCCTTGAGCGAAGAAGATTTTTTTGGTAATCTCAGTGCTGACAGATGTATGAAAAGACAGAAGAATGTTGAAAGAATAGGTCAAACTACTGTATTCGGTGTATGTGTAAGCAAAGGGAAAATGAGCTGTAATAAGAGAGAGGGATCCAATATACATGTAATACTGTCTAACCAGTCAAAGGACCCAATAACTCTCTACTGGTAGTATCTCAACAGGTGGCTCGTGCCCTGGCCAACCTACTGCTGACTATAAACATAACATATAGAATATGACAAAAAGTAATTCTGAAATTAGTTATTGTAAGAAACTGCATCTCCACTATTATAAAAAACGATAACTTGTATTATTGGAAAGGAAATTAAACTACATATGATAATCCTAAGCACCATTTTGAAAATATTTAAAACACATTCTGACTTAAACAAGGAGGAATCTGTAACCCCACCCAAGATCATACGGGAAAGATTAAATATTTCCTGTCAACCAAGACAATAGAGGCTATTACTTTCAAGAATGAATATTTTTCAGCTTAACCAATTAAACATTAGTTTTCCTACAAAATCTCTCGACAACAGACTCAAAGTACTCAAAACTGGTGGCCACTAAACACAGTACCCATCATTACAAGCTAATCCAAGCCATTGAACACATCCATCATAGCAGTAAATGGGTCAACACTAAACAAACATTGTAAATCACTATAGTATACACAACTGTGCATAAAGAAAACTTGCACATACCAGTGGCAGTCCACAACAAAATAACTTAGGGGAGCAAATCACTAAGGCCCTCAAAGAATTTAATACAAAAATCAGAGCAATTTACAAAGTATGTAAGTAGAGATAACAAAGAACTTCTGACTCTTACAAGATGGTGCAGGGTTTGGGACACCAGTGATCTGGCAACAGCTCGGTCAGCTTTCACTAGGGGAAACAGAGTTCTCAAACTTTAATAAAAAGATTTATGGGTTTGAATTTTAGTATATTAGCTAATTTTCAGAGAATAAATAAATTTCAGGTAAGGTTAATTGAAATAATTAGTGGGTACTACAGTGGAACCTCTACATCCGAACGTATCTACATCCGAATTTTCCAACATCCGAAGTAAAATTCGAGCAAATTTTTGACTCTACACCCGAATTTTATTTCGACACACGAAGTAAACATTACGCCATTGAGCGTCGAGTGCTCAGTTCTCTGTTCTTGTGTGTATCGTGTGGTTGTCCTCTGTTTGGTCTGTTATTAATAGTGCTTATTTTCTTCCTTTTCTCACATTTCCTTTTTGATTTTACCTATAATCATGGTGCCTAAGAAGCTAAGTTTCAGTACAGGAAGAAGGCAATTCTTTCATTAGAATTGAAGCAAGAAATTATAGAAAAAAAAATTAATAGACGTCTCTAACACTAACAGTGAAGAAGAACAAGAGAGAGAGAGAGAGAGAGAGAGAGAGAGAATTTATTTAAAGAACATGTTAACACCATGTCTACCTTCTCGTCGATCGTCCGTCTCTTCCTGGCGTAGCAAATCCTACACCTGCGTTGGCCTGTCTCTGAGGTAAAGTGGCAATAAAACACATTTTTTATTCATTATTTCTTTATAATTATCTTTTTTTTATGCTTCTTTCATATTATGCAGTTATGTCATTATGTGTAATTATGTGTAGCCATTTATTAAGGATTTATTATGGGTTTTTAGGCTGAGGAACGAATTAAATGAATTACCATGTATTCTTATGGGAAAATTCGTTTCTATATCCGAACATTTTCTACATCCGAAGTAGGTTGTGGAACGAATTAAATTCGTATGTAGAGGTACCACTGTATTAGATTTTCATCTGAGCTGGACATGAGTTCCCAAGTCTATCATCCAAATTAACATTAAGAACAATTGACATGAAACCAATTTGTTCAGACAAAAATACAAACCTGAAAACTTTAATATTCAAGTAAAATGTTACCAGTTCTAGTTGGATAAAGTCATTGAAGCCTAATAAAGAGTCAAAGGGTACCATATAAGTGAGAGGTAGGGTACTGATCATTCACTTGTCTCCAAACCCTACCTTTTTCTTGAACTACTAAGTGCAGTATTTTCCACTTCAGTAAAATTAAAATTTTGCTGTTGAAGTATTTTGTTGCTGATACCTAATATAGATATATTCCCAGTGGTTGCTTGATAAATTCTTTAGAGCTTATTAACAATGTAATCAATTGGTGATTGGTAGGTGAAAAGAAGGGTATTGCCTACTCACCTGTGCTGTATATAGATTGTCAATTTTCATGTCACTCTTGAGTATGATATCTCCGTATTGGTGGAACTTGAGACTTTTGTTGTCAAAGTATATTAATGTTAACAATACTTGGTTGGATTTGTTATCCAAATGGATGGGTGTTCTGATGAAACAGGCAAAGATTGTAAGGAAATACCACAGATATCCGGGGCCAAGAGGCATGTTGTCACTTTGTCACCCTTGTTTATTGTTATTCATATTTATTAGTTTTGTTATGGCTCGGTTTGCAGTAATGATCTTTTCTGCAAAGTGTGTGCTGGTTGATCCTTTACATAACATCTGGGTTTGTTTGTGCTAGTTTCCTGCTTTATTTGTTAGTTGTCCCTACCTGTTCCTCCTATATTCTGGTCTGTGGGAGAAATGGTTGATGAGGTAGAGAGTAAACATGCTTACTGTACTTCACTTATGGTGATGAATTATCCTGTATAGTCTTTTGAGGATTTACCTGTTCCTGTGACGCCGGTAAGTCTACAGTTTCCGTCAAAGTTCTTGTAGTACCTGTAAGCCATGTGGTCTACCATGTCATTCCCACAGAATTATTTTTTTCCATCTTCCTCAGTCACCTGATATTGGTCAAGGACTCTCTTGAGGATGTTCATGCTCCCAGAGTGAAACAATCTCAATAGCAGAATGATATACTAAGATTTTCTACTATTAACAAAACTAGCCTTGAACTTCTGGTGGTGGCTTGAATACTTTATGAGAAACGATAACTTCAAAGGAATCAAGTCATAGAAAGCCAGGAACCAGTGAAAGGGCAGATGAGGAGCGAAAACCTAAAGTCAACCATATATAGCTGTTCAATGTAAATGAGGACTGTGAAGGAAAGGGATCAACAGTCTTTTAAACATCTGAATACCAGAAAATTAATACCAAATTCTAATAAGGAAACAAAAGAGACGAGCTCCTCAACTAACAAGAATGGTGAGAATTAGGGGGTTTTAAAAGGAAGACTTTGTGTACTTTGCATCAGAGAAATCTCATGCCATGTTAACTTGAAAATCTTTTCCAACCAGCAAGTCATAGGACTTCAAAAATTCAGATTAGTATTAAGGGAAAGATATATTGTAGGTGGTAGTCTATAAAAAGCTGGTTGGATGAGTGATATATGTTGCTTAACAGGAATAAAGCAAAGCTGATTATTACAAATAAAAGGGCTATGAAAAATTCTTTGACAATGACTGTGATTGAAACTTATGTTTTTAAATTCTCTATAGTTCCTTTTTTTCATTACATCACAGGCATTTGGAATTATTCAAATTTTTACAGAAAAGTTTACATCTACGGTTGCCTGGTGCTGCAATACCTACCTAGATGAACTATTATTTCATTTCATATTAAATGTCGTCAACAATTTCAATTTATACTCATTAAAATAATACAAATGACAGACAGTACTGCATTCTTAGTACAGTATTATTCATGACTTGTTAATTTAGATATGAAATATATGAATAAAAAACTTAAAAATTTTACCTAAAATCACTGCTGGTTCAGAATTCAATAATATCTTTTCTTTTCATACAGAGTATATGGCCATATTAAAGCCCTACATTCTATTCTAGCCATAAGATCAATCTCAGAAAGGTGCTCGTTTGATAAAGCCTGTAGGACTGTTACACTGTCTCCTCTTACTCTAACCTCACTGGTGGAAGTTTTACCAATTCAATACATTTATTGATCTGCAGACCTTTTGTATAAATATTTCAGCCCATGTATGAAAATTTTCATGACAGATAATTATACTCTCAATATTCAAAATGCAATCTAGTACTGTACTTACTTTTTGCAAAAAATTTTAATTTCCCAAGAGAAACCATTATTCAAGAATTCTTGACTTTGACAGCATCATCACTTACAATTGGAAATTAACAGAAGAGGAGACAGGTGGAACTTTTCTTGTCATCCAACATGCTTTCTCCAACATATTTACTTTTTCCATCAGGATCCTAACATCTATGAGTATCTGATATTATAGTTATTGAATGTACAAACTATTACTATTGCCCGTCTGAATTTCTAACATTACTGCTACTATTGTGGTAAACAAAACTGAATTCATGGTTAACTTGAATTATGAAATTTTGTTTCACAGAAATAATGTTTTCCCATAACCAATTTGAATTCCCTTAAAAAATACAGTCCCTACTGGCCAATGGTTATTCAAGAGGAAAAATTTCAGCTTCTTAAGTAGTAGAATAATGAATTGAGGTAAATTTCTATTTATATGCTGTACTATCAAGCATCATCCTACATGCAGCTAAGTTATATAAACAAAGAATAGGCCTCAGAGGAGTCTTACACCTGTTGCAAAGAGTTCCACTTCAGAAAGAAAATAAAACTGTTACTACACATATCTCAATGATAACGAAGTTTAATTAGATTTAACAAATTTCAAAAATCTTTCTTTTCCTTCCATATCTTTTACAACTTCTAGGAGCTCTATCTTCATATCCTTTTGCTTTGCCAACCATGCTGGAACAAGGTACTGGTGACATGGATCTACCTAGAAAAAATGGAAGTTTTGTTAGAAGGAATAGTAATATTCTTGAAGGGTACACAACCAAATTTAACATGTCACATTACTGAATAAAAATAAGGTCTTTTTCGGCAACCCTTTGGCCTCAGTTGCATAGTAACTGTACTGATATTTTACTATTACATTTTCACCAACACTCCTAGTTCCCATCATCAGGTTAAGCATAAAATACCTTTGCTTTTTCACAAATAATATTTTTGGTAATCATATCTCCATTTAACTGTTTTTCATCAGTCCAAATAAGCAGCATTTTTTCAACATTGTCAAGAACACATGGCCATTGTTTTGTAAATATCACCACCCCTTTCCCAATATCTATTGATTTCATAAATTTGTTTTTCTTAAGAATTGTGCAAATCATAGATGTTGTACAATTTTATATTTTTGTACAGTTTGCCAAACTCGTACCTTATTCTTGCTTCTCAGATATTTCTTTTTTTTTTACCTCTACTGTAATCATCTTCTAATCAAATTTCTTTTTCATCTTTAGGACTATTGTCACAATATTATACCGTTAACTTTACAATGAACAATAGGGATCACAATTTAACAAATAACACGCTGTCACAACTCTACAAAAAAAAGTTCCAACGATGCTTGCCCAATGCTCTATAACACTGCTAGGAGTGCTGCTCAGTGAGTGGAAGAGTTAGGGTCTGAGCAAAGGAAGGGATGCAAGCTAATGTAAAACTAAATGACATAAAAATCACGTGAAACAGTGTAAAGACTGCGTGGGTGATATATGGACACCACACAACTACTTACTTAGCATCACATGCTAGTCTCTTTAGTACTTGACCACAAAAAAATGCCCATATGGAGTGAAATTTTTGCTCACAGACCAATGAAGACTTGACTTGAACAGCAAATGGTTAGCAATCCTGAATTAATGTAGAATAACCTTTGAACAGCTACCTCAGCAATCTACTGAGCCTGCAGAATATATACAAGGTTGATAACTCATTTCAAAGCCTACTACTTTTGCCCACTGCTACATAGAGACCACAGTCACAAAAGCTCCAGTTCTTTGTATGAATATATCATTTATCCGAGGTAATTGTATTTTTTAAAACTCTTGCAAGAGAAAATATGAGTCATTATCATGAGGTAGGAGAACATCATCTGATGGAGACAATTCATTACTGTTAATAATTTGGAAAGTTAGAAGTGTAATGTCATTCCCCTTTTCAGAGTTGACCAATCACAGGGGAAGCTCGTAAGCAGTGGACAGGGCTATCGTGCAACCCTGTACGACCTATGGTATAAAACATCCACATGGATACCATGCTAAAACACTGTTTACATTATGTTAAACAATAAATATCATAATTTACCTTATGTTGAAATAAACCATGATTAGTCAAATCACTTGAACCTTTCACATCTAATTAGATTCAACCATGACACAATAGTCTGTAGCATGACTTAAGTAATTAAATTTTGCAAATAAAGGTCGACTTTCCAACATTGCTCCAACATTGCTATTCTTCGTGAAAGAGGGGTCTGTCATCCAAACGTCTTAACTAAATTACTTATGATAGCCTATTGGCTCTTGATTTACATTAACACTATACAAACCACCCTAATCTTGTTATGAGAGGAATAGGTCTAAATTTTTGTTCTTGGTAACCTTATCGACAAAAGTTTATTAAGAAAAACATATTCAACACAGTTGTACATCTGGCAAGTGAGGATGGTAAATGATATGCAACCCTACAAAATCACTGCATCTAAACACTCTTCAGTTTTTATACACTAGATAAATATGACAAATTCGAAGATAATTTGTATTTTTCCTAACCATACAAACCTTAGCTATTTACAAAGGGTTATTACTTTTAGCGTAGCTGAAATGGCGAGCCATTAGAATTTAACGAGGGTGTATTACCCCCGCGCTAGTTAGCGGGGGGGGGTAGGGGAGTGGTAGCTAGCTACCCCTCCTCCCCCTCACACACAGGTGAATACTCACTTTCACTTAGAGGTAGGACTTGTCTTGGGGGACAGGGCTGGCGGGCAAATATGTGTAAATAGCTAAGGTTTGTATGGTTAGGAAAAATACAAATTATCTTCGAATTTGTCATTTGTTCCGTAACCGAAATACAAACCACGCTATTTACAAAGGGTGACTTATCCCTTAGGAAGGGTGGAAAGTCCCCAGCCATACTGGCTTTGGCTTTACCCGGGGACTCAGAATCCGAGTGAGTCGCACTCGAGAAAAGGAGTCCCTGCACCTCACAAGTTCCTTGCACCGCAAGGAACCATGTGGCCTACGTAAGCTTATGTGTGAAGGAAGAAGTGTGACCCGTCCTAGGCAGTTGACCTGGAGTTCCAGAAGGAACTCTGGGTTAGGACGTTCCCAATACCACCTCGTCAGGGTATGGGGGACGCGACAGTATTGACTCAATACTCGGAACACAAGGAAGCATGGTTTACCTGCAGAGGTTCGAGGTCAGCTATGCAGAGACCAGGATGCTGCTTCCCCGTAGAGGGGATGATGAAGAAAGAAGTAAGGGCCAGACATACTTCTTTCGTTCATGCAGACTAAAACCTGATAACAATGCCCTCAACCTTCTGCTACCTGTCCAAAAAGGAGCCTGAGGTTAGACCAGCTGTTGTGTAGCCACCACAGAGCGATAGAAAACGTATCGAGACTCCTGTGGGTCACGCCCTGCAGGAAGCGGGCTGCGAAGGTCATCAGACGCTTCCAGACTCCAGCTTGTAGCACCTGCGTCACAGAGTAGTATTACTCGAAGGCGAGGGACGTTGCGATGTATCCAACATCGTGCTGTAGGGCGACGTGACGGGGGAGGGTCTGAAGACAGGTCGAGATGAATGTCCTTGAGTCCGGGCTGAAGAGGTATACTGGTGACTCTCCCCCCATGTCCTCCTTGTGTTCCCAAATCGGCTGCAACTGAGGCCAAACTGCAGCTGTTCCCAGCGCTAACCTCTCGATTCCTGTACTGGCAAGAAAGAGAAGGTCTTGGGACATCAGACACAGAATGGAGACTCAAAATCTTGAATGAATCGGACCGAAGGGTCGGGACCCTCAGATTCTGAGTCTAGCCAACAACTCAGGAGCGAGCCTGAATGTTGCCTTCCCCTCTTCCTTAGAAAGGGGGGGAGTAGTAGAGTAGTAAGAGACCAAGAAGATTGCTTACACACTGGCCGTGGCCAGAGTGAGCAGAAGACCCCAGGCGGAATACAATCCGAGGCCTGTCATAAAAGGGTCTTGAGAAGATCTCTTAAAGGACTAAAAGTCCGAGCCATGCTCCAAGTTGGAGGTCTTCCTCCGACTAGGGCAGGGACGATCGTAGCTTCGCATGAGCGAGGATAGATCCAGCGGGCAGGAAAAAGTTATTCCTTTAAGCCTGAAGGTCAGGGAAAGGCTGAGCGACAGGCTTCATTGCCAAGAGCGGAAAGGAGTTTCCTCCCGCCGAAAGGCAATAAGACCGTTATTGCTGGAGAAGAGGCCTCACGGGAAGAGGTATATCTCCCACGGCACCAACCACCTTAGACTCTTCACTTTGCCTGGGAGACCCCTGTGGATGACTATCGCAGATGACGCGACCTCCGTACCGCGACTGTAGCGGGTTGTCTCTTCTAGAGGAGGAAGCGTAGTGTCTCCAGGCATGAAGCCGAAGCGACGTCCCGGTTCGGGAGAGATGTCGCAGTGTGGTTGCTTGAGTAGTCTGCGCCGTGGGAGAAGCTCTCCCGGGAGTTCCGTCAGGGGAAGCAGAGGGTCCAGAAACCGTTCTGCGCATAGTCCCAGTGGAGCTCTCCCATTGAAAGGTTGACAGACAACCTGGTTTTGTTGAGACCCATTGTCCGCAGACAAAAAGGAGGGAAGACGCAGGCGTCGAAGTTGTCCCACCATCACCGGAATGCATCTTGCCAGAGTCTCGGGGTCTGAGACTGGGGGGAAAACTAGCGGAAGCTTGAGGTTCCAAGCTGTCGCGATCAGGTCCCCCAGACCAGCACTTGCTGGTTACCCAAGGTCAAAGACCCTTAGGTACACTCTCTCTATGAGGCTCTGCTCGGATAGTCTGAGAGAAACATTCCCCTGCCTGGAATGAGAGAGCCGATGGTGGAATTGAGAGAATCTCAATCATCCCGGTATCTCTACTGCAAGATGTGAAGGTGTGAAAATGCGTCCCCTGCTGGTTAGCATGAAGTCGACACGCAACGGGGCGACTTGGCAGGAGCGGTAGGATCTGAAGAGGGGCCAGACTAAGGCTCTTAAGCCTGCCTGAATGATGGAGAGGTATCCTTCAGGTCTTGACCATAGGCCTGGACCGGAACATGCCCCCCCCCCCTTTCCTTTGACGAGTCCGAGAACCGCATCAAGAATGTGGGGAAAGGACGAGAATATCCACTACCATCAAGAGGCTCCATAGGTCAACACCCATTGCAGGTTTAATAGTTCCGCTGGTCCCATAGGGCCAGGGAGTCCGGTTAAACATTGCCTGAAGCCACCGGAACTTGGATCGCCCCACATGGAACTTATCCTGAGGCGACCGTTCGGACTATAAACGGGTCAATGAGGAAAGAAGAACTAGGAAACGTTCCAAGGTAGGGCTGAAAACTCTGCTTGACTGAGAACAGGTACTGCGACTCTCCTCAGTCTTGCCACAGTCAACCGAAAGGAAGGCTCGGAGGATGTGGTAACAGAATCTGGCGTCCCCAGGTGGTCACCCATCCAAGTACCGACGTTGCTTAACCTCGCTGGACGGACGAGAAGCGGGGTTTCCAACATGGTAAGGCGGTTGACTCAATATCATGGCCAGATACTCCAGATGTTGAGGCAGAGGAAGAGAAGGCTCCAAGCAAAATACCATGAGCCCACACTCATGGTCAGCATTCGGAAGCTTTTCCCGGCGCTGAAGAAGGTCGAAACCCGAGCCTACCGGAGTTGACCAGCCCTCCAAACAGCAGAGGAGGCGGAAGTCTGCACCTGAGCGGCCAAGAGGAAGGCAGGGAGAGTTCTCTGGGGAAACAAACCTGCTATGCCACGGCGGGATAGCCACACTGCATCATAAGCAGGAATACTTGCAGTTTAGGCTGAATTCGACGAGCACCCTGGAAGATGGATGGAATGGAAACTGAAAGTACCCGTCCTTCCGATCCAGGGTTAAAGGAGTCCTGTCGCCTCGTTACCAGTCTGATCGATTCTGCTGGTCTACGCTGGCCAAAGTTTGTTCGACAAACTTGATCAGGGCTGAGAGGTCGACTATGGACATCCCCTCTCAGATCCTTCCTTACAAGAAAGGATCGACTGAGGGGGCCGGGGGTGAAGCCGTCGATGATCCTAAGGAAGACCTTCGCCTAAGGTATGGATCATTCTGCCCAACCGGGCAACTCTGCTGATGCTATGGCATAGAGGTTCAGAGACACTGAATTCGCTGACAGAGACGGCAGGCGCGATATCCTTGGCTACTCACAGAGATTGTGCGGGAATGGGCATCGGGAAGCTGTCATTCGGATGAGTAACCTTAAGCATCCTCCCAGCGAAAAAACCTGCAATCCTAGAGTTCGTGAACTCCTTTTAGGACTATGCCCCCCCGGGGGAGTCTCCCGTGCCATCTGTTCCTGACAGGAGGAAACTGCAATTGGACACCTTGTCCCAGTTGTCGTAGCCGATAACTTAGGCCGACGTGGTTGAAAGAAAAGGGAGCTGGAGCCCTGCAGAGTCTGGAAGAAAGCGCCTTGGAGGAGTGAAACCGGAAGTCGATTTACTCCGCACAGCAGATGTTTAAGTCTCTGTCCTTGGGCAAAGACAAAACTCTTCTCAAGGATGGAAGGGTGTCTGAGGTCGTTGACCTCCACAGATGAGACACCCGAAGGAAGCCTTCAGTCAGTGCGTCCAGATGGTACAACATCGAGCTTGTCCGCAAGTAGATACTTAACGACGAAAGGCCAAGGTGCCTGAGCTCGAGAGGAGGAAAGTACCCTTGATCTTCCTGTAGCTTCCTTGAACCAAACCTCGGGCCGTAACCGAGGAGGGAAAGAACCTGGTAAGCTCCCAGAGGAAGAGGTAAGCAGTCACCCCTTGTCCGATGGAGAAATCTTCAACGGAAAGCCCCCCCGCCAAAAATCCTTCCAGGGCGGGAGAAGGAGAGAGTACTCGTGCAGGAGAGGGGACCCTCGAGACCGACCTCTTGGGAACCAACTTCGCCCTGGGGGAAGTCACCACGAAGTCCACTCCTCTCTTTCTCTTCAGCGTAGGAGAGACAGCCGCTGGTTTGTTACCCTGGCCGGTGAGTGCTGGTTTCATAACCCTCATTAACGCCCGTGCCAGCGGATCAAACCATGTCTGCTGCTCCAAGGACACAGAGTCCAAAATCCTCGCTAAGGTGAAAGGGATCGGGCGATCCTTTGGAGAGGACACGACGGTTCCTGCCTGAAAAGAAGGTGGGAAGAATGCTGTACTGACCTGTCTTCGTCCTGCACTACCAACCTGTGCTTGGATGGAGGTGATCCCGAGTGCCGCCTAGGAGCACGCGTCCCTGCTGCTACCACCGGCTGTGGAATTCGCCGCGAACTATGGTCGCGCGAGGGCGAACGGTCGCGCAAAGGCGAATGGTCGCGCGGGCGCACAGGCGAGTGGTCGCGCGGGCGCGCAGGCGAGCGGTCGCGAGGGCGCGCAGGCGAGCGATCGCGCGGGCGCGCAGGCGAGCGATCGCGCGGGCGCGCAGGCGAGCGATCGCGCGGGCGCGCAGGCGAATGGGCGTGACGGCGAGGGATCGTGCTGCCGCGTAGGTGAAGAAGATCGCTGGCGGTAAGCGATGGCGAGCAGCATGTGTAGGTGAATGATCGCGTGATAGGGTGCGATGGTGATCAGCATCCGCAAGAGGGCGAGCGTTCAGGGTTGTGCGATGAGGAGCAGCATGCGTAAGCGGGCAATCGTGCAGGGTTGTGCGATGGCGAGCAGCATGCGCAGGTGAATGATCGCGTGAAAGGGTGCGATGGTGATCAGCATCTGCAGGAGGGCGATCGTTCAGGGTTGTGCGATGAGGAGCAGCATGCGTAAGCGGGCAATCGTTCAGGGTTGTGCGATGGCGAGCAGCATGCGCAGGTGAATGATCGCGTGAAAGGGTGCGATGGTGATCAGCATCCGCAAGAGGGCGATCGTTCAGGGTTGTGCGATGAGGAGCAGCATGCGTAAGCGGGCAATCGTTCAGGGTTGTGCGATGGCGATCAGCATCCGCAGTTGAGGGTCGCGCGATGGCGATCAGCATCCGCAGTTGAGGGTCGCGCGATGGCGATCAGCATCTGCAGTTGAGGGTCGCGCGATGGCGATCAGCATCCGCAGTTGAGGGTCGCGCGATGGCGATCAGCATCCGCAGTTGAGGGTCGCGCGATGGCGATCAGCATCTGCAGTTGAGGGTCGCGCGATGGCGATCAGCATCCGCAGTTGAGCTAGTAGCTGGCGAACCATGTTCCTTCAGAAGTGTTGGAGAACGTTGGCGTGCCAGCTGTAACACACGTGGGCGATCCGGAGATCGCTGGCGAGCTGATGATCGCTGACGAGCTGACGATCGCTGGCGAGCTGATGATCGCTGACGAGCTGATGATCGCTGACGAGCTGATGATCGCTGACGAGCAGAAGGCTACGCGTGGAAGCCTGCGCAAAGAAGAGTCCTTGACCCCGACCTGAACCGAAGTTCTAGATCGCGAGGGCGAACGTGGGCGCACAGGGCACGTAACAGGAACCACAGGGAAGATCATCTTGAAAGCGCTGACGAACAGGAGAGCGCTGACGAACAGAAGGGCGCGCAGGGAAACCCTGACACGCAAGGGAAGAACCCCCGTGGGGGCAACCCTTTGCCCCGAAGGGATCGTTGTCCGCCGGGAGACTGATGTCCGTCGGAAGACCGCTGTCCGTCGGGAAGACCGTTGTCCGTCGGGAAGACCGTTGCCCGTCGGGAGACGAGATTAGACTGCTGTCCATCTGCACCAAGACGGAAGATCGAGAAAAAGAAGTTGTAGGCTGCAAACGGAGATTCAAAAAGGCGCCTCAAGCACCCTTATAGGGAGATGAGAGGCCCTTACGACGAGGCGGACGGAGGGCCTTACGGCGAGGGAGGCCAACAGCAACAGCAACAGAAGAAACCTCCGAAGAGGAGTCTCTATGAGTGTACTCTCTCGCGAACGACAGAGAAACACTTCGTGGAAGAGACTGGTCAGCCAGTGACCTAAAAGGGGCAATCCTCCGAAGAGGAGCCCCTGCAGTTGCCCAGCCCCTTGAGCGAAACTGCAGGTGCGACCGCTCAGCACCAAGAGCATAGTCGCACGAAAAAAAGGCAAGAGAAGAACCCCCCAAAAGAGGAAAAGCTCAAGCCTGGACAGGAAAAAACTTCCCTCGGAAGGAAAGTTATCCGCCCAAGGAGGCAAGCCTCCTGACTGTTCTAAAATGAACTGGAGAGCTGTCCGTCGACACGGGAGTACTACCAGTAGAAGGAGACACGCCCCTGACGACAATACAAGGGGGGAGGCAGCAACAGCCGAATCCCCAGGACTCAACCAGACAGCTCACACCGTTGCTATATTACAGAAACGAACTAGATCGGTAACTGTAAAAAAATAAAACAAATAATATTAGTACACATTCATTCCCCCGGGAAGGCTCCGAAGAGGAATCCCGAGGAAAAGGAACAAGAATTACACAACAGGCACGTGCCCTCACAACCACTTACACTCGCGGAAGGAGAGCTGTAACCAAAACAGAATTATAACAATTATAATTATGTAACTATGTAATTATGTAATTTAAAAAAAAGAATGAACACTAAAGAAAAAACGAAAACCCCGAAAGGAATCGTTCTACAAGCTGAAAAATTAACAACTACAATTAGATTCATAAACTAATTGAGACAAAATGTACGGCGTAGCAACCCCACCCACACGGGAAGGAAGCTACAAGGGCGTAGTAAAACATAGTAAAAGGGTGAACGACCTCAAGAGAGAGAGAGAGAGAAAGACCGAAGTCAACTCGATCGCAACCCATAAAATTAGGCCGTGGTGGCCTAACTGCCGAGGCCTCCACGTAGATATCGTACACTACACACACACATCTGAAAAGGAAACTTACTTATTTCTATACTCAAATATATATACAAACATGAAAACATGTTTACATATATATTGAGTAAAAGAAAAGTAAGCGATTAAGTAAAGACAAAACAGACAATGGCTGCCAAGCGAGGACCAAGACAGAGACGTCTGTCACAGTCCGAGCCAAAAGTGAAAGTGAGTATTCACCTGTGTGTGAGGGGGAGGAGGGGTAGCTAGCTACCACTCCCCTACCCCCCCCGCTAACTAGCGCGGGGGTAATACACCCTCGTTAAATTCTAATGGCTCGCCATTTCAGCTACGCTAAAAGTAATAACCCTTTGTAAATAGCGTGGTTTGTATTTCGGTTACGGAACAAATGAAACTTATTTGAGTAAGCTAAACCTGTCATAAAATTAAGAATGGTAAGGTTTTCCATTCTTACCACATGCCATTAACTAACTACCTTCCAAGTTAACGAGTCAATCATCGATCGTTCCAGCTCCTTTATCATTACCAATATCCACTTAGCTCTATCAATAAGTTTTGTAGTACTAACTCACTTATTTTGCCTTCTTTTAAAAAAAATTGGTACATACCTGTATCTTAAAACTAGACAAATATATTTTCAAAATATTAATCAAAGTCAGAGATGGAGAGGCCAGTTCACATAGTATTGCCGACCCAGATTATATGAAGTTCTTGGTATTAATAGGCACATGGTAATGTCTCCCCCATAACACCAGCTATCAGGTCTACTGGGCATCATTGGGGAAGGTGGTGTTAGTAGGGTAAAGAATTTTAGTTAGAGGTCAGGAAACTAATGGCTTTGAAGATGAAAGCTTGGTAACTGCAAGATAAGGGCCAATTATATAATGACTTGGGGGTTCTATTAAACCACTTTATAATGCATTATATAAATTAATAATTTCTTTAATGTAGTACAAAGCAAAAGTATGAAAACAACTACATTTATGCTTAATGAAGCATTGACATATTTGACCTACTTTGCAGGTGCAATTCTATTATTACATGCTTTTTAACATACAATATCTTTTTTTTCTAAGCAGAAAACAAAAATTATAAAAGCAAAAATCATTCTAGACTCAAGTTGTTATAATTTACTAGACACTTACCTCTAAAATTAAATATCTGCCCAAAGACAGGCGATGTTGGAAATGCAACAGAATAGGTTTTATAATGTCAATTCCTTCTTTTCCTCCATCAAGGGCTCTCAAGTCTTCATAGCTAAATTAGAAATTAAACTTCATTAATAAACTCAGTGAGAGAACTGAATCTTTAAAAAATGTTACACAAGGAAAAAGAGCATCTTGTAACAAGAGTGGGTTAAATTTATCCATGAACTTAGTCTGACAGACTAACAACATATGAGGCTTAGAATTTGGTTCACCACAAATCCCATCAATCATATATGCCTAGATTTAGTCTTGATATTTTCTAGAGATAGTCATTTGTTTTTCATACAGAAGAGTGATGATTTATACATGTACTGTTTAGAAATAGCAACAAAAACCACATATTTGCATGTCTGTAGTACTTTACAAACATGTCTTCAAGTCTACCAAAGATTTTACTTGGTAATCTCGGGAGCTTACATCGATCGATAAAATGTCAATATAATAGGTAGTTCCGTTTCTTTCCTTTCCATTTCAATCCTATTCACTGTTTCTGAGCTAATCAGTATGAGTAATTCATGACTTTCAGGCATTGTAAGCACTCATTATCTTGCAACACCTGATAATTTATTTTCCCTCTATGAATTTTAAATTTCCCTATGTTTTGTGTAATTTTGGTATTTTTAGTATTTTATTATTACATTTATAGTTTTTTTTTTAGATTTCTGAGTAGCCATTCCAGATGAAGAGATGACATGTCCTTGGATAAAATTTTAATATTTTAGCAATAACTGAGGCATCCAAAGAAGATGCAAGCTGGCTGGTTGGTCCTAGGAGGAACAGTAACCTGCTCAGCAAAAAAACGAGTTAGAGCTGAATTAGCAAGCAGGCCAAACCCGGGGGGAAGCACCCAAAGGTTGCCTTACGAGGGAGACCAAAGTTTCCTCTGAGAAAACATGGAGTGAAGCCACTTCCTCTTCAGGGTCTAGATCATCCTCCAACCCAAAATCTTCTATTCAGTTGGAGACCTGTTCCACCATAAACCCTTTACCGAAACCATTTCCTGCTGAATCTAATGTTGCCAGTCTCCCTTGACCCTGCAGGAATAGAGGAGTCTCTAGCAACCTCCTATAAGCCCATCATAGGGATGAGTAGACTGATAAGGACTGGCCATTATTATTATAATTTTATTACTATTATTTGCTAGGCTACAACCCTAGTTGGAAAAGTGGGATGATATAAACCCAGGGGCCTCAACTGGGAAATAGCCCAGAGAGGAAAGGAAACAAGGAAAAATAAAATATAAGATAGAATAGTGTGCCCAAGTGTACCCTCAAGCAAGAAAACTTTAACCCAAACAGTGGAAGGCCATGGTACAGAGGCTATGGCATTACCCAAGACTAGAGAAGAATGGTTTAATTTTGGAGTGTCCTCCTAGAAGAGCTGCTTACCATAGCTAAAGAGTCTCTTCTATCCTTACCAAGAGCAAAGTAGCCACTGAACCATTACAGTGCAGGAGTTAAACCCTTGGGTGAAGAAGAATTGTTTGGTAATCTCAGTGTTGTCAGGTGTATGAGGACAGAGGAGAATTTGTAAAGCATAAACCAGACTATTCAGTGTATGTGTAGGCAAAGGGAAAGTGAACCGTAACCAGAGAGAAGGATCCAATGTAGTACTGTCTGGCCAGTCAAAGAACCGCATAACTCTCTCACAGTAGTATCTCAACAGGTGGCTGGTGCCATGGCCAACCTACTACCTACTACTACTTGAGATGTACCTGGTAATAGGTCAATCAAAAAACCTGTCTCCCCCAACGGAAAGATGTAGTCTGGAATGAAATATCTGGCCTATGATGACCATTGGGTTTGGTATTGATTCTACCATCAGCCACCTTGCTAAGGGAGGATGGAGAACTACAACTTACAGATCTAATCTAATATGAATGATGTTCAGAAGTTTAACTCACCAGCATCAATGCCAGATCCAGTGAGTATTAGTATGACCACTTTATCCCCCAAAAAAGGAAAGAAAGAGGAAGCAGAAGAGCAGGTAATTTTACCTTTCATTACATACTTAAACCAAACATGTTGCTAGATCAGATGCTTTCTATCCTGTGTGGGAGCTTGGCTGGCTATATAATTATTTGAGTGGTCACCACAGGCCTAGAACAAGTGTCGAAAGACTTGATGGTATATTCCCTTAGATAAAATGAATGAGGATTGTTTGGTGCTTTCAAACTCCTGCCTTCCTTCATTACTTGGACAACTGTAAGATTTTTTCAGAAGACTTGAGGTCACTGGGTGGGCAAGATTGCTCAAAGCTTCTCAAAAATATAGACGACTCCATTAAGAGGAGAGATCAATGCCTTAAGTCAGAAGACCATGCTCAAGGTTGAAAGGTAGCCTTTCACAGCCATGAAGATAGATGAGAAAGTCCGCTACCTGTGCTATAGATGCTTCGACTGGAGAAGTACTCCTATAACAACAATCACCGAACATAGCCAATTTTCCCTGAGAGCTGCAGAGGACTATCGAAGGTACCCAGATATCTCATGTGCAATTCTATTGGGACCTTAGCCAAAAGAGCTAACATAAAGGCATACTAATTATCTTGTGACCATCAGGAAGCCACCAGGGTCATACTGAATCCTGACATGATTAACATTCTGTTTATCAGTCAGTGAATCAAGCAGAAAGAGGAAATGCATAGGTGATCAAATGATCCCATGGGTGATGGAAATTATCCTCAAATATTATCCATGGATCTGGAACAGGAATAAAAACCAGGAGCTTGATGTTTAGTCGTGGTAAACCAAGTAGATTCCAAATAAGCCCCACATGGCAAGAAGCCTTTCTGCTGTGCAAAGATGTAGGGACCACTCTAATCCTACAGCCTGCCTTGGCAAATTGAACAAGTCTGCTAGCATAGTACATTTCTCTTGTCCATAATGTACCTAGCTGATAGCTCTATGGTATGGTTTGCCAACAGGATGTGTATCTGCTTCATCAATTTGCAAAGAGGGGGAAACCTTGCCTCCTTACTTATTCATGTAAGCTACAAGGTTTGTGTTCTCATCAACAATAATGGGTCTCTCATAAAACATTTTTGGAATGTGTGCACTTTTAGAAATTCTTCTTGCATTCCAAAGATATTGACGTGCAAACACTTCTCATGCTGACCACACACCTGACACAATCAGATCAACCAGGTATGTACCTGTCTCCCCCAACACATCTAAAAACACAACAATCCCATATTTGGCAGCAGGGAGTTGAAAGGGATTTCCTTGGTGAGGTTTTCTTCATCCAACCACTAAATAAGATCAGTACATACCTCCTGTGCCACTAGAACATGTTGGATCAGGGAGTCCCTGGAGGCCTACCAGAGAGCCTACAATCATCACAAATGACTTGATTTAGTTTTTTTCTAACTAAAAACCCGAGTTCCTTAATAGGAGTATGACTTCAGAAAAGCTGGAACGGCTGTTGAAAATTTAATGAAGTAGTGATTACAACTACTGGCAGGTGGCAGTTAAGCTCCACCAATCTATATGTCAGCTAGGCACTCACTTTTGACCTTAGGTTTGTGGCTTGAGGTGGTTGAGTCAGGAAGTGTAACTTGAAGGACTTGGGTTTATATAGTTAGGAAAAATACAAATTATTTAAAAAATTTGTGATTTGTTCAAACACAAATACAAACCATTGTCCTTTGATAGGAGATTCAACTTAACCCTTTTACCCCCAGGCTACTTGGAAATTTCCAACCCTTAACCCCCAAGGGGTTATTTTTTTCCCAGCACATTTTGCAGTATATATTTTTTAAATTGCTCTAACAGCCTTAATTTTTGTCATAGAGAGGTCAGGTTGGTCTTATTCTCTTGGAAAATGCCTGAATTTTCTAAAAAAAAATGATCAAAAGTATGAAAAAAAATTTTTTATAGTATTTTTTTGCAAGGACGTACCGGTACGTCCATGGGGGTAAAGGGATGGCTTTTGTGAAACGTACCAGTACGTCCTTTGGGGGTAAAAGGGTTAATGAGGGAGAAAGTCCTTATGAACCAAAGTCTGGCTGGTTTAACTTTCCTGATTAATGTCAGAACACCTGGTCCTTTATAGACACAAAGGTGATGACTCCCATCATCCTCCTAATGGTCTGGGCATGGAGATGACACGGGTGTTAGGTTAGACCTATACCAAGTGTAAATAGTAATTGGTCACAGAAGAATCTATATCCTTGTATAGGTTATGTTTTCTAAATGTATTAGCATATAAAAGAAATAGTTTTCAATATATTCTATCAATCCTTCCTTTAGTCTGGGATGATGGGAGAGATACTTCATTACAAATCTTGTCTGAAAAGAAAGGTTGCATCTGACATCCGGTCCAACTCATAGCGACCACAACTACTGCATCCTCAAGAGAGGGTTAAAAAAAAATTGGATAGAAGGTAAGTCATTCTATCTTTCATTCTAGGCTTCCGCTGCAACTGCTATCTAGACGAGATGCATCTTGACACATGACAGCTAGGGGGACTAATTAACCTGTTGAGCAGCCACCAAAGGACCAAGGGTAAAGGTACCCAAGGACCTTTGAGTACTCTATATTAATCTCCTGAATTAATATTTGAACCACTGACAGGTTATATCCGAGTGTTATGGAGGACCAGATATCCCTAAGTTTGTGACCCCTTGCCAGGTTGACCCCCAACCACTTCACTTAATGAGGTATAGGGACTACCAGCAATGGTCTTATGAAGCTAGCAAGAAACAGTGTTCTTAGAAATCTTTCTCTTTATCCTGCCAGTCCTAAGAAAGTTTTTGAAGCTCAGGCTTGAAGTGCCAAGTCCTCTTAAAGAGCGTGACTCAGTCCCATCATCAAATTCCTACTATTTCAATAGATTTATTTAATCTAAAAACTATTTGAAAGATAATTACATTATATGCTTCTAAAGATGTACATTGAATATTATCTCAGCTTTCTTAATTTTCTTACATGGATTATCTTATTGGCCGAAAATGAAGTAATTCCCAGAATACTTTCAAGATTATTTTGTAAAATGTGGCGTGAAGAGGCTAAACTTGATGAATGGGAGCTGGGAGTGACGGTGAAAATGGCAAAAAAAAAAAGATCTGATTGATTGCAATAATTACAGAGGCATTACACTTACGGCAGTTGTCATGAAAATATATAATATACCCCTATTAAAGAGACTAGAAAGATTGATGAAAAGCTGAGAGATAAACGAGCAGGATTTAGAAAAGGCAGAAGTTGTACTAACCAAATTTCCATTTTAAGACGTGGTACAGTCATGTGTAGAATATAGAAATTCACTTTTGATGAAATTTGTGGACTATGAAAAAGCCTTTGATAGTGTGCCCCAGCCAATTTTTTGGAGAGTCCTATGTTATTATGGAGCTCCTCTTAAATATATAAATTTGATTAAGTCTGTTCATGAGCATAGCAAGTGCAAAGTTAATGTTAGTGGAGTCCTATCAGATGAATTTCCGGTGAACAGTGGAGTATTCCAAGGGAATGTGTTATCACCTATGTTGTATATCCTCCTCGTGGATTTTGTAATGCATTGAACAGTTGGGGATGGTGGAGAAGGATTGGACTGGATTGATAACAGGAAATTAGCTGACCTAGAGTATGCTGATGATGCTGTCCTTATTAGCAAAACACCATAGGACTTCCAAAGCTTACTTACTAGAATACATGAAATATCACGGGAGGTTGGGCTCAAGATAAATATAAGAAAGACAAGGATGGATGATGAAATATCATTGGAAGGAGAAAGGATTAATGGGGCAGAATCATTTAGGATCTATGATCTCTAATACAGGATCTTTAGAATTTCAGTTTAATGAAAGACTGAAAAAAGCCAATCAGACAATGGCTAAATTAAGTAAAATTTGGAAATTAAATTGCCTAAAATTACATGTAAAAATCAAGCTATATATCAGTTTAGTGAGATTGGTGTTACTGTCTGGACATGAGTCGTGGTATGACAATGAAACAATATCCATCAGATTTTGTAGATTTGAGAACAAAGCCCTCAGAAGAATATTGTTAGTTAAATGACAGGATAGGATTAGAAATGAAACTATGAGAGATAACTCGAGTGCCATATGTGGACAATATCATGGTGAGAGGTAGATGGAGATGGTTTGGGCATGCTTTTCGCACTCTCCAAGAGAGATTGGTTCACCAAACTTTAAACTGGGCTCTACAAGGAACTAGAAGAGTTGGAAGACCTAGAGGCAACTGGCAAAATCTAACCTTGGCCCTTTGCATCTATAAGCGTAAGAGGAGATGATGATGAGGATGATTATTTGATCAATGTATAGAAGTCACTTTCAAATGTGACTATTCTTCATTTCAAAGTTTTTGTGTTTTTTTCCTAAGTGATGTACAGATTGTAGGCTATATAATTCCTTTTCTTTTCATGTTTGAATGACAGAAATCGATCAGTATTCCAACTAGTAGTAGCAGTTTTTCTCTGAAAATTTCATGTTTTAAGAAACCAGGACTCATTTTTTTGTAGACTAGTTGAATACTGTTTAGTATGCATAGGAATGGGCTTTTAGCAGTAATTTTCTTTAAGGACATAAACATCATATTTCTGGGTTATTTACTCAGCAACAGAGAGCAAATATTCTATGTAAATTTTATACTTTAAGCATATTTAGTTATCATCTCTGACACCTTTTGCATCTTTCTGCATAACCATAACATAAGAATTGTAAATATATAAACATGCAGACAAATAAATACAATGAATAAAACTTAAGAGAAACAAACAGCAAATGTCTACTGCGATACCAATGAGAAAAGAAGAAAATGACATTCTCTTCTTGATGGAATCAGAGAAAATCATGATGTTGTTGATTATGGAATACTGACATAAACATCTTTCCCTAAAATGCTTGAAGAAATTGAAGAAAAAGTAAATAAATAAGTACCGTGGTAAAAAAAAAAAATGTTGCGTAAGGGACCAGATGAGCGTGCAATAGTAAAAAAGGGACATGTTAGCCAGAAAATAAATTTTCATTAAAATAAATTATTAGAAATATGAAATCTAAACATTTGCCTAGCCAAAAATACAATTTTCCAAACTTACAAATTACAAGCAAAACGCATGAATTGCGCCCCTTAAGATAGCACCTTGGAGCCCTCATGGGACATAGAACCCAGTCATTCTGATGCCCTCTGGATGCTTTCTGAGAAGAGAAGGGATAGAATCTGGTTTTGTGGGCCGCTGGGTCTTGGTCACAAACTCAGGAACACGCTAAGGAGACCTCCTTCTATCCTTTGGAATAACTAGTGACATATAAAATGCCAAAGAAATGCCAACTTTCTTCAACCAAGCTAAGATTGACTGAAACACCATCTTGAGTCAGATCTTTGTTTGTACCCTCATCTCATAGGCATGTATGAGGTAAGCATTGAAGACAAGAACACTGGTCACACCTCACTACAGAGCCTTAGGTCACAGGGTGGACATGACTACTTGATGTTCCTCATGGATACATACAAATGCCAAGAGAAACAGAGGTCTAGAGTATTCAGTTGGAAGACTTTGCTCAAAGCCGAGTGGTACCCTTTCCAAGCCGTTACCGAGAAACGCTTTCTTTAATGTAGAGAGGGCTAAGAAGTCCATGGTCTGCACTAAATAAGCTACGATCGGAGAAGTACCCATTCTATGACACCAACTGCAGAAAATTATCCACTTCTATGGAATACAGCTGCAGTGGCTTAACATAGATCCTGAGATCTCAGAGGAGATGCTGTAAAGTGAAAAATATTTCAAGGATTGGATGTATCCCTCAGGGTGCAGCTATCAGAGGTAAGTGTTCCAAGGGGTAGCTCCCTCGGGAGCTCGACTAAACATGCTAAAGCTTGTGATCCTCTCCTGATGGGAAGGCCTGTGCTGATCTTGCTTTCAGGTAAAAAGGCTAAGGTACCTGTTGATATACTGTACTGTACCTAAGCCTAGGGATGCACGCCGCCCCAAGGTCCTCCCTTCCAGCACATCGGAAGCCTGCGAACCCCCCGTGGCTTAAAGCGTTATTTAACGTAATGCGGCAAGCTGTGACGGAAGACAATTGTGTTCGTCCTCAATCCAGACCCTCCAACTTCCAAACGAACCAGAACTTGTGATGTCAGGGGCATTCCACCTCCCATCAGGAATCAGTGACGTAGTTTCTTCGGGTTCTCTTCACACCGGTTCCTCTGGGTCACACGAAATAGATTCCCAATCCAAAGTAGCGCCTCCCCTTGGGTCTCGCCGCAAGCCCTTGCTCCTGCTCGGTCTCTCGCCTCATAGCATGGCAGACCAGAGTAGTGTGACGTGGCAGCGTCTCGCAGTGGAGCAATGTCTCGAGGCTTGGCAGAGTCTCGTCACTTGGTAGCGTCGCACGACAGAGCTTCTTGTGACGTGGCAGTTTCACGCAGAGATCGGTGAAAACCTCGTGAAAAAACTCGTCCCGCTCCAATGGTACCCTCGTCACCAGACAAGGTTCCATCACCGTTTCTAGCTGCAGGAGGGTTCCCTTCCCAGGGTAAACCTGTGACGTGGCATGATTATCACTCAGTTGGTCAACCACCAAATCCGGTTAAACAAGGGAAAGGTTTAGGTGTTCAGATGATCCCATGGGTGGTGGACGCGCCCATGTGGGACCAGTTTCTCCAACAAAGAAAGATGTCAAAGAAAACATTACCACCGCCAAGAAAAGAGTTGTTAATTGTTTAGGAACAGGAGCACCACCTCTCTGACCCTGCTGATGGGTTCATCTGGTGGAAAGACTACTGCTGCTGCCATGCCAATCAGCATGCCCAGGTACTCCACCTTTGCTTAAGTTTAAGACTTTACTTTACCCAATTAATTAATTGCATGAAAAAGGGAGCAATGGCTAGCCACCCTCCACTTTTCCACCACTGCCTCTACGTCCATCTGAGGAGAGATGTAGCCTCCAACACCAGAGTGTACCTCAATGTCGATGTTACCTCTTGTCCAACTTGCCTGGAGGAATCAGACAAAATTATCCCTGCTCATCAAGACCCAGTTGGCCCATTGATTCATTGACTGGTACCATGAAGCCCACCACCTTCATACCAGATGGAACCAACTTTCAGTACTTCACCAATGTCACAAAATAGGTGACTGCACCAAACTATTGGTTGATTCAGTAGGCCACTTGGAGGCTAGCCATGGAAGGTTTCTATGGCAGCAAAATCAAGAGTTGAAAATATTGTGCCCTCAGTCTTGAATCTCTCCACAAGCAAACCCACAGTCAATGAAGAAACTGCGGGATCAATAGGAAGAGACAGGCTTGCACTGTTGGATCCATAAAATCTCCTCTCTAAAGAGAATGAGGGCAGCAGGATTTTGCTCAACATGCTAGACAGCAGTGAATTCTCAGGACCTCAGATCTGAGAATTCACTCTATCCATGTGCAATGATCTGACATAGCATGAGGTAAAGATCAGAGGATGAAAAACCTTTTAAACAGAAAGCCTATCGCCTATCACCACTTAATTGAAATATATTGAAGAAAGAAGTTGAGCGTTTGTTACAGTATAGATTAGCAGAAATCATCCACTCAAGTTCCGATTCATTGAAATACTGTATATTGAAGAAAGAAGTTGAGCATTTTTTGCAGCATGGATTAGCAGAATTCAGCCACATGAGCAAGTTCTGACCAAGGCTGAGCAAGGTCTGACTAAGACTGAGCAAGTTCTAACCAAGGCAACACAAGTGAGATGTTCTTCCTTGAGCAGTGCAAAAATGCTGACCTCCGACAATCAAACCAACTTTCACAGAAGCCACAGTAACCCCTTCAAGGTCATGCCACTCATGAATGTATGAAAGTGCATCAACAAACGAACTGTCAATCTTGGGACTCTTCGCCTCTGTTAGCCTGGAGTCTGGCGACATTGGGGTGTTAAAAACGCTAGGCTTCTAACCCCTCACCAGGGAAGAGTTCTCAACCATTCCCTTAGGACTTTCCCCCCTCAAAGAGTATGCATGATCCAGAACAGACCCAGAAGTATACATTAAAGAGGTTGAAGGGGGGGCCAGATTGACGATATGCCTTCCCTTCAGAAGCAGCACTGCTTTTGGCCCTTACACCCCACAGAGAATAACTTTAGCCTCTGTGGAGCATAAAGGTGAACAAAGTATTGGGCAATTCATGTGTTTACTGATCAATTAGTAGTGAAAAACCTTGCCGCTGATAGTTCGCGCGAACGGACAATTTGAGCCCTGAGAATGGTCACTTGTACTGGTTCCTAATGGTGCTAGGGCTTGGGAACTTCCTGGTGTGTCGAAAGGACGAGTAACAGGTGATCTTACTCTCCAGCCAGTGTGCGGGAGAGTGTCTGGTGGTCCAGGGGTCATAAGGCAAGGAGAACGATCACATGGTGAATGATCACAAGTAGACCAATGATCATAATCTTAATCACGTTCACGTGAGGGAATGGGTGGTTCCTTTCAACCCATCATGAGTTATTTTCTTTCACTTTGGAACCAAAGTATAGGAAGAGCAAGGTGACACCCCTTATCCCGACTGACAGTAATCATGCTCAGTTTGAAACGAGACCGAACATCAGTAGCAGGAATGTAAGCCTCTGTATCTTAAGACAACTTTCCAGTCTGAGTTGGTTCTTGGTACAGTAATACACCGTCTTTCTCTCTTTCTTTTAAAAGAGGAGAGATTGATCAAGCATCCAAGAAAAGAGGAACAGTTCTCATAACAGAGAAGAGACTGGTTGAGTGTCCAGGACTTAGCACAGATAAAGCAGGAGTGTATGCTCCTGTACTGCATATCAAGATGCCTTCCCACTCTGGTTTGGTTCTCTGTACCGCACTGTCTTTCTCAAGGGTAAGAATCCTGTCAATCAATCTTCTAGGGTTTCTTCATTATCTTCTTAAAAGTAACGGCACCTGAAGAATCTAACACAGATGAGGAAGAACTAGAAATAGAGCTCCCTCAGAGGAAAAGGTCCAAAAGCAGATGAGACATCATCAGCTGGTGCCCACCTTTTAGCACTTCCACAAATGAAGTAACGATGAGAAAGACAAAGCTGGGGCAGCATTAGCAGTCCTGGCAGACAAAAAAGAACTTTCTTCTGCCCACGAAGCACAAGCAATGCTCAAGGTAAGACACACTTCCATAGGTTTAGGCTTTTGTCATCGTTGTACAACCACACAGCAAAGGAATGAAAGCAAAACGTCATGTCCCTGTAAAAGGCACAATGATGAAGAGTTAATAGCAAGTCTGTACAAAGAGTAGTCATACATTTGCAGCTTTACCTGGATATGATTGCATATCCTCGTACAGAATTTTCAATCAATTTATAGGTTTGCTGAAGGTAATCATCTGTTACCTAGTTTGCAATTTGGGTTTTTGTAAAGGACATGAAGCATGTGATGCCCCTCCTACAATCTCCAATGCTGTACAGAAATCCCTTGATTGTGGTCAGGAAGTTTGTATGATTAGCCTTGATTTTAGCGCTGCCTTTGACCGTGTTAATCATGAGGCCCTTGTTTTCAAACTCAAACAGTTAGGAGTAGGTGGGCCGCTTGTTAGCATTATTATTGAATTCTTAAGTAATAGATCGCAAAGAGTTGTCGTTGATGGGCATCATAGTGAGCATAGGAATATGATATCTGGTGTTCCTAAGGGCACTGTTCTTGGCCCATTACTTTTCATACTATATACACCTGACATGTGGTTTGGCCTAGAAAACAAGTTTGTTGTATACGCAGATGATGCTACACTCTTTGCATCAATTCAATCTCTTGAGTGTAGATTTGGGGTTGCTGAATCCCTTAATGAAGATCTAGCAAAAATTAGTGCACGGTGCAAATTATGGGGCATGAAGCTGAATCCTAATAAAACTCAAAGTATGATTGTAAGTCAACGGCAGTGGCTCCTCAACATCCAGATCCCAACATTGATAAAATTACTTTAACTTTGTATGACTTTTACAATTTTAGGTGTGATTCGCAACAGCAAATTTACTTTTGAGAAACATATTAGGTCCATGTCTTCTCTATTTGCACAAAAAATTGGCTTATTGAGAAATCCTTTTAAGATTTTTGGCGAACAATCAATTCAGAAGTGTTTTAATTCTTTCATTCTATCTTGTCTGTCTGGTCTTCAGCTGCTGATTCTGATCTTAATTTGTTGGACAGGAACTTACGGTCTACTAAATTTATTATTCCTGATCTAGATATTAATCTCTGGCACTGTGGTTCAATTAGCTTGTTATGCATGTTGCATATGATTTTTTATAATTCTCATCATCCTTTACATTCAGATCTTCCCAGACAGTTTCATCCTGATCATAATACCAGGAATGCATTTAATCTTAATGGTCAGGCCTTCTCCATCATGAGGCTCAATGCTAGACAGTATTCTTGAAGTTTTATTCCAGCTATGACCAAGTTGTCAAGTTGTGGAAAGATCTTCCTAATCGGGTAGCTGAATCGGTAGAACTTCAAGACTTGAACTTACAGCAAATGTTTTTATGTTGAACAGGCTGACATAAGCCTTTTTATAGTTTATATATGAAATATCTGTTTTGATGGTGTCACTGTTTTTAAAATATTTTATTTTAATTTTTCACTATTTCTCATATCGTTCATTTATTTCCTTATTTCCTTTCCTCAATGGGCTATTTTTCCTGTTGGAGCCCTTGGGCTTATAGCATCTTACTTTTCCAACTAGCTATTATACCTGCCTCACCTACCTCCCTACCTGGATTCGGTTCGTCAAGGGCCATCGGTTCTATATCGAGGCTAATAGCCGCGACGACTTCTGTTAAGTTCCCGCCCATCTCTTCCTGGTCCTGGGCTAGGAGCAAGGTCTCAATCTTCGCGATGATGGGGTTCGCTACATCTTTAGGCACCGCCGCTGATGTCTTGGCGTTTGGGTAGATCAGGGAACACCATTCTTCAGATAACACGTAAGGCTGTTCAGCCTTAACGTTACGGGCGAACCCGCCAACCCAGACCTTAAGGGTCGCCAGGGCTGAAGTCTTAGCTGGCTGGGAGCTCTGAAAGAGAATCGACCGTTACTAGTGGCAAGAGGCTTCAACGTAGGAAGTGAAGGTTAGATATCATCTTGTGAAAACGGAGTCATCGATTAGGACATGGTGGGAATAACAGAAATGTCAAAGATTAATATGTAAATCTAAAAGTAACTGCCTTTCCACTTACCGAGTCCGAGGTGAGCGTCGAAACCAGCTTATAACAAACCAGACAGTTGTCTGGGTGCCAGACGGTCAGGTCGTCAACAAGGACAGCACAGTGGGCGTGCGACCTACATACGTTGTGGCCGCAAGCTTGGTGAAGGACCGCCGTACAGGCTGTCATCTTACAGCGGACCACCTGTATAATAAAGATACATAAGTATCCCGTAGTAGGTAGGTTCTAGAGGAGCACCGGGGCTCCGGGTGCTTAAAGTAAACTGGCAACCGCCGGGTAGTATTGTATTCTAAGCCGTAAGGGCGATCAGTAGAAAACACCTAATAAGGTAAAATACAAACAAATCAAATCCGTTGGTTATGATCATTCAGAGGGGGAACAGTCAAGTAGAAAAAATATAAAATGAATAATAATATGGTTAATAATAAGCCGTTGGCTCCGGGGAGACAATTGAGAGACCCAGGGGTCATGCTAGCCTACCGGGGTAGGCGGGACAAACAGGGGGGGGAAGGTCGAGAGTCAGAGACTCCCCGACGGTCGCAAGGACCTAACCAAAAAACTCGACAAAGTTCAACAAAGCTCGAAAGCTACACAAGGGATTCCTACAAATAAAAAGAGGGTAATATCGTGTGGGGTCCGTGGTATGCGGAACGTCACACGGGAAGGGTGGGGAATCATATTAACTGGGTCCCGTGGGGTGCGGAACGACACGGGGGAAACGCCGTAAAACCCAAAGCATAGCAGAAATCACTCCAGCCGATCGATGGCCAATCGGAGCGGCGGAGAGAAAACGGCTACGAAAGGGCAGGAGTAAGCGTAAAAATACATATGTAGCCTCGCTAATGTTCACGGTTCCGTAGGGAAAGAGTCAGTCGACACCCCGGGGGAGGGGGAGGGGGGAAGGGAACTGGGGAACGAGAGGACTCGACCCGTAAGACAAAACAGCTGACTCCAAGCCTCATAGAGACGAGAGGCATCCCTGGAGTGGGGATGAGGTAGGCGGGTGGGTGGGGATGCCAGACGCCTACAACGAGAACAAGCCAATGGGGAGGCAGGAGGCGATCACGTGGGACAGGGAGACCAGGCGTACCAACCTGGTCGATGAACCACGACAGATAATAACGAATGATCATAAACGGATAATGACTAGGTAATATAACGTAAGATAATATGATAATATGGTAAAATATAATGAATAGGGAAGCATGCGATAAAAACCGTTGGCTATTCATAGTAAGAGGGGGACGCAGGAGAGAGGCAGGGAAATAACGAGCCGAGCCCTCCAGTGCGGGTAGGTACCGACTGGACAGGGGGGCCAACATAACACAAAATCGGGTAGATGCCGATCGAAATAAAAACACAAAACTGAAAGAACTGCCTCGCGAGAGTCCCACTCAAACTAAAGAAATAACTAGGTGGTAATATAAGATACTATATCGTAATCTGCTAATAGATATCACCTCGGTAAAAAACGTAAAAGCGTGAAGTAACCAACTAGGGGCGCCCGGAGGCGAGCAGGCATGCCAACCTAACATCGACTATGATACTTAGAGTAATATCATAACTGATTGATCTTAGTGAAAATACCATAATCATAATGTAATAAACAACAGTGGGTGTGTACGGTGATATACCCAGCAAGGTTCGAAACGAAAAACAATAGTAGTATAAAGGACTAATTGTAAGACGTTAAGAACGAGTGAGAGGAGGTAGCCGGCCATCATGGCGGCCTCGAGTGGGGCCGCCAACAGTAACAAATAAAACTGAGATATAATAAAAAACTAAGGGCAAGGCTACCTCCAAAGACTCAAAACTCATAGATCTGGTACTTAACTTAGATGGAGAGACAGTAGAGTCCGACATCATTGATAAATCCTGGGTAAAACCGAGAAAACACACCACGTAAAACAAATCAGTGTACACACGATGTGCTATGAAAAAGGAGTGACGTCACTAGCATGGGTTGGACTGTTGGTAGTAGAAGATCGGAGTTAGGTGTTGAACGGCACCTCGCTGTAACAGGGATATTGAGAGGAGATATCTAAATGGTACGAGACCTCTGGTTGTGATTTATCACGCCCCAGTATATTATACCGACACCTTATTAGGTGAGCGAGCTGGGTTCAACCTAGCATTCCTATACAATTTTTTCTCTGGTAAATTCATAGCAGTTTCTACCTTAGAAATGATGTAAAAGGAGCATTTCACTGGGCGGCACAGGTTAAGTAATCAAAGTCTAATGTAAATTTGTAAGAGCATACCATGAAATTATTTGTTTTCTTTAAAAGTGTGAATTTGCAAGAGTATACCATGAAATTATTTCCGTTTTCTTTAAAGCGTGACACAGAATAAATAACACACATGCTATCGTATTAGTATATAGATGATAATAATAATAATAATAATAATAATAATAATAGGTTTTCCACAACATAAAACATCATGTTTGCACGCTTATCCATTTATTCTAGAAAGAGTAAAAAAAAATTAAAAAGAGACAAAATTTGAAAGGCTTCAGGAGTATGTGCATACCGCTTGCAGACGAAATCCAAAGTGAGTTTCGAGCTGACAAACAGGTTGATAGGGCTTACCCACCCGTACTGTACTTATAACTACCTTATTGAATTTTTAATGGCCATTCTAGTCTAACTGAAGTCATGCTCCTATCAAGAGACAATGGTTCGTATTTGAGAGACGCATGCTGTGTGAGTGGGCCCAAGATGACACCAGTGTGAACAGTCAAGTGAACATCTAGGGAGTAGTGAATACTTTGAAACACAGTCTTGAACTGATACACTGCTCCACTGAAGAAGCAGAGGTATTTTTGAGAGATTTGATGGATAGCTAATTGGAAGTATGCACCTTTCACAACCACTGAAATAAGAAATAACTCCTCTGATGGAAGTCAGTACCATTTCCATCCTGAAATTTGGTTTGTATAAATTGATTCAGGAAAGAAAGATTGATGACCGGTCTTCCAAACTACAATTGACTTCCACAATTGTAGAAGCCTGAGAACCATCTCAAACAACTTCAAGTATGTTTTTCTCCAACATTCCTTCTACCTCTGCCAACAAAGCCAGGCCTTTCAATGACATTGGAGGATAGGTCAGAAATGCTATCAATATGCAAGATAGGAGGGGCTAGTGGTGCTGTAAAGATAGCAAGTAACCATCTCAAAGGACACTCATTGTTGTGCTCAATGCTCAGCCCAGTGTTACTGCCAAATCGTCCAATGGTATGACAGGCGTCCACCTACTCATGGTAGCAGGGGTGGTGTGAATGCCAACTTCAGCATCCCACTCTTCCTCCCCTACTCCCTCTGGTTCTCTTTATAAACTGGTAAAGTTGGCAACCTGAAAAGAACTGCGCAGGAACAGGCCCTTTCCGACTGGAGGAAGTTTTGAGTAGTCCTGATTGGGGTCCACAAGCAATTTTGCTGTGCCAGTTTCATTGAAAATTTCAGTGAGGTGGATCAGCAATTCTGGCATAGCAGTCCTATAATGCCCCAAAGCTACCTCAACGTCACTTCAGAAAAAGTAACATGGACCTCCACACAAAATCATTTCTTACCATACCAGCTGCCTCTGGACCATGTCTTGAGAAGCAAGACATCACAGCATTCCACTTCTTCAACACCCAGTAGGACCCCTGGTTTGCTTCCTGATGAGCCAAAATGGTCACAGCCTTCCCACCCGAAAGCACCATCATCATGTACCTTACTATGGCATCGAGCTTGATAACCTAGATGAATACGAGAAGTACACCACTAAACCTGTCAATTGGTCAACCCATACTACTGCTTGGAGGGTGGCCATGACTGCTGATTCAGATGCTGAGAAGGACATACATTCTGTTCCGAGACTCTTCTTTTCAAGGGAAGACTCCCTGACAGGGCAGACACTACAACCAGCTGCAATTGACATCACCAAGAGACTGATCTCTCCTCGACCAATACAGAAACAGAAGTGGTAATTTGCATCCTTCTCTCTGTTGATCCAGTTTAGGGACTAGCAATAGCCAGAAAAAAACAAACCAAAAGTTGTTGGCTGCACCGCACTGACAACTGGTCAAGCCATGATACTACTTGGAGGGTGGCCATGGCAGAAGACTCTAAGGTCGCCGAACCAGAAACCGAGAAGGACGTACCTTCTGTTCGTAGTCTCTTCTCTCAAAAAGAGACTTGCTGATACGGTAGACGAGTCTAGCTGAGGTAAACACCAGCATGAGACTGATCTCTCGCATCTAACAATAGAGAGGTAGGTACTATTACTAATACAGGGTACACCGACACTGACCTTAGAGAAGGCATCACAGTTATTGGGGTCACTGACACAAGGATTGATATGGGAGCCACTAGCCCCAGGGGCATAGGCTCAGGGGATGGCGCCAGGAACACCTTCTTGGACCTCACAGCCACTGGGGTTGCTGGCACAGGGTTGAACATTGGGAGCACATTTTTAGGTCTCAAAGACACGAAGACACTGGTCTCAATGGTAAAGGGGGAGGGGGGAATTGGAGGTTTCCATTTCTTCAGCTTTGGATACTAGCACAAGTGATACACTTTTAAAAGGCATTCCTCTTCACTGACACTGGAGACAACATGGGCAAAGTAGTTTTAGCTAAAAGCTCCTTCATGAAATGCCTACCTGAAACATATACGTCACGCAGTGGTTTGCATAGCAACTAGAGAGCTCTCACTTCATGTTGGAGTGCAGTATTTGTTCACAGGAGGAACTCCACACACCACAAAACCCTGAAAGATCAGCGATGTGGATCAAAGTTCTCCTGGATCCTGACACCAACTTCCTGGGTATCAAGCTAGGGGTGCATATGCCGGATATTCAGTGGCTTGCACTCTTAATGGAAAGAAAAAAAGAACTACTTAGCTTCTTCGGCACCAGCTTGGGCAGTGTCAAGGATGATGCTGAAGATGCCTTAGTCTTAATTTTCCTCTTCAAAGCAAATGCTTGTCACTGAACAGAAGGTCAGGATCTATACTTGGCACATGTGGATAACTGGAAACAATCTTGCCACCTTAAAAAATCAGAGAATGTGTGGATCAATCACAGGCATATTTATACATATCCTACTTCACCTCCATACTAAGAGAAAAGGCCAGCAAGCACCCATTCAAAACTGAAAAATAAGAGGAAAAGTCAATAGCCTTGGTTATAGGATGCAACACTGTCCATACAGGTTACAACTGAAGATGAAAGTGAAGTGTCTTTGACAGGAGAGTAGGTGGGGCTACTTGCCCTCACTGAAGACCTACTGTCAAGTACCTCAGGGAACTGACTGGCTGGCTTGGTTGGGGGGTATTGGGGTTGCAAAAATGGATTTTTTGTTTTCATCTTTTCTGGGAACCTTCACGTGTGATGATGCCAGGTGTAAAATATTAAAGCTCTATCTAAATTATAAATAGGTAAAAATCACCCTTTTATTCAAGTATTCACAATGCAATATAATTGCTAAATTATAATATCGTTTTGTTGTGCTTCACTTTCCATTAATTTAACATAGCAATCAATAGTCTTATATGGTATGGTTTTCTTCCATTGTCAAATGGTAACAAATTAATAAATAGTCACCTACACCTTATCACAAAGTTCAGTTTTCCTACACTTGCACAGGTGTCAATGTGTCAAAGTTTTCCTTGAAAGTTGCCAGAAAGTACTTATTGTTTACATTCTGTTGTTTACATTTTTTTTTATTTTTCACTTGAAATGCTGAAAAGAAAATGGTCTAGAATAGACAGAAAAGCCATTTAAGGATAACAGAAAGAAATGAAAAGAAAATATTGGAAAAACAAAGAACAATAAGTGAAGAAAAATAAGTATAGTGGTTGATAATGATGACTTGACTCTGCCAGTGTTTTTACGGAAAAGTTTTGTTGATTGTGATTATAACATTGACAATGATTGGTAGTGTAATTACAATAATTTTAAAACTCGACTTGTCAGATGATGACAATGAAGAAATGGATGATAATAAAGATAAATAAGAAAATGAAGTGGAAATTCCTAGTGATACAAATGTAGTAACGTCCCTGACTGGTGAACGCCAGCCTGGGGTTCGAGTCCCGCTCAAAATCGTTAGTTTCTTTGGTCACTGCAACCACACCATCTTTGTGAGCTAAGGATGGGAGGTTTGGGGAAGCCTATAGGTCTATCTGCTGAGTGATCAGCAGCCATTGCCTGGCCCTCTTTGGCCCTAGCATGGGTGGAGTGGGGGGAGCTTGATCGCTGTTAATATGGTTAGTATATTGGGCACTGTCCTGCTTGACAGAGTAATGTCATTGTCCCTTACCTCTACCACTCATGAGTGGCCTTTAAACCTTTAAAATGAGAAAGCTACCGCTAAGTGTACTAGACCAAGAAGAGGGATCACAAGATATTTTACAAGAACAATTATCTAAAGTTTTTAGTGACTAGGTTTCTACTCTTGTAAACTGTATGGAGGAAAATTGTAATGGCAAAGGTAAACTTATTATGAATATGTTATTTTCCTTAGTAAAATAAATTTTTGAATATACTTACCCGGTGATCATGTAGCTGCAGCTCTGCTGCCCGACAGAAAAAACCTACGGGCGGGATACGCCAGCGATCGCTATACAGGTGGGGGTGTACAACAACAGCGCCATCTGTCGAGTAGGTACTCAGGTACTTCTTGTCAACAAGAACCAATTTTCTCCTCGGTCCACTGGGTCTCTATGGGGAGGAAGGGAGGGTCCTTTAATTCATGATCACCGGGTAAGTATATTCAAAAATTTATTTTACTAAGGAAAATAACATTTTTCAATATTAATCTTACCCGGTGATCATGTAGCTGATTCACACCCAGGGGGGTGGGTGGAGACCAGCATACATGTTAACAATAGAAGCTAAGTATCCCGTATTTCATTTTAGCAGTTATTCAAAATAACAAACATAAAATTAATAAGTACCTGGTAAGGAAGTCGACTTGAACAATTACTCTGCCTTTTTAAGTACGTCTTCCTTACTGAGCCTAGCGATCCTCTTAGGATGCTGAGCGACTCCTAGGTGCTGAAGTATGAAGGGCTGCAACCCATACTAAAGGACCTCATCACAACCTCTAATCTCGGCGCTTCTCAAGAAAGAATTTGACCACCCGCCAAATCAACCAGGATGCGAAAGGCTTCTTAGCCTTCCGTACAACCCAAAAACAACAATAAAAAGCATTTCAAGAGAAAGATTAAAAAAGGTTATGGGATTATGGGAATGTAGTGGTTGAGCCCTCACCTACTACTGCACTCGCTGCTACGAATGGTCCCAGGGTGTAGCAGTTCTCGTAAAGAGACTGGACATCTTTAAGGTAAAATGATGCGAACACTGACTTGCTTCTCCAATAGGTTGCATCCATTACACTCTGCAGAGATCTGTTTTGTTTGAAGGCCACTGAAGTAGCGACAGCTCTAACTTCATGTGTCCTAACCTTCAGCAAAGCATGGTCTTCCTCATTCAGATGAGAATGGGCTTCTCTAATCAAAAGTCTGATGTAATAAGAGACTGCGTTCTTCGACATCGGTAAAGCAGGTTTCTTAATAGAACACCATAAAGCTTCTGATTGTCCTCGTAATGGCTTCGTACGTCTTAAATAGTACTTAAGAGCTCTTACTGGGCATAGTACTCTCTCTTGTTCGTTTCCAACCAAACTGGACAGACTTGGAATCTCGAACGATTTGGGCCAAGGACGAGAAGGGAGCTCGTTTTTAGCTAAAAAACCAAGCTGTAAGGAACATGTAGCCATTTCTGATGTAAATCCTATGTTCCTGCTGAAGGCGTGTATCTCACTGACTCTTTTAGCTGTTGCTAAGCAAACGAGGAAAAGAGTCTTCAAAGTGAGATCTTTAAAAGAGGCTGATTGAAGCGGTTCGAACCTTGCTGACATCAGGAACCTTAAAACCACGTCTAAGTTCCAACCTGGTGTGGCTAACCGACGCTCCTTTGAGGTCTCAAAAGACTTAAGGAGGTCCTGTAGATCTTTGTTGGTGGAAAGATCTAAGCCTCTGTGGCGGAAGACTGCTGCCAACATGCTTCTGTAACCTTTGATCGTAGGAGCTGATAGGGATCTTACATTCCTTAGGTGTAAAAGGAAGTCAGCTATCTGCGTTACAGAGGTACTGGTTGAGGATACTGAATTCGCCTTGCACCAGCTTCGGAAGACTTCCCATTTTGACTGGTAGACCTTGAGAGTGGATGTCCTCCTTGCTCTGGCAATCGCTCTGGCTGCCTCCTTCGAAAAGCCTCTAGCTCTTGAGAGTCTTTCGATAGTCTGAAGGCAGTCAGACGAAGAGCGTGGAGGCTTGGGTGTACCTTCTTTACGTGCGGCTGACGCAGAAGGTCCACTCTTAGAGGAAGAGTCCTGGGAATGTCTACTAGCCATTGCAGTACCTCGGTGAACCATTCTCTCGCGGGCCAGAGGGGAGCAACCAACGTCAACCTTGTCCCTTCGTGAGAGGCGAACTTCTGCAGTACCTTGTTGACAATCTTGAACGGGGGGAACGCATAAAGGTCTAGATGGGACCAATCCAGAAGAAAGGCATCTACGTGAACTGCTGCTGGGTCCGGAATCGGTGAGCAATAATTTGGGAGCCTCTTGGTCATCGAGGTAGCGAACAGATCTATGGTGGGCTGACCCCACAGGGCCCATAGTCTGTTGCAAACATTCTTGTGAAGGGTCCATTCTGTAGGGATGATCTGACCCTTCCGGCTGAGGCGGTCTGCCATGACGTTCATGTCGCCTTGAATGAACCTCGTTACAAGCGATATCTTTCGATCTCTTGACCAGGTGAGGAGGTCCCTTGCGATCTCGAACAACGTCCTCGAATGAGTCCCTCCTTGCTTGGAGATGTACGCCAAGGCTGTAGTGTTGTCGGAGTTCACCTCCACCACCTTGCCTAGAAGGAGGGACTTGAAGCTTCTCAAGGCCAGATGAACTGCCAGAAGCTCCTTGCAGTTGATGTGAAGTGCTCTTTGATCCGGATTCCACGTGCCCGAGCATTCCCGACCGTCCAGTGTCGCACCCCAGCCCGTGTCCGATGCGTCCGAGAAGAGAAGGTGGTCGGGGGTCTGAACAGCCAGTGGTAGACCTTCCTTGAGAAGAATGTTGTTCTTCCACCAAGTCAGTGCAGACTTCATCTCTTCGGATATAGGAACTGAGACCGCTTCTAGCGTCATGTCCTTTCTCCAGTGAGCAGCTAGGTGATACTGAAGGGGTCGGAGATGGAGTCTCCCTAACGCGATGAACTGGTCCAGCGATGAAAGCGTCCCTATTAGACTCATCCACTGTCTGACTGAACATCGGTTCCTTTTCAGCATGCTCTGGATGCATTCTTGGGCTTGACTGATTCTGGGGGCCGACGGAAAAGCCCGAAAAGCTTGACTCTGAATCTCCATACCTAGATAGACTATAGTTTGGGATGGGACGAGTTGGGACTTTTCTATATTGACCAGGAGACCCAATTCCTTGGTCAGATCCATAGTCCATTTGAGATTCTCCAGACAGCGACGACTTGAAGCAGCTCTTAAAAGCCAGTCGTCCAAATAGAGGGAGGCTCTGATGTCTGCTAAATGCAGGAATTTGGCAATATTCTTCATCAGCTTGGTAAACACTAGAGGTGCCGTGCTTAGGCCAAAGCACAGGGCTTGGAACTGGTAAACCACCTTCCCAAAGACGAACCCTAGGAAAGGTTGGGAATCTGGGTGGATGGGGACGTGAAAGTACGCGTCCTTTAGGTCTAACGAGACCATCCAGTCTTCCTTCCTGACCGATGCTAGCACCGACTTCGTCGTCTCCATGGTGAACGTCTGCTTGGTGACAAAGACATTTAGAGCACTGACGTCCAGCACCGGTTTCCACCCTCCTGTCTTCTTCGCTACTAAGAAGAGACGGTTGTAGAAGCCCGGGGATTGATGGTCCCGGACTATGACTACCGCTCCCTATTGTAGCAAGAGAGACACCTCTTGCTGTAAAGCTAGCCTCTTGTCCTCCTCTCTGTACCTGGGAGAGAGGTCGATGGGAGTTGTTGCTAGAGGGGGCTTGCACAAGAATGGAATCCTGTACCCCTCTCTGAGTAACTTCACAGACTGTGCGTCTGCACCCCTGTTCTCCCAGGCCTGCCAGTAGTTCTTGAGCCTGGCTCCCACTGCTGTCTGGAGAAGATGGCAGTCAGACTCTGCCTTTTGAGGACTTGAAACCCTTCTTCTTTTTGCCACGTTGACTATCGGCACGGGTACCTCCTCTGCTGGAGGTTCTGCCACGAAAGGGCGGAATGAACCTAGACGCTGGTGTGTCCATCCTAGGTCTAGGCACGGAAGGTAAAGCTGTGACTTTACGTGCGGATGACGCCACCAGGTCATGGGTGTCTTTCTGGATCAACGAGGCGGCAATCCCCTTGATCAGCTCTTCAGGAAAGAGACACTTGGATAGCGGAGCAAACATCAGCTCTGACTTCTGACATGGTGTGATCCCCACCGACAAGAAGGAGCAAAGGTGATCTCGCTTCTTAAGAACTCCAGACATGAAAGAAGCCGCAAGCTCGCCAGATCCGTCCCGAATGGCTTTGTCCATGCATGACATGATGAGCATGGCAGAGTCCTTATCCGAAGGGGAGGTCTTTCTGCTCAACGCTCCCAAACACCAGTCCAGGAAGTTGAAGATCTCAAACGCACGGAAAACTCCCTTCAAAAGATGGTCCATGTCCGAAAAGGTCCAGCAAATCTTGGAGCGTCTCATAGCCAGTCTGCGGGAAGAGTCTACCAGACTTGAGAAGTCGCCCTGGGCAGAGGCAGGAACTCCCAAGCCGAGATCTTCTCCCGTGGCATACCAGACGCTAGATTTGGAAGCAAGCTTGGTGGGGGGAAAGATGAAGGACGTCTTCCCAAGTTGCTTCTTGGCCTGCAACCACTCTCCCAGTACCCTTAAAGCTCTCTTGGATGAGCGCGCGAGTACGAGCTTCGTAAAGGCAGGAGCTGCTGACTGCATGCCTAAAGCGAACTCAGAGGGAGGTGAGCGTGGGGCTGCAGACACAAACTGGTCCGGATACAACTCCCTAAACAGAGCAAGGACTTTCCTAAAGTCTAAGGAGGGAGGCGTAGTCTTGGGTTCATCTATGTCGGAGTGTTGATCGTCCAAATGAGCAGCTTCGTCGTCATCAGAGATTCCTTCATCCGAATGCTGAGGAGGAAGCGGCAAAGGAGGAGAAGAAAGCTGAACGGCTGAATCCGGCAGCACGGGTGCATGCGTAGCTGCACTGGATCCAACATCATGCCGCTGCTGGTCAGTCTGAGAGCTGGCAACAACAAAAGCGGAGTGGAGGTGCGTGGTGGGGACTGCCGTGGGTTGCGGAGACTGCCGCATTGCGTCAAAACACGGCAGCTTGACAGCACCTTCCCACTGCTGATGCGGTAGCTCACGCATGTCAACGGAGGGTGCCGCACGTCGGCTAACGTCAACATGCGTCTGGCAGGGTCGACTGCGCATCGGCGGTGGAGCTCTCACAGCCGGAGTGTGGGAGCAGGCAGCCGCAGTGTCAGCTGAGCCCACAACCGTGGCAGGTTGTGGGTTAACAGGTGCAGTGTCAACCTTCTCAGCACGATACTCCTGCATGAAGGAAGCTAGCTGAGTCTGCATAGACTGCAGCAAAGACCACTTAGGGTCTACAGCGGTTGGTGCAGCAACAGACGGAGTGATTGCCTGCTGCGGAACCACTCTACCTCTCTTGGGAGGTGTGCAGTCTTCGGAAGACTGCGGCGAGTCCGAACTGACCCAGTGGCTACACCTGGGCCGTTGGACTCGCTCGGAAGGGACCTTGCGCTTGAGAGGTCGTGAGACCTTGGTCCAGCGTTTCTGACGAGAAACTTCTTCCGCAGACGAGGAATGAATGGGCTCACTCGTCTGTTTGTGGGTGGGACGATCTCTGCAAGATACGTCCGCAACCACTGAGGGTACATCTGTACGCTGATCAAGGCCTGTCGAACCCTTTGGTCCTTCGACATTGCTTCTCCCCTGGGCTTGGGAGCTTGCAAGAGGTCCCGGACTGGGAGGACGACTGGCACGAACAGATGCACCCTCATGCGTAACACTGACACTTTTCACAGCACTTGCACTCACTACACTTCCCACTGCACTTTTCTCCTTCAACTCTTTGACGTCGGCTAAGAGTTGATTGCGGTCATTCGCTAATGACTCAACTCTGTCACCAAGAGCCTGAATGGCACGCATCATGTCTGCCATCGAGGGTTGCTGAGAGCTAGTAGAAGGGTCGGGTGTAACCACTACAGGGGAAGGAATAGGTTGAGGGGCATGGGGAGAGGAAAAATCAAAAGAGCGAGACGAACTCCTCCTGATCCTATCCTTCTCTAGCCTACGTGCATTCTTAAGGAATTCTTGAAAATCGAATTCCGAAAGCCCAGCGCATTCCTCACATCGATCTTCCAATTGACAGGCTTTACCCCTACAATTGGAACAAACGGTGTGAGGATCGATAGAGGCCTTCGGAAGACGCCTAGAACAGTCCCTAGCGCTACACTGCCTGTACTTGGGGACTTGAGTAGGGTCAGACATCTTGAATTAGTCAAAGGGGGAAATCCAAAATCTATCCAAGTCGTCAACAAATAATCCAAAATCTAATCAATAAAGCTTGATAAGGTATTGATGATAACTCCTGTACAGCGAAAGCTAATAACTAGAGAGAATACATCACCAAATAGCGTGAAAATCAACTCCAGAAACAACAGCGTATCAAGTAGGTCTTGCCGGTGGCACGACAGAGAGAAAATTGGTTCTTGTTGACAAGAAGTACCTGAGTACCTACTCGACAGATGGCGCTGTTGTTGTACACCCCCACCTGTATAGCGATCGCTGGCGTATCCCGCCCGTAGGTTTTTTCTGTCGGGCAGCAGAGCTGCAGCTACATGATCACCGGGTAAGATTAATATTGAAAAAGATATAATTTTGATTTTGACATCATGGTTAAATGCAATAGTTGTGAGCAAATTCTTGTATTCAAGGAGGGTTCAAACAAGATAAATACCTGGTTTTCCAGTCTGTAGCTATTAGAAATCACGCTGCAGTTGTATATTATTCATCACTGAATGGAAGCGGGCTAACAGGCGTAAATAATTTATTAAGTGTTTTCAGTTTAGGTGCTATGTCAAATAACATTTAGAAGACAAAAATTATGTTTAATCTCTTGGTTTCAGTAAATACCAGAAACTTCAGAAGAAAGTTGAAAAGTGTATTTTCAATTACTTTAAGAAAACCAATACTCATCCTGACATTGGTGGAATACTCGATATTGATGTGATTTTTTATAGCACCTGGATGAACCAGGGCCACTCTTCTTATATTGGATTTGGTATTGTTGCAGATGCCAACACAGGCTACACTCTAATGCTTATGTTCTCGCAATATACTCTAACCACTGTGACATGGAGTTGAAAAAAAAAATAAACAAAGAGGAATATGAATAGGAAGTGGAAGTCCATTAAGAAAATGGAAACTTCTCAAAAAATTTCCTATTGAGTTCAGGTAAAATGAAAGTAGAGGAAGCAAAAACCATAGGGTTGGACTTTATAAAGAAAAATGAGATATTCAATCATACCTCTCAATATGAAAGATTCTGGTTACAAAATCTTCACTCTGCGAAGAGATGTGAAATATTTTTCAGCTCACATTGTGAAAAATGTTTACCGCTACGAAAGGAGGTACGGTACGAGAGCCCAACCATCTCCGAGACTGATTTTAAAATTCGCGGGCCGCCAGCTCGTAAACAGGCCATCATCCTCCCGTGCTCCAATTGGTTATCTCCCTACTCTGATGCTAGTTACTGCCTTCAGATCCTGCTCTCCTATTGGTTAGCATCTACTGTATTGCATCCCATCATGCATCTACACATTGGTGTTCCTCTTCCATTTCGTTTCGGCAGCGGTATCGTACGCATTAACTTTGTGTTCGTGATCTCGCTTTCGTGACTATTGTACTGTATCATGTTGCGATATTACGTTAGTTTATTAGCCATGGGTCCCAAGAAAGTTGCTGATGTGCAGTGACAGAAAAGGGTGCTTTCTATGGAGACAAAGATGGAAATAATCAAGAAATATGAGGCTGGCATGCGGTTAAGTGTGATTGAGAAGGAATATGGCTGAAATCAGTCTACAATAGGAACGATCCTGAAATAGAAGGAAGCCATCAAAGCAGCAACACCTTCTAAGGGCGTGACTATTTTCTCCTGCAAGAGGAGCCAGGTCCCCGATGAGATGGAGAGACTGCTGCTTGTTTGGATTAAGGACGAGGAAATTGCTGGAGACACGATCATCGTAACGATAATCTGCCAGAAGGCTAACGCCATTTCTGGGCTTTACCTGTGCCGCTCCGTGAAATGCTCCTTTTGCATCATTTCTAAGATATATAACTGCTATGAATTTACCAGAGAAAAAAGTTGCATAGGAATGCCAGGTTGAACCCAGCTCGCTCACCTATTTAAGGTGTCGGTATAATAATACTGGGGCGTGATAAATCACAACCAGAGGTCTCGCACCATTTAGATATCTCCTCTTCAATATCCCCGTTACAGCGAGGTGCCGTTCAACACCCACCACCCAACGCTACTACCACCAACTCAACCCACGCTAGTGACGTCACTCCTATCATAGCATCAAGCTGTTCGCTGTTGTGTTTTTCGTTGCTGTGTTTTTGGTGTTTTTCTCCGCTTTTGTGCAAGATGTCGGATTCCCATGTCTCCCCATTTAAGTTAAGTACCAGATCTATGAGTTTTGAGCTTTTGGAGGTAGCATTGCCCTTATTTTTACTTTTATTAAAGTTTTTGTTTTTTCTTCATTCGTTGGCCCCCCATCGCGGCAGCCATGCTGGCTTGCTACCTCCTTCGCTCGTTCTTAACATTTTACAATTAGTCTTCCATACCGATTGTTTTTCGTTTTGAACCTTTTACACTGGAGTTTCTCACCGATTACACCTTGTTATTATGATATTATACTGCGTATAATAGATTTTGAACTTAGGTTGGCTTGCTTGCTTGCCCTCGGGCACGTTCCTAGATGGCTTTTGCTACCGCGTTATGGTGTTTTTTATCCAGTGTTTATTACTTTTACCACCTAGTTATGTATATCGCTTTAGTTCGAGTGGGACTCTCGCTGGGTAGTTTTTATTTTAGTTTTGTTATCCTAACGATCGGCATCTACCCGATGTAGAAGTTATGTTGGCCCCCTGTCCAGCTCGGTTCCTACCCGCGCTGGAGGGCTCGGCTAGTTATTCTCTCCCTGCCTTTCCCCTGCGTCCCTCTCTTACTATTTTATTTTAGCTTACGCATGCCTTATAACCTAGTTCAATGTGTCACATTATTTTATATTATTTTACATTTTATCATCCGTATATGATCATTCCATTTTGTTATTTTCGTGGTTCCATCGGTCAGGTTGGTACTCCTGTCCTCCCTCAGTCCCACGTGATCGCCTCGAGCTCCCCTATTGGCTAGTTCTCGCTGCTTCCTCCCTCTCCCCCTTTCGGTGTATGGACCCCCATACCCTCATCCCCACTCCAGGGATACCTCACGTCTCTCAGATTTTGGAGTCAGCTGTTTTGCCTTACGGGTCGAGTCCTCTCGTTCCCCAGTCTTCCCCCCAAACCCCCTCCCTCCCATCCCTCTCCCGGGATACCTACTGACTCCTTCCCCTAGTCGGAGCCGAGAACAACTAGCGAGGTTTTAGTCTAGTACGCTCACTCACATGCCTTGTTGTAGCCATTTTTCCTCCGCCGCTCTGATTGGCCATCGGTCGGCTGGGGAGATCTCGGCTGTGTTTTGGGTTATTGAGCGTGATTCCCTCCGTTACGTTCCGCACCCCACGGAACCCCTACGATAGTAGTCCTTTTTCATTTGCGGGGAATCTCGTTAGAGTTTTTATTTATTGAGTTTTATTGAATTTTGTTATTGCTTATTGTCTCTGTTCGTTAAGGTCCTTGTGGATGGCAGGGAGTCTTTGGCTCCTCCCTCCCTCCCTTTTCGACTCGCCTACCCCGGTAGGCTGGTGGTGCCCCCAGGTCCACCTCAGTTGTCTCCCCGGAGCCACCGGTATAAAATGTCAATATTATTATAATAATTTATTCTATACTTCCCCGGTACCGACGGGGTAGTATATCTCCCCACATTCTTGACAATGCTTTTATTGAATGATCATAACTAAATACGGATTTGTTTTACTTTTCATTATTACCTATGCTAAGTTTTTTCCACCCCGATTATTATAACGGTTCGGAATGTTATTCTTAGTTTCTATCCCGGTTTTATACCGGTTTAATTTTGGTACCCGGAGCACCCGGGTTCCCCTTGGGATACTAACCTACTACAGTGAACCCTCGCTACTTCGCGGTTCGACAATCGCGGATTCACCACTTCGCGGGGTTTTTCCATAACCCATATATATATACATATCGCGGATTTTCCGGAAAATTCGAAAATACCGCGAAATCTGAAGACCCCCAAATACGATATTTTGTTACCTGTAATTCCATTAATACTGTAATTTCTGGGCTCGAACCTGTGCCGCCCAGTGAATAAGCTCCATTTAGCACTTATTCTTAGGTAATTTACTGCTAAATATACCAGAGAAAAAATGTAAAGGAGTGCTAGGTTAACTAGCTCGCTCACCTATTGGTGTCGGTATAAAATTGGGCGTATATTCCAGAGGTCCCGCACTATTTAGATTAATCCACGACAGAAAACCCCAATAGAGGAGAGCCGTTCAACCTCACTCGGTACTACTAACAATGCATCCGCTCAGAACTCAACTCCTTTTAGCACGACGAGTATAGTAACCCGCATTTTTGTTGTGCTCTCGATTTTGGTTTATTTTCCATTGAATTATGGCTTCTTCGTCGGTTTCCCAGGAGACACCGTCTAAGTTAAGTACCAAGCTGGGTTTTACTGTGTTTTGAGCAACCTAGATCGTTTAATATTTATATTATAGGAGTTTATTCTCTTCGTTCATACCGATCTTGCTTGATTTCACTACAGTTGGTACTCCTGTTTTTGAGAGCTTTTAAGTTTCACTTGCGGTGTTACTATGTGTATTATTTTTATTATCAAATATTATTTGTTATTGTGAATATTCATTATTTAGCGTTTAGAATCCTCGTGGTTCAATTTTTGGGCCGATATCATTTACGTATCGTTATGGCTGCCGACCTTCGTGCTAGGCGGCAATGTTATTTTTAGCCATCAGGTGTGTCTTTTGTGATTTAATTATTATGTTGCATGCCTTGCCCAAAAATTTTCTGTGTGTTTATTCATATAATTTTTAACGCTATTATTATTATAATGAATATTTGTGCCATTACTCCGTTTGATCTGTCTGGTTGGGGATCGTCAGTTGGTAGCCCTGCTGCCTCGTATCACGTGATCCTCCCCCACGCTCCCCCTCTAGCTAGGTGGGCGGCTAGGCTTCTCCCCCCTCCACTAAGGGACCGTTGCCTTCCCTCCTTTTAGAGGGGGTAGTTCAGTGTTTATGGACTTTGTCCTCCGGGTGGCCCGGCGGGTTCGTCTCTGTCTAGTCTGGTTGGCCACCGGTCAACAGAGTTGGATCCCGGTGCACCCTATTTTATATTCACTTTTCATTCTGGCTTATGTTATACGAAACCCTCCGGGTTCGATTGGCGGTTCTTAGCTACAGTTCCGCCCCCCCTATTATTTTATAACATTTCCTATGATGATTATATATGACAGATCACTACCCCGGAGTCCCTAAATGAATTGGTATTGGATATACTTTTATTTCCCGGCCCGGGGTCTACCCCGCCCCGGGAAATCAGACACCATGTGTCTTAATTCCTTGTTATTGCATCCTTTTTTATGCTCCCGGCTTGACCGGAATGGATTGCTATACTTTAGTTTCAAGTTAGACTTATGTTTAGGCCCGGGTCCTCCGGTCCCGCCCCTATGTAAGAATATTACAGTTAAGCTCTAACCTTGCGTTAGACCTATGTTAGGCCCGGGTCCTCCGGACCCGCCCCTACCTAAGAATATTACAGTTAAGCTCTATTCTTGTGTTAGACCTATGTTAGGCCCGGGTCCTCCGGACCCGCCCCTACTTAAAGAATAGTACAGTTAAGCTCTAATCTTGTGTTAGACCTATGTTAGGCCCGGGTCCTCCGGACCCGCCCCTACTTAAGAGAATTACAGTTTCTCATATACTATTCTTTTTATAGATGGTGCATTGTCTGACGCCGGCCTGTGCAGCTGTTCTGCACCAGCCTTGTGGCCACTCCGTCTGCCGATCTCACGCCCCTTGTGGGGTTCAACTGGAAGACGTTGTGGTATGGCACCCGGATAACTGTGTGATTTGCTTCGACCTCATCACTACCCTTGGATCTGACTCGGTGAGTCCCGTTGGCTATATTGCCTTCTTATTTATTTTACTATTAGTAAGATATCTATGGTCTTGAAGGACCATTGGGAGTCTCCCTTTTATAATTCCCACTATTATTTCAGGCATCCCCGGAGCAAAAGTCTGCGGCTCGGGCCACACTGAAGGTGTGGGTTGGTGGGTTTGCCCGGAATGTGAAGTCTAAGCGGCCGTACGTCCTATCTGAGGACTACTGCACCATGGTTTACCCCAACGCCAAGTCTTCAGCTGCTGTGGCTAGGCATGTGGCAGCTCCCATCATTGCCCACATTGATGCCACTATAACGGGTCTCATCGACCCAGAGCAAGATCCATCGGACGCCCCCGGAGGTCTGGAGGACAATGTTGCCTCCATGAACCTGGACGTCGAACCAATGTTACTAGACGAGCCGGATACAGGTAGGGTGGTAAGTGAGGCAGGTGTGTCCGGCGCTGAGATTCCTATCCTCAGCCCCGCTCTTTCTTCTTCTTCTGATCGCTCTTCTTTTCTTGGATTTTCTGGGGACCGTGATTCGTCTCAACGATCATACCCGGTTCCCCCTAAGGATAAGTCTACTTCAAGAACCTTACCCAAAGCTCGCAAGCCTCACAAGACTTCTCATGGCTCTAAACATGGTACGAACCCGTCTTCAAAGACCTCTGGTTCCTCCTCTAAGTCTCACGACCCGGGAGTTCCTTCCGCCCCTCCTGCTGCTAGCCCGGGCCTTTCCGAATCAGCCATGCTTCGCATCGTGTCGGAGATGCAGGCAAAGTTAGTTTCGGAGATGCAGTCGAGGATGGACACGATGTTCTCTAACTTCGGTCAGAGAATTGGGGCTTTAGAGCAAGGAGCTCCGGAGAGAGTCCAAAGCTCTCTCATCCCGGATGCCTCTAAGCTCCCGCCGTTTGCCAAGAACAACCCCTGGCGTATGGCTCTTCATTCCCCGTTCTCAGACGGAATGTTGACTCTGGAGGGCCTTGGCACTCGTCCTCTAGAGGACTTTGAATTCTTTCCTCCTGGTCTGGCATTTCCATTTCATGGTTATGCCAGGCTTACCGAGGAAGCTTTAGTTCGATTAGACAAGGTCCCCAAAGAGACAGTCATCTTCCCGAAGGAGCAAGCCCAATCTGTTTGGGCCAGATTTTTGAACGACATCGGCTGCACTAACACCATGCTGACGCCTTATAAAAGCTCCTTTACGATGTTCTTAATGGACAAGAACACCTTGACTCCATGCGTCAATAAGGTGGCAGAGCTTGCCTTTCAATATGCTCTGGAGGAGAAGCCCTTGCCTCCCATCCGAGAGGTGGATCCAATCTCCCTCCTTCTTCCCTCAGGTATTGAGTGTTGGGACAACGTCCATACCACCTTTACCTCCGGCAAGCTTGCAGCAGACTGTGCCTCAGTTTTGTTTAGTGAGAAGCTTCCCCGTCTCCCGGAATCCCTCATTGAACAGGAATATGATTCCCGCCTACGTGTGGGCTGTACTCTAAACCTGGCCACATCCACGGAGTCGATAGCCTTGACTTACGATACGGAGAGTATTTTTAAGTCTCTCAACAAGGCTACGTTACAGTCTTTATATTATGACTTGTATGACTTCGCTACTGCTAAACGCAGATGTCGCAAGCATGTCCTAGCTGAGGCGACGATTAGGCATGAACCTAATAAACTCATCCGGTCCTCCTGTTGGGGTTCAAATCTCTTCCCCGAGGATCTCGTAGAGGAAGTCTTGGCGGAGGCCACTAGGGTTAATCAGAGCCTTAAAGCCCGTTGGGGTTTGACCCCTAAACGCAAGTATGACCCCGCAAATTATCAAGCCCGGGGTAGGAAGAAGCTTAGACCATATACCTCCACCCAGTTCAGGCAACAGCAGAGTGCTTCATCCAACTTCCGGCTGCCTCTTCCTCCATCTTCTGTTGTCCCTGCACAGCCTTCCACCTCTCAGGCTCCTTCGGATGACTATGTCACCGTTCTGCTACCTAAGAGCCAGCTTTCTGGTGCCTCCGCCACTTCCCCTGCCTTTAACCAGTCTTACGAGGCTCATAGCTCTTCCCAGAGTTATGGTAGAGGTAGAGGCTACCACCGTGGCTCTAACCAGAACAAAGGCAGGGGAAGAGCCTTTCGCAGAGGAAAGAACTTCCGAGGCGGACGTGGAGGCAACTCCTCAAACCAATACTGAGATGCAGCAGGTAGGGGGGAGGCTCTATGCCTTCCGCAACAAATGGAGGTTCAGTCCCTGGGCGTTCAGTATCATCTCCAAGGGACTGGGGTGGAGTTGGATTCAAGGACCTCCTCCTCCGAACAAATTTCGTCAACATTCCACTCCGGACCTGGTCGAATTTGTCCAGGATCTTTTATAAAAGAACGCCATACAAGAAACGAAACATCTGAAGTTTCAAGGTCGGCTGTTCAGTGTCCCGAAGAAGGATTCAGACAAGAGAAGAGTGATTCTAGATCTATCCCTTCTCAACTTGTCCATTCAATGCGACAAGTTTCGAATGCTTACCGTCTCGCAGGTGCGGACCTTACTTCCCCGTGGGGCCGTCACCACCTCTATCGATCTTACAGACGCCTACTATCACGTCCCGATAGCGAGACACTTCCGTCCGTACCTAGGCTTTCGCTTAGGGGACAAAAGTTACTCCTTCAAGGTGATGCCTTTCGGGCTCAACATCGCCCCAAGGATCTTCACAAAGTTAGCAGAAGTCGCTGTTCAGGAACTCAGGAATCAAGGGATTCAAGTAGTAGCCTATCTGGACGACTGGCTCATTTGGTCAGACACCTCCCAAAATTGCCTAAAAGCCACTCACAAAGTCATCCATTATCTTCAATCTCTAGGCTTCCAGATCAACTTCAAGAAGTCCCGTCTTCTTCCAAAATCGAAGTTCCAATGGCTCGGCCTGCAATGGGATCTTATATCTCATACTCTGTGTCTTCCCAGACCCAAGAGGTTAGAGATTGCAAGGAACACCAAACGCTTTCTCAAAGACAAAGTAAGTTCCAGACGACTCCAAGAGAGGATTCTGGGGTCCCTTCAGTTTGCCTCAGTGACGGATCTTCTTCTGAAGGCAAAATTGAAAGATATCAATCGTGTCTGGCGTTCGAGGGCGAACCGGAAGCTCCGGGACAGGAAAGTCCGCCTTCCTCCCATTCTACGGGAAAGACTTCTTCCTTGGACAAGAGCAAACAGTCTGTCAAAGTCAGTTCCCCTTCGATTTCCACCTCCGGAATTAATCATTCACACAGACGCATCCTTATCAGGTTGGGGCGGCTATTCTCAGCTCAAGAAAGTTCAAGGTCTTTGGACTCCCTTGTTCCGCCATTTTCACATCAATGTGCTAGAGGCCATGGCAGTTCTTCTAACCCTGAAACGTCTCGCTCTTCCCAAGAAACAACACCTTCGTCTGGTCCTCGACAGCGAAGTGGTGGTCCGCTGCCTCAACAGAGGCGGGTCAAAGTCAGGGCCTCTGAACCATGTTCTAGTAGCCATATTCTCCCTAGCAGCCTCGAACCATTGGCATCTTTCAGCTGTCCACCTGGCGGGAGTCCGGAATGTAGTGGCAGACGCCCTGTCCCGGACCTCCCCTCTAGAATCGGAATGGTCACTCGATCTAAAGTCATTTCGGTGGATTCTCTCTCAGGTTCCCGGTCTCCAAGTGGACCTCTTCGCCACGGAATCCAACCACAAATTGAGAGTATATGTGGCTCCCAATCTAGACCCTCAGGCTTACGCCACAGACGCCATGTCACAGAATTGGGACAACTGGGAAAAGATTTATCTCTTTCCCCCGATGAATCTTTTGCTGAAAGTTCTAGACAAACTGAGATCCTTCAAGGGACAAGTAGCCTTGGTCGCACCCAACTGGCCCAAGAGCAACTGGTATCCTCTCCTGCGGGAGTTGAGACTATACCCTCACCCGATACCCAATCCGGTTCTGTCTCAGATAGTACAAACACGCGTTGTGTACGCTTTCTCAAACATTCAGAGCGCCCTAACTTTATGGACTTCATGAAGTTTGCGGCTATGCATGGTGCCGATATTGATCCTCAAAACACCTTGTTCCTAGAATCGGATAAACGGGATTCCACCATCCGCCAGTATGACTCTGCAGTTAAAAAGTTGGCAAAATTTTTAATAGACTCAGACGTGAACTGTATGAACTTGAACCTTACAGTCACTTTCTTTAGATCTTTATTAGAATCAGGTCTGGCAGCCAATACTATCACCACTATTAAATCGGCTCTGAAAAAGATCTTCCTAGTGGGTTTTAACATAGACTTAACCGACTCTTTGTTAGCTTCAATTCCGAAAGCTTGTGCCAGACTGAAACCGGTTACTCGTCCTACCCCGGTGACCTGGTTCCTTAATGACGTACTCAAATTGGCTTCTGATACCATTAACAGTTCTTGTGATTACATGCCCCTTCTCAGGAAAACACTTTTCCTGGTGAGCTTGGCTTCCGGGGCAAGAATTTCTGAATTGGCAGCCTTGTCGAGAGACCCGGGTCATATTGACTTTCTGCCTTCAGGAGAGGTCCTTCTTTCTCCTAACAAATTCTTTTTGGCTAAGAATGAAGACCCTCAAAACAGATGGACCTCCTGGAAAATTGTTCCCCTCACGCAAGATCCGTCTCTATGCCCTGTCACTACTCTTAGGTCTTATTTATCCCGGACCTCCTCTAACTCCTCGGGGCCTCTATTCGTTAGAGAACAAGGCGGTACCATTACTATTAAAGGGATCAGGCAACAAATTTTGTATTTTATTAAACAAGCTAATCCTGACTCTTTTCCTCTTGCACATGATATCAGGGCGGTTGCTACCTCGGTGAACTTCTTTCACCACATGAATTTTACAGACCTTTCCAGGTATACAGGGTGGAAATCACTGTCAGTGTTCAAGAAACACTACCTTAAACATTTGGAAGCCCTAAAATTTTCTACAGTAGCCGCAGGGAGCGTAGTTACTCCCAAGTAACTCACAGGTTAATGCCTTGACTCTTTATCTCTCCCTCTTACCTGCCTCATTTATACCCTATTGTATTCGTTGGTCTCGCACCTGAATACTGTTATTATATTTGTAAATTTTATGCTCCTGAGTATCTGTATATATTATCACTCACGGCATTATTATACCTACCTTATTGGATTTATGTTCATATTTAAGATACCCCTATAATTGTTTTTTGGTACTCATCTCTGATTAAAAGCATCCTGTATTTCCCTTACGCTTATGTTTTTTCCTTTATTTTGCAAGTTTGGTGACATTTTTCTCTTGTATAGATTCACTGGGCGGCACAGGTTCGAGCCCAGAAAAGGGATTTTGACGTAGGAAAAATCTATTTCTGGGCGAAGGACCTGTGCCGCCCAGTGAACCCTCCCAGCTCCTCTCCCTTGGAGTCCCCAAACTTTGGGTGCTAAGGAGTTGGGTTCTGAGCGGATGCATTGTTAGTAGTACCGAGTGAGGTTGAACGGCTCTCCTCTGTTGGGGTTTTCTGTCGCGGATTAATCTAAATAGTGCGGGACCTCTGGAATATACGCCCAATTTTATACCGACACCAATAGGTGAGCGAGCTAGTTAACCTAGCACTCCTTTACATTTTTTCTCTGGTATATTTAGCAGTAAATTACCTAAGAATAAGTGCTAAATGGAGCTTATTCACTGGGCGGCACAGGTCCTTCGCCCAGAAATAGATTTTTCCTACGTCAAAATCCCTTTAGTAATATCTGCTCTTACTGATTGTTCATTGCATTACATATGATATATAATTCAGCACAGAAAGAAATAAAACACGAAAAGAGAATGTGATCATACGATAATTCAGTACGTAGTAAAATTAAATCGAACATGAAACGCAAATCAGATGCAGTCATACCATATTAGAATGGTGTGTACTGTAATGGATGTGCTTCTTTTCCATGAATCTTTTGTATGTATACGTACGTAGTACAGTACTGCATCCAATAATATTCTTTGTTGCAAAAATCACATTTCGAATAAGCGTACGAGAGAGAGAGAGAGAGAGAGAGAGAGAGAGAGAGAGAGAGAGAGAGAGAGAGAGAGAGAGAGAGGCGTAAAATAGCGTACGTAAATTTTTATTATTATTGTTATTATTATTATTATTGTTGTTGTTGTTAATAAAATTATTATTGTTATTATTATTATCATTATTATTATTATTATTACTGTACAGTATTATTATCATTATTTATTATTATTACGGTATTGTACTTAATCTACGTACGTTCAGTATGCGCGGGGCATCTTCTATGAGTAACCAACGCATCATAGTACTGTAAGACGGGTTGTGATTGGTTCAAGCGCTGATAGATGACGAATCAGAACTCAAGTTTTGTTATCTAGCCTGTGATTGGTGTTTTGCCCGCATCTTCTACCCGCAGCATCAAAGTTCTCGCGGGGCTGGATCGTTCACTTTCTCTTACCGCGTATCGCTGAGTAGACGTTCTTAAGTTTGTGAAGTTTAATCTGTGCTGTGTGCGACCTTTTTAAGTTGAACTTTTTGTTGCAGTACTGTACGTAAATCCTACTGTAATGGCTCCCAAGCGTTCTGCTTCTCTTAAGGCTGGTAGTGAGCCTAAACGCCACCGAAGGATGATGACGATAGCTGAGAAGGTTACGCTTCTCGACATGTTAAAAGATGGTAGAAGTTACGCGGCCGCCGGCCGCCATTTTGGCATCAACGAATCCACCGTTCGCTATATCAAAAAGGACGAGGCGAACATTAGAAAGACGGCTGCAATCACCTTTAGCAGATCAGCGAAGCGAGTCGTTACAACGCGTAATAAAACGATCGTACGCATGGAAGGTGCTTTAGCTGTGTGGATTGCCGACTGCCGGAAGAAGAACATAGCGTTGGATACGAACACCATCCAAACATAGGCTTTGAGTTTATATGAGAATTTTGCTGCAAAGGAACCTAAAGACGACAAACGGCAACCATGCTGAAGATGATGATGATGCAGATGATCCTCAACCAGGGACATCCACTGATTCCCAGCCTCAGAAACGTTTTTCCGCAAGCAAAGGATGGTTCGCGAAGTTTCAGAAACGCTTCGCCCTGAAAAGCGTTTCTCTGCATGGGGAGTCTGCTTCCGCTGACACTGCCGCTGCTGAAACTTACGTGAACCAGACATTCAAGAATATTATCGCCGAAGGTGGATACAAGCCAGAACAAGTCTTTAATATGGATGAGACTGGCTTGTTTTGGAAGAGAATGCCGTCGCGAACTTTCCTGTTCAAAGAGGAAGCCAAAGCCTCTGGCTTTAAGGCATTCAAAGATCGCGTTACCCTCGTGATGTGTGGCAATGCTGCTGGATTTTTGTTAAAGCCGGGGCTTATTTATAAGTCGAAAAATCCTCGCGCTTTGAAAAATAAAAATAAGAATCTCCTTCCCGTGTACTGGATGCATAATCAAAAAGCATGGATTACGAAGATGCTGACCTCCAACTGGTTCCACCAGTGTTTTATCCCGCAAGTCAGCAAATATCTCGTAGAGAAGGGCTTGCCATTCAAGATCCTTCTCCTTATGGATAACGCTGGTGGACACGCAACTGACCTGTCGCATGAGGGCATTCAGGTTGAGTTCCTGCCACCCAACACCACGTCATTAATTCAACCGATGGACCAGGGGGTTATCAGGGCGTTCAAGGCCCTCTACACGAAGAATACCTTGGCGGACCTCGTTGCGTGTGTGGATGCTGCCCAAGATGACGAGGATGAAGATTTCAACTTGAAGGCGTACTGGCGGCAGTACACCATAGCCACGTGCCTGCAGAATATTCAGAAGGCACTTCAAGAAATGAAACCTGCAACCGTGAATGCGAGCTGGAAGAAGTTGTGGCCCGATATTGTTTACGACGACAAGGGATTTACTCCGTCGGAAATCCAACACTCTGCAATACGGAAATCTGTGCAGTTGGCTGCCATAATTGGAGGTGACGGGTTTGGCGACATGACGACTGAAGACGTCGACGAGTTGTTGGACTGCCATTCCCAGCCCCTAACTGACGCAGACCTCGAAGACCTGAAGAAATCGGCAAGTGAGGAAGAGAGTGATACCCAGGAAGAGACCCAAGAAAATGTCGAAGAAACGGGCTTAACATTAGAACGGCTTGCCAAGTTCTGCAACCATATCAAGGAGGCGAAAGAAATGTTACAAGAGTGGGACGAGGATATGGTTCGCTCGATGCAATTCTCCAACAAGGTCGATGACATCATGACTCCCTACAGGATGCTCTTGGATCGAAAAAAGAAGCAGCGGCAACAACTTCCGATCACAATGTTCTTCCAGCCTCGCAAAAAAGAGCCAGTTCCTCCTGCTAGTATGCCTTCGGAAGAAATTGAAGAAGTTTCCCAGGAAGAAGTTGAAGAGGTGTCCCAGGAAAAGACACCTCCGTCTGAAGAGACGTAAAATACTATCATTGACTGCACAGTAGAACACATCATCAGCTTCATCATCATCATTTCTACTGTGCAGCAAATTCATCGCCATCACCATTCAAGTTTTTCTTCAACTTCTTTCGTGGTGAGTACAGTAACAATCTTTATTTTTTACTTTAATATTCTTACTGCCTGTTTTATAGTTTAGTAATGTACGTACTGTATGCATTAAGTTAAAGGGAAGGTTTTAAAAGTCTACATGTTGTAACCTATCATATTTTTTTTGTTTAAAATTTACATTTACGTACGTAAAACAATCTCTCTCTCTCTCTCTCTCTCTCTCTCTCTCTCTCTCTCTCTCTCTCTCTCTCTCTCTCTCTCTCTCTCTCTCTCTCTCTCGTAAATTGTTTTCCTGCTTTGCTACGTACAATACTGTATAATTTATATTTGTAAGGTAACATATTTTGTAAATGCTTTTACTGTAAATACTGTATGTACTGTATCATTATTTATCACTATCATCATGCGCGTTAAATGCCTTGTTTGTTCTGAGCGTGGTTGTTTACTGAGCGTACACGCCGTCGTTTCAGGCGGCGTCATAAAGAAAAAGATTTCATTTGGAAGTCCTAAGAAAAATACGTAAACTAAAACATTGGTAATAAAAAAATCAACATACAGTACTGTATAATCAATATAATCGATGCAAAAACTAACCTATACATATATGTGTACACTAAATGAGTTTGTTTCTTCATTATGATCAGAGATGAACGTAAACAAAACATTGGTTGCCATTTTTTATCGTGCTTTTTAGGTGTTTAGGAAACGCATGATATAAAATCGCCTTTAATATTTGTGCCTGTTTTAGTTTAGGGTGCTGTAGTACATGCATTAAGTGTTCTGTACATTAAAGGGTGGTTTGTTAACAGTACTACGTACAAGGGAAGGTTTTAAAAGTCCGAATATACATGTTAAATAAATAGGTAAATATGATGTCACTACTTCGCGGATTTTCACCTATCGCGCCCGCGTCTGGAACCTATCTACCGCGATAAACGAGGGTTCACTGTATGGGATACTTATGTATCTTTATTATTACAGGTGGTCCGCTGCCGGATGACAGCCTGTGCGGCCGTACTCCAGCAAGCGTGCGGCCACGATGTTTGCAGGTCGCATGCCCACTGTGCTGTCCAGGTGGACGACCTGATCGTCTGGCATCCTGACAACTGTGTAGTCTGCTACGGGCTGGTCTCCACGCTCACCTCGGACTCGGTAGGTGTTCCTGTCGTTACTATCTAGATTTACTTTGGATTTAATCCCTGGAATTTCCTGTTATTTCTATTGTAATCTCTGATCGAATTAACCTTTTTATCACGGCCTACATATTTTTTACACTTCCTTCGTCGAAGTCACTTTGCCTTTAGTAACGGTCTATTTTCTTTCAGAGCTCTCAGTCTTCTAAGACCTCGGCCCTGGCGACCCTTAAGGTCTGGGTCGGCGGGTTCGCCCGCAACGTCAAGGCCAAGAAACCTTATGTCTTGTCTGAGGAGATGTGTAACTTGATTTAACCCAATGCCAAGACCTCGGCTGCAGTCCCCAAGGACGTGGCGGACCCCATCATAGTCAACATTAATGAAGCCTTGCTCCTATCTGAGGACCAGGAAGTGATGGGTGAAGCAATTGTGGAGGACGTTGTGGCCATCAACCTCGACATCGAGCCTATGGCTCTCGACGAGCCGGAGCTAGGTAGGGAGGTAGGTGAGGCAGGTGGGTCCCGGGCTAAGATTCCTCTCCTTAGTCCGACTTTTTCTACATCCTCAGCTAATTCTTCTTTTCAGGGTTTCTCGGGGAAACACGGGGCTGATATCAGGCCACGTCCGGTTACCCCGAAGGTTAAGTCTCAACGGAGACCTTTGCTGAAGACCCGCAAGTCTTCCAAATCCCTGAAGTCAGTCAAGGATTCCTCTTCTAGAGTCCCCAAAGACTCAGCTGTCGCCTCTTCTTCCTCTCATGGATCGAGAACGAAGACAGCCCCCACAACTACCCCAGTGGCTTCCTTTCATCCGGACGCCTTTTCCAGCAAATTACTGGATCAGATCGGTTCCATGATGACGTCCCTCACTGAGAGAATGCAGAACCAAGAGAGTCTCGTGGAGAGCCTCATGCGTTCGGGGTTGCCGCAACAACAGCAGTACGCCATCCCGGACGCCTCTAAGCTCCCGTAGTTCACCAAGAACAACCCATGGAGAATGGCTTTGCACTCTCCTTTCAAAGATGGCATGCTGACCATCGAGGGGTGGGGCACCCGGCCTATCGAGGACTTAGTTCTACCCGCCGGGTCTTCAATTCCCCTTCCCCGGTTTTGCTCGTCTGACCGAGGAGGCTCTTGTTAAACTGGATAAAGTTCCCAAGGAGACGGTGATCTATCCGAAGGAACAGGCCCAGTCTACCTGGGTTCGGACACTGAACGAGTGGGAGTGTGTGAATACCATGCTCACACCCCACAAAAGCTCCTACACGATGTTCGTGGTAGACGAGCAAACCCCCACTCCGTGTGTCACCAAGATGATGGACCTAGCCCATCAAGCCATCAGCGAGGACAAACCGTTACCGCAACTGCGGGAAACGGACCTGACCTCCCTCCTGTTCCCGGGAGATCACGAGTGTTGGCATAACGCCCCAGCCACATTCACGGCGGGCAAACTAAGCGCTGACTGTGCTTCCACACAGTTTAGCAAACGTCTTCCCAGGCTTCCGGATTCTTTGATCCGCCTCGAGTTCGAAGCCCGGGCCAGGTTAAGCAGGTCAATTAACTCAGCTACAATGGCTGAGATGACCTCCTTAATGTAAGAGGAGGAGCCCCTCTTTAAGGTTCTGACCAAATCCCTGCTTCAGACCTTGCTAACCGATGCCTACGACTTCCTTGCAGCCAGACGTCGTTGCCATAGACACGTCTTGTCTGAGGCCACCATCAGACATGAGCCTAACAAGCTCATTAAAGCCCCCATCTGGGGTCCTGACTTGTTCCCGAAGGATCTCATTAACAACGTCCTCAGCGAGGCTGCCAGGGTCAACCAGAGCCTCAAGGTTCAATGGGGCCTAGTCCCCAAACAAAAGTTTGAGCCAGCCAGCATCCAATCTCAAGGCAGGAAGAGGTTAAGGCCCTTCCAATCCTCCTAAAACCGACAACCACTTCAGTTGGTCCAAACCATCCCGGTGTCGCAGGGTAGTCAACCGTCTACTTCAAAGGGACAACCCCAACAGCAGTATGTATTGGTCCCTCAGGCTCAGTTAGCAATGACCTCGTATGCTACCTCCCCTGCCTTTAACCCCACCTATGAAACCCAAGGTGCGTTCCAAGGTTACCAACGAGCCAGAGGCTAGGGTGCGAGAGGTACTTTTCGCAACAGAGGTGGCGGAAGGACTTTCTCCCGAGGCAGAGGGTTCCGCGGAGGCCGAGGAGGCAAATCCGCAGCGAACCATTGAAAATCCTCGGGTAGGGGGAAGACTCTACATCTTTTGGAATCGTTGAAAGTTCAGCAATTGGGCTTTCACCATAATTTCCAAAGGTCTGGGGTGGAGTTGGATAGAAGGGCACCCTCCACCAACCAGTTTCCATTAACTTCCAACGAAGGAGCTAGCCTTATATGCAAACGATCTATTGCAAAAGAACGCAATCAAAGAGGTAAATCACTTAAAATTTCAAGGTCGCTTGTTCAGCGAGCCAAAGAAAGACTCAGACAAGCGAAGAGTAATCCTGGACCTGTCCCGTCTGAATTCTTATATTCGATGCGACAAGTTCCACATGCTAACCGTTTCTCAGGTGCGGACCTTACTTCCCCGTGGGGCCATCACCACCTCTATAGATCTTACAGATGCCTACTATCACGTTCCGATAGCAAGGCATTTTCGTCCGTTTCTAGGCTTCAAACTAGGCAACCAAGCCTATGCATTCAAAGTAATGCCATTCGAACTCAACATAGCACCCAGGATATTCACCAAACTGGCAGAGACAGTAATCCAAGAATTGCGAACCCAAGGAATTCAAATAGTAGCTTACCTAGACGACTGGCTTATCTGGTCAGACAACGTCGAGAACTGCCTCACGGCAACAAACAGAGTAATAAAATTCCTACAACAGTTGGGGTTCCAGATCAACTTCGAGAAATCTCGCCTGGTCCCGGAGACCAAGTTTCAATGGCTGGGATTACAATGGGATCTACGTTCTCTTACGCTATGACTCCCCAAAGCCAAGAGGGCGGAAATAGCAAAGAGCACGAAACGTTTTCTCAAGGACAAATTGACGTCCAGGAGAAATCAAGAGAGAATCCTGGGCTCCTTGCAGTTCGGCTCAGTAACAGATATTGTACTGAAGGCCAGACTGAAAGACATAAACCGAGTATGGCGCTCCAGGGCAAACGAGAAATATCGAGACAAAAGAGCTCGACTTCCACCAATTCTGAGGAAGAGACTTCAGCCATGGACAAAGGTCAAAAGTCTGGCAAAGTCAGTCCCCTTACAATACCCATCTCCAAGACTCGTCATTCACACAGACGCCTCCTTAACAGGCTGGGGGGATACTCCCAGTACAGGAAGGTCCAAGGACTATGGTCGACAGTATTCCGACAACTTCATATCAATGTCCTAGAGCCATGGCGGTATTCCTAACTCTAAAACGACTGACCCCAGCCAAGAACCAACATATAAGATTGGTTCTAGACAGCGCAGTCATAGTCCACTGCATAAACAGAGGAGGCTCCAAGTCAGGCCACATAAATCATGTGATGTTAGCAATATTTTCCATGGCAGCATCGAACCAGTGGCATCTGTCAGCAGTCCATCTAGTGGGAGTGCGGAATGTAGTGGCGGACGCACTTTCGAGGGCAACTCCGCTGGAATCGGAGTGGTCACTGGACCTAAAATCATTCAAATGGATCTTATCTCAGGTTTCGGGTCTCCAGGTAGACCTGTTTGCAACAGAGTCCAACCACAAACTAGAGTGTTTCGTAGCCCCCAACCTGGACCCTCAGGCTTATGCCACAGACACAATGTCGTTAGACTGGAACACTTGGGAGAAATTTTACTTATTCCCACCGATAAATCTGTTGATGAAAGTGTTGGGCAAACTCAGGACTTTCAAAGGCCAGGTTGCTCTAGTAGCCCCCAACTGGCCCAAGAGCAATTGGTTTCCCCTGCTGGTGGAACTAGGTCTCCACCCTCGACAGATACCCAATCCAATACTAACACAAGTAGTACAAACTCGCAATGTGTTAGCTTCCTCAAAAATTCCGAGTACCCTAGCTTTATGGACTTCATGAAATTTGCAGCTCAGAGAGGTGGAGATATTGATCCTCAAAATACCCTGTTTTTAGAATCAGATAAAAGGGAATCCACCCTTCGACAATATGATTCGGCTGTTAAAAAACTTGCAAAGTTTTTAAGGGACTCAAAGGTTGAGATGATGACTATGAATCTGACAGTAACCTTCTTCAGAACTCTATTTGAATCAGGCCTAGCGGCCAATACAATTACTACAATTAAATCAGCCTTGAAAAAAATTTTCCATATTGGTTTTAATATTGACCTTACGGATTCAAACTTATCATCAATCCCGAGAGCATGCGCCAGATTGAAACCGTCAACTCGCCCTAGCTCAGTTTCCTGGTTTCTGAATGATGTCCTTAAGTTGGCTTCTGACACTCTTAACGAATCTTGTAATTACATACCTTTATTAAGGAAAACCTTGTTCCTAATGAGCCTAGCTTCTGGTGCCAGAATATCAGAACTTTCAGCCTTGACTAGAGATCCAGGCCATATTGAATTTCTCTCGTCAGGGGAAGTCCTTCTCTCCCATGACAAAGTTTTCTTAACTAAAAATGAGGACCCCCAGAACAGATGGTCCCCCTGGAAGATTGTTCCACTTCCTCAGGATCCATCATTATGTCCAGTTAACACTCTGAAAGCCTACTTAAATAGAACTTCCATCAAGTCCTCAGGGCCCTTATTCATTAGAGAAAACGGAGGAACCATCACCCTGAAAGGAATCAGACAACAAATTGTATATTTTATTAAACAGGCTAACCCTGAATCATTCCCTCACGTTCATGATATACAAGCTGTAGCTACTTCAGTTAATTACTTTCACCACCTGAACTTTGATGAACTTACGAAATATACAGGCTGGAAGTCTCCGACAGTTTTTAAACGCCACTATTTAAAACCTTTGGAAGCCCTAAAATTTGCTACAGTGGCAGCAGGGAATGTGGTTCCTCCTGAAGGTAATGAGTCTTAATCACAATGTCTTGCTCTATCCTCCTTCCTCCTACCTGCCTTACTTATTGTCCCTACTTTCGTTTTTGGTTTTGTTTTTACCTGAGCTACACCCTTATGGTGTATTTTTATTTTATCATGTCTGTTAATAGCCTTACTCTCCCACGAGTTGATTTTTGTTGCTTTTACCCTCAGGATTGTAAATTAATATTAACCTTGCAGTTTGTTATTTTACCTCGCATTCACTTGTCATCCCTTAGTTGGGATTTTTTGCTGCATTGTTACTTACCATTCCATCCTTTATGTTAAGGAAGTATTTATTCACTGGATTCCTAGTATGTCCTATTTCTTTGAATTAAAACATGTTTTCATGTTATTTTGACTTTAATTTACTTTCCCCTCAGGTATTTGTTCCAAGTTTTGGGACCATTTCTCTTGTACAATTTCACGGAGCGGCACAGGTAGAGCCCAGAAAAGGGATTTTGACGAAGGAAAAATCTATTTCTGGGCGAGAGACCTGTGCCACCCAGTGAACCCTCCCTGACTTCCCTCCCAGCATGGGCCCAAACTTGGGTGCTATGAGGAGTGACGTCACTGTCGTGGGTTGAGTTGGTGGTAGTAGCGTTCGGTGGTGGGTGTTGAACGGCACCTTGCTGTAACGGGGATATTGAAGAGGAGATATCTAAATGGTGCGAGACCTCTGGTTGTGATTTATCACGCCCCAGTATTATTATGCCGACACCTTAAATACGTGAGCGAGCTGGGTTCAACCTGGCATTCCTATGCAACCTTTTTCTCTGGTAAATTCATAGCAGTTATATACCTTAGAAATGATGCAAAAGGAGCATTTCACTGGGCAGCACAGGTCTCTCGCCCAGAAATAGATTTTTCCTTTGTCAAAATCCCTTTTTTAGTGATCTCGTGCGCGGTCAGGCCAAAGCTAACACAGGAGAAGGGACATCGAAGCAGGCACCCCCAGATTTCAAGGCTTCTCGGGGGTGGTTTGAAAAATTTAAGAGACGGTCTGGCGTTCATTTGGTGGTGCGTCATGGGGAGGCTGTAAGCTCGGACACGAAAGTGGCCCAAGCCTTTGGTAAGACATTCAAAAAGTTGACTGTCCAGGAAGGCTATATACCCCGGCAAGTCTTCAACTGCGACAAAACTGGGCTTTTCTGGAAGAAAATGCCTCGTCGAACTTACATCACGGCGGAAGAAAAGAAGCTACCCAAACATAAACCTTTGAAAGACAGGCTTACCCTTGCCCTCTGTGCAAATGCCAGTGGGGATTGTAAGGTGAAACTCCTGCTGGTGTATCACTCGGAGACTCCTTGAGCCTTCAAGGACCACAAAATGATTAAGGAGAAGCTTCCCATGATTTGGAGGTATAATGTCAAAGCCTGGGTAACAAGAATCTTGTTCACTGAGTGGGTAAATCTTTGTTACAGCCCTTACTATGAAGAAATTTTTAGAAGAGAAGCCCCTTCCCCTGAAATGCCTGCTGGTGTTGAACAATGCTCCTGCTCACCCTCCTTGCCTTGAGGAAGATATACTAGTGGAGTATTCCTTCATCAAGGTTCTCCATCTTCCGCCTAACACCACCCCTCTCTTCCAGCCCATGGACTAGCAAGTGATTTCCAACTTTAAGAAACTCTACACAAAATATCTTTTCAAGAGATGTTTTGAAATCACTGACAGTACAAACCTTACCCTTCATGAAGTTTGGAAGGAGCATTTCCTTGTTGTGATATGCCTCAAAATCATCGATACAGCTTGGCGGGAGGTTTTGAGGGGTATCTTAAACTCTGCGTGGTAGAAGCTGTGGCCTGATGCCATCTCCTCACAAGATTTTGAGGGCTTCCTCAAGGGTCAAGCTGAACCCAAAGCCGATTCTGAAAAAGTTGGCGATCCTGAATCTGTTGCTCAATCTGAGGATGCCGAGATCATTAGACTCGGGACATCCATAGGTCTGGAAGTTGATTAAGCCGAAATCAATGAGCTTATCGAGGAGGACCTAGAGAAACTTATGGAAGACGACCTGAAGAAGATGGAGGCCATGCAACTGAACAAAGTTTAGAAACAGATCTCTAGCGGCAAGGAGGAGGATGACTTTATGACCATGGCAGAAATTAAAGAAGCTCTAGCTTGCTACCATAAAATGGCAGCTTTGGTTGAAAAGAGACTCCCAGAAAAAACTGAATATTTAAATGACGTTTGCCTGAGTCATTTCAGGAATGTTTGAAGAAACAGGCAAACACAAGCTTCCTTGGATAGTTTTTTAAAAAGAGGCCTTCGATACTAGTAAGGCAAGAGGAAGTTTAAAGTGATCTAAAACAAAACAAAAGTGGCAGTGATGAAGAAAATACGTGATCAAATTTAGAAAATACAAATAAAAAAAAAAATGGATGATTACAAAAACGCAAAAAAAAAAAAAAAAAAAAATTAATTTTAAATTTATCGTAAAGTTAAGTATTAATATTTTCTGCCATTGGTTAATGTGTTTTACTCTATGCTCTAATTATATCATTATTATTATTATTATTATTATTACTAGCCAAGCTAAAACCCTAGTTGGAAAAGCAAGATGCTATAAGCCCAAGAGCTCCAACAGAGAAAAATAACCCAGTAAGGAAAGGAAATAAGGAAATAAATAAATGATGAGAATAAATTAACAATAAATCATTCTAAAAACAGTAACAACATCAAAACAGATATGTCCTATATAAACTATTAACAACGTCAAAAACAGATATGTCATATATAAACTATAAAAAGACTCATGTCAGCCTGGTCAACATAAAAACATTTGCTCCAACTTTGAATTTCACTTTAAAGCTTATTAACGGTTAGGTTATTACTAAATGATCCAAATGGTTCTGTTTGAGTTTAGCATTATTATAAACATTTAATGAGGTGTTTTGGTAAGGTCTGGAACAAATTAAGCTATTTACATGCAAAAGGCAACTCACAATGCAAAAAATCATGGTAGGAAAGCCATTACAGAACCAATCAATGTTGTATTGTGAGGTATTACTGTACTGTGTTTGTAGGGGATGGAGACTCAAGTGCTTACAGTGCAGTTAGTGGGATAAATGATAAAGAGGGCCCATATGGCAAAGAACATTCAGTTCACAAGGAAAAAATTATCAATAACTTTTCCAAAAGACTGGACAAGAGACTTCAAAATCTTGGAGATATAGTGATAAGAATATAACAAAGACTTGGAAAGTTAGATTTCATAAGTACTTGGATGGAAAAGGGTAAACTAAGTGACCCCACAATTGGTTGCTTACCTAGGTACCCAAGGGCAGCAATAAAGAGCACAATTTTACAAAAGTGATGAATTACTTCAGAATGACATTTTGGTTACTTACCATCATGTAACAAATAACAATGAAAACCCTGACTATTCCTTGTGTTCAGAGGGTGAAAGGTCTTGGCATTTCTGCAAACAAGATATTACCAAAGGGAAAGAGCCAAGATCAAATAGTCAGATGAAAGTCTGGACAAACATTCCAGATGTGAAACTTCATACATTAGAGATTTAAAACAGCCTCACTACAGATGAATTATCATCATAATGTAATAAAGGCAAAACACAGAATTTAAATGAATCCTTCAATGGGAAAATATGGGCAAAGTGTCCAAAGGAAAAATTTCATGGATTAAGAACAGTAATCGCAGGTTATGAAATAGCTGCATGCGAGCACAACACTGGATATGGAGTAAGCACCCTAGTTGAGGACATAATGGGTACACCTGTAGGAAAAGCAATAGTTTAGAAGGAAACCAGAAGGCTACAAAGTAGTTCAAGAACCCCATTAAGAAAAAAAGATGAAAAGACTTCAGCTAATAAGGGACCCAGGCTATGATGCTGGTAGTTTTTTAATTTCCTGGCAACAATGAGTGAGGTGGTTGATATTACTCTCTGAAAGTGAGGGGACCAGGTACCATAGAAGCATGCCAGTTAAAAAATGAAGCTTTGATGAGTAATTATAGCTTTACATGTATTTAAGGGGACCATCCGCCATGGTGTTTTGACATAACTTTCAGAAATCGAAAATCGTTTTATTCTTTCTATGTATGCAGAAACATATCGTACATGCTCTCCAGAAGTTTCAGCCAATTATTTTTACAAATAATGAAGATATAGCGGTCTTTAAATGATGACGTTATCTTTACTGCGTCGCCTGCATGACTGAGTTTGACAGAATCGTCTTTGCGTGTTTATTTTTTTTCATTTATACTGTATAGCGATTTTTTCACTTATATTTTGAAATCTTGTACGTCTGGCAGAGATGAAAGGCATTGGTAGAGAGTAGGTGAATGCAACTATGATCTACGAGAAGAACAGCCAGAGTTTTCAAAAAAATATAGAAGTTACATTGCATGCGTGTTTGTTTACTTGCAGTTCGTATATACATTGTATTTTCACAATGTCCTCATGAACTTTATAGCATGGCCAATGTTACCTAAGGTCAAAGAAAGAACAAAAAGTAAGCACAGTAACAAAAACGAACCAAAAAGAGAGGGAAACATGAAAAAAGAGTACAAAGCTGGAACATACTTACTAAAAGTTTGGCAACAATGAGAGGCCGCTGGCAACTCATATATTAGTAAAGATAGTGTTTAGATACCTCATTTAGGGAGCCTTCATGTATGAATAAACAATATAAGTAAAAAGTAAGGTCATCGTAATAATGTTTTCTGGATTTTTTCTAAGAAAAAGAATGAAAATTTATAGCAAATCTTTGGAAGCTCAAAACTCAAAAACATACTCATTCACACTTAGGTACATTTTTCTCACTTATTTATTGTTCACTTTTTGAGATAAAGATATAATTTTTGAGGAATAGAAATCCCACAATTTTGTGTACCAGAATTTTTATTTTCCTTTTTCTCTTTTTTTCATGATTATTCTACCTCTAGACGGAGAAAATTAAGAAAAAATTCATTAAAAAATTAAAAGGAAAATGGAAAATCTGTCACACAGAATTATTTGCTTTATATAGAAGTTTTGATGGTATAATTTTCAATACAATTGGTGTCATATTAGTTGAGAAAAATGTAACTAAAATTTTTATAAAAATCATGATTTTTGCTAATAAATCAAAAGGTTTTTGATTAAAGGACTTGAAATTTTTATATGATGAAGGCATTATATTTCTAAAACCTTTAGATCTTGATAGATTCTGCATCAGAAACTGTGGACACATTTTCATAATCACATTTTGATTTATTTATAATTTTAGAATTTAATAGTAAAATAAAAAAAATTAGTTTATAGATATTTTTCAATCAAAATTCTGTCCATGGTTTCTGATAGACCATTACTCTAAGTTTATATTGGTTTAGTTTTCCAAATTTAAGTTAAAACTAAGGAGGCCTTAAAGCAAGGCATCTAAAAATCAGTAAAATAATGAAAAATTTAACAAAAATTATTAAAAATTTATGAAACTTCCTGTAATAACATCCCATTATGTGTAATATAAAAGAGTAGCAAAACCAAATTGATGTGAGCAATATTTGAATACATCTCCCCAAAGTGAGCCAGTCCCCTTTACAAATTCAATAGATGTTCCAGCTCTATTGATGACATTCTTTATTTTAAAGGACAAAAAGTTTGTATACACATAGGAACAAAACACTCTATCACAACTAAAGTATTTCCAAGATACAGGCTGTGAAAATAAAAATTAACAAAAGGAAAGACTTACATCATAATCTCTGGCTCAACATTCAACAAATCCTTGCGCAGAACATATGGTGGATTTGAGACTATGAGATCAAATTCATCATAAGGTAAATGTGGCTCTTTCTCAACAGTCACTTTTTGATGTACCAAGGTAAGACGCTGAACAACTCCTAGAGATGTAGCATTTTCTTCAGTCAGTTCAATAGCATGTCTGCTCTGATCCAAAGCCACACATCTCAGCTATGATAAAATAATCTAATTAATCTTAAACCATGCTATTTTTTATGTCATACAATGAAATTAAAATATTAATGCTCTTCACTAGCAATATGAATTTGCAAAGTACTATAGTCTAAGAAATATCGCTATATAGCATTTAGGATGTTATCTACAAAAAGGCATTCAGTATACCAGCAACTGCTTTAGCATAAAGTATCTGACAACTCTGGCAGAATATTAACTAGGCCAGATCTATACAGTATTTCCATCAGAAGATATAATTCTCTAATAAAATAGAACCACAGACCCAAATACATGGTAAATACAATCAACCCTGGGGTTCTGAATGATGCAGACCTACTGTCTCATTGGCATGGGGACAATGAGGGCAAAGTAGTCTTAGCTACAAACTCCTTTATAAAATTTCAAATTAATGGTTCTAAATTTCACAAGACTGACCTGAAGGGTTTTTTCTTAATATCACAAATTCTAAAGTAATATTTATTTGTCCTAGCTATACAAAACCCGAGGCCTTTAGGTAGGGAATATGTTTCAGAGCAAAACCGTTGAATTATTTAATGAGCAGCTAAGCGAAAGGTGGGAGCCAGACTGAGGAGCCCTGCCCCCTTACTTGTCAAAGTCTCTTCACTTAGGATATTTCAGCTCAAGACTGAGAGTAGTTGAGGAGGGATGTATAACCTAAAGGACTCAGGTTTGTATAGCTGAGAAGAGTAAAAAATTACCTAAATAATTTCCTTTGCTCCTATGCAAATACAAAGCATCCTTCTTTAATTAGGGAGGCTCACTGCTTGGTAGGTCAGAAGTCCCCTAGAACCAAACTGGTAGGTTCTTTTTCTTCCTTAGAAATGCCATTCCAATCTACCTTGTCCCAAATGGGAGATAAGATAAAAACTCCAGCAACCTACTATGTCTATATCATTGGACTGAATAAGCTGATAGGGCCTGTCCATAAAGATTTTCATAAAGATTCTTATGTGGTCAAAATAGGTATTCCTTTCACCCCGTGGGGGCTCACAGTTTAAAGGAGACTCATGAATGGCAGAGGTAAGGGACAGTGATATTGCCCTAGCAAGCAGAACAAAGCGCTAAAGACTGACCATCTATACATATGATCAGCACCCAAGGCCCATCTCCATCCAAGCTAGGACCAGAGAGGGCCAGGAAATGGCTGCTGATGACTCAACAGGTAGACTTATAGGCTCCCCCAAACCCCTATCCTTAGCTCACAAGGATGGTGAGGTTGCAGCCACTAAAAGAACTCACGAGTTTCAGCGAGACTCGAACCCAAGTTTGCCGATCACTAGTCAGGAATATTACCAAATAGGCCACTGTAATCATAATATGCCTGGCATATGATGACCAAAGAGTTGATATATATTCCATCAGGTACTAGGGAGGATGGAGGGGAACTTTTCTAGGTTCTAAAGAATGGAGCTCAAGTCAGAACCAGTAAGTAATGCTTCAACTACTTTGTCCCCAAGATAGAAGCAGCAAGATCCATTCCAAACTTACATTCATATGTTACCATAGACAAGATGCTTATCGTCCCATATGGGATCTGGGCTAGCTACATCCTTATTTGAGCAGCCACCACAAGACCAAGTGAAAAGGTGTCAAGGGGCTTGTGGGGGGGGGGGGGTGTACTCCATTTGACCAAAGACTATGAAGATGGTCTGTATTTTCTTACATTCCACCACAACAAGGGACCAACAACCTGTTCCACTCAGACACCCCTGCACTCTGGGGGGGGGGGGGGGGTGTTGCTGCCACTGGGTCTTGGTTCCATGCATCGCCTCCCACGGGCAGCCAGAAATACAAGTCTACAACGGACTACCTGGCTACTATTCCACTTAGCTACCAAAACAACAGGAGACCTTGGCTCGAGGGGGCCAAGGTGTGGAGCTGTGGCACTGGGTCATGGCCTGGGCCCATGCATTAAACCCAGGGAAAAAAAAGAAAACCTGGCCCTTGGGAGGTCATGGCTCAAGGCTCTAGCATTGGTTCACAGCCACCTGTCCTGTGCCTCACCCCTGGAGAGTCAGAAACACGGGAACTTCACCCAAGTCCCACTTGGCTATGGGGGTAGTCTGAGCGCCAAGCCCCACTGACCTGGGGTCATGGCTCTGGTCCTGCACAGCTGCCCTGGGGGAGCAAGGGCGAGGGGCCGTAGCCCCCTCACTCTTGCTCCCACCTGTCGCTTAACTGATCAGTAAATGATTCAACGGCTGTCCAGCTTTCACGCTGAAACACATTCCCTACCTAAAGGATATGGGTTTGTATTCGCATTGGAAGAAAAATATATCAAATCTCATTCTGTGAATAGGTAAAATGGAATTTTTGAAAATTTTTATGTAGAAGATACAGCATATTTTTGTGACATTTACATGATTAATCTCCAACTGGGAGATAGATGGAACATAAAATGTCCCAAATTATTCCCAAATTATAAAAGATATTTTTTGACAAGATAATTTAGGATGTGTCTATCAAGACTCCAATATAAAAAATGCATACTAAATATTTAAACTGTCACAATAAAATTTATCACTTTATTAATTGGCCAGAATTCATTTTCCTATATGCTACAAAGTAGTCTTCTAGAAAAATAAAAGTTTTAAACTTAGAAAAAAGATAGCCTCATAGTCCCTTACAAATCCTATAAAATGTATTCATAAATCAATACAAATTCACTATAAGTGGGGAAGGAGGGTAATCAAATTAATTCTAGAAAGTACTGAAATATTTAACTTTATAAAATCTTTATCTAATTTATCTTCCGAAGAATTAATTTTCCTGACTACCACATTTAAAAGGATAGAAGGATATACTAGGGACAAATTGGCAAGAAAAGTAAAATATATCATCTGAAAAGTGATAACTGATTGATTTAAGAAACTGAAAACTGACTTTCCATCATTAACAATTGCCACAGCAGGAAAAAAAGGAGATATGAAAATTCTCTTTGTTATGTCATGAGAAATATACATATCATAAAGTCTGTCTTAAAGGTAACTAGTAGCTAATTTATGCACCCAGTCACTCCAAGAACAAGCCAGTTAACCTTTTAATTTTCAATCATATCCTCCAAGAACTCTCCCCATTCCTGGAAAAAAAGTACTTGACTTCTCCAAGGACTACATCATCCTACTCTGTTGAGGATAAAACTGTGCCATTAATAGCTAAAAAAGGTGAGGCTATGTCACAACTCTCTAAGATGAGACTTCTTTTTCCAAAATTTTTGATTGGATGGGAAGTCTGGTCTTGAACAGCAAAAGTTAGATTGAAAAGGATGTGACAGCCAAACACCACAAATAATTAAAAAATGATTTTTTCCAGCTGTGTTCAACTTACCATAAGTAAATACTATCATAGATTTTATGCTTGATATTAGAATGAGGAAAGAGGGAAAAAAATAGTAAGGGCTATCATAACCCTATGATCATGCAGGACCTCTTCTCATTACCAGATCACCATACGTATGAATTCTTCTGGGTACAAAGCTGCTCTTCATAAACATGTAATTTGCCTTTTGCTGCTGAAAATTTGTCCAAACATGAATCTTTCTTGCAACACTCAGTTTTGATTACTGTACTCTATACTTTTAATAGTTTTCTAGTGAATTCTTGGCCAATGCTATCTGGTAAGAATAGCTGTTGGGAACTGTTAATTCTCTACATATGGAATTAGCCATGTCACTAGAGGCCATTCAGAAGGCTTAGAAAATGGTAGTTTCTCTGGATTGAGTCACTGTGTTTCAAAACAGAATTTTACTAACATTTAATGTATTACTTAAATACTTACCTGGCAGGCATTATGCTTTAATCACCAGTCACTAGATTCACCACACTTCAGATATGACATCTGCTGCCCCAAGGAAGAACAAATCACATAAGCAAAGGACAACCAATTAGAAACTTCTGAGACTTCACCAAGTTTATCTGCACATTATTTTCATGAAATGAACAGCGATGTCCTAAACCAGACCTCCAGAAAGGTGTTGAGGTACCAGGTCTAGGAGCTCCTGCTCCTGCTACCAGCGCTCGGTCTTGTACAAAAAAGAACACGAGCACTCTTGGTAAGGATGTACGACATTACTGTTGTCTCCCTCCTATCATTCCTGAGACACTATGGTGACTCAATGACCACCACCACCACCACGAACAGAGATTTGAAAAAGGTATAGAGACCTTTCCGCACATAATTATTGCCACATGCACAATCACTGCCACTAGCATCAGATTCTAGTATACCAAAGGATTCCAATCCTTGGTTATCACTTTTCCCTTGTCAGTGAAGACATTACATCACCAGCCATCACACAGATTCTACTAGCCACTAACATCAGTTTAGGAGTTGAGGATTCTCCTCAGGGAAGGACTGGATAGTCTCCAGTAATCCACTTATGTGTAGAGACCGTGCCTCCCTGAGGGATCTCACGTAATGTCATGATAGGGAACAAGAACAGGTGACACTACGGGACTACTCCCAGCAGTCTTCAGAGCACTGGGAGCTTTCTTTACGTCGATGTGATTCTGAGAGCCCCTCATCATCCAAGGACAGGCACTCTGTGAATGCCACTTTGGACCATTGAGTGCTACGCTCTCACTCTTGCACTTCAGAGACTAAGGCACCTTGGGCCTTCTCAATCTCGGAGGGCAAGAGAGAACAGGACAGCTCAACATCAGAATAAGGACAAGGATCTTCGATTCCTTCTTATTCTGTAGAGCAGAGTATCCGCTCAGTTCCATCCTTGAACCAGTGTATAAATACTCCAAATGGAAGGATAAACTCGGTGGCGGTTCCTGTTGAGTCCTCCACCCTCATGAGGGGGGAGGGATTTCAGGACATGGTCGACCCTTCTCCACCAGACTCAGGTCCTTTACCAGTAGAGACTGAAAATCTTGAGACATACTCAGCCTTGCTTGCATCAGGGAGTACAACGACCTTGGAGAGACTTCAACGGAGTCTATCAAAGGCAGGATGATGGTAATTGACTGACGCTTAGTTGCCCTTGGGGTTGAGACCCGCCTTTGAGCTACTGTGGTTGGTTCTTGTGCAGGGTGCTCTGGATAGGGTGAATTCCAATATTATTGGTACGGAGAATTCCCATCGTTTGAGCCACTCAAATAGATCCAGCCCTCTCTCAACAGCAAAGGTTCTACATGCCGGAAGAACAGAGTCCATCGCCTCTTCTGATCGATCCAGTGGTAGCACGGCTGACAACAGTGGAAAGACTCAAGCATGAGCACGACTCCATGTGACGTCCTGGATTTACCACTAGTCAGGAGCAGTACCATACTGTTCTTTGCTTTGTCTATGGATTTGTTTAATCCGGAGATGAAGAAGTACAGTCGGCCCTCCTTTATCTCAGGTTCTTTCTTCGCGGCTTCAGTTTTACGCATCTAAGAACAACGCAATACTGTACCTATCAAATAGAATCCTCATCTTTGCGATAAAATTCATGCTGCATAATGATTTCAAATAGCCCGCGCTCCTTTACACTGGGTATGCTTCGCACCACTCCCTCCTCTCCGCCCAGCTCATCCGAGCTCACATGTCTGACTTGGCCTCACTCTTCTCTCAGCCACCTCCCGTGTACCACGTCTCTCCAAAACCTCCTAACCCATGCTGTAATACTATAAACAATGCACACACACATACTTATCAGCCTAACCTTACATCTATATCTATATCTACATCTCTATCTCTATATCTATTTATATTTATATCTATGTCTCTATCTCTATCTCTATATCTATATAACGGATTTTGAGCGACACGAAAAATCTATTTTTGGGTGAGATAGCCATGTTGTCCTGATGGAAGGTTCCTATAAGTAGCTTCCTAGGGTATATTTGACTACAGTGATATTCCCAGAGAATTTACCTTTAGGTCTCCAGAATTCTAACTCCTGGCGCGAATATCCTTAAAATTTCTCTTAAGGATATCGCATAAATCAGGGGACGTATATCTTGATACGACACATAGCAATCTTCACCCCGAATAGCATTTTCGCTTCGAGAGTGAAAGTGGCAAAATTTTGAAGGGGAGCCAGTATCAAGGTTACCGTTCCTCCGTTACTACTTGAGTATCCAGATGGCGCTGTACGTCGCCGCCATGTTTATTCCTTGTAGTGTTGAGCAAGGTGCTACAGATATAGTAGTTTCGGGAGGGATCCTGCCAAAGGCATTTTCTATGAAAAGGAGGGCGGGTCCATCAGGAGGACATGGCTATCTCACCCAAAAATAGATTTTTCGCTTCGCTCAAAATCTATTTTTTGGGCTCAGGCCATGTCGTCCTGATGGAAGGTTACCAGAGCATTATTTAGAAAGTACTGTATCTGTGGATTTTCCAAATGTGCCTTAACCTCAGGACGATTATTCCTTGATCATCCAGACCATAGAGACATATGACGTTACCGTTATACGTCATTACTGCTAATCATAAACCATGTTAGTGCTTCCTGCCCCTTGCAGGGAAGAGTCATACTAGACTTAGGAAAGAGTCTCGAGGTTTACATACTGTATACCATATGAACAAACATAGCATCAAAAGCATGCAGGTCTCATTGTAAGCATAGCCAGGTAAAGTTTGTACTCGTAACAGAACAAATGTATTACAGTGAACCCTCGTTTATCGCGGTAGATAGGTTCCAGACGCGGGCGCGATAGGTGAAAATCCGCGAAGTAGTGACATCATATTTACCTATTTATTTAACATGTATATTCGGACTTTTAAAACCTTCCCTTGTACGTAGTACTGTTAACAAACCACCCTTTAATGTACAGAACACTTAATGCATGTACTACAGCACCCTAAACTAAAACAGGCACAAATATTAAAGGCGATTTTATATCATGCGTTTCCTAAACACCTAAAAAGCACGATAAAAAATGGCAACCAATGTTTTGTTTACGTTCATCTCTGATCATAATGAAGAAACAAACTCATTTAGTGTACACATATATGTATAGGTTAGTTTTTGCATCGATTATATTGATTATACAGTACTGTATGTTGATTTTTTTATTACCAATGTTTTAGTTTACGTATTTTTCTTAGGACTTCCAAATGAAATCTTTTTCTTTATGACGCCGCCTGAAACGACGGCGTGTACGCTCAGTAAACAACCACGCTCAGAACAAACAAGGCATTTAACGCGCATGATGATAGTGATAAATAATGATACAGTACATACAGTATTTACAGTAAAAGCATTTACAAAATATGTTACCTTACAAATATAAATTATACAGTATTGTACGTAGCAAAGCAGGAAAACAATTTACGAGAGAGAGAGAGAGAGAGAGAGAGAGAGAGAGAGAGAGAGAGAGAGAGAGAGAGAGAGAGAGAGAGAGAGAGAGAGAGAGAGAGAGATAGAGAGAGAGAGAGAGAGAGATTGTTTTACGTACGTAAATGCAAATTTTAAACAAAAAAAATATGATAGGTTACAACATGTAGACTTTTAAAACCTTCCCTTTAACTTAATGCATACAGTACATACATTACTAAACTATAAAACAGGCAGTAAGAATATTAAAGTAAAAAATAAAGATTGTTACTGTACTCACCACAAAAGAAGTTGAAGAAAAACTTGAATGGTGATGGCGATGAATTTGCTGCACAGTAGAAATGATGATGATGAAGCTGATGATGTGTTCTACTGTGCAGTCAATGATAGTATTTTACGTCTCTTCAGACGGAGGTGTCTTTTCCTGGGACACCTCTTCAACTTCTTCCTGGGAAACTTCTTCAATTTCTTCCGAAGGCGTACTAGCAGGAGGAACTGGCTCTTTTTTGCGAGGCTGGAAGAACATTGTGATCGGAAGTTGTTGCCGCTGCTTCTTTTTTCGATCCAAGAGCATCCTGTAGGGAGTCATGATGTCATCGACCTTGTTGGAGAATTGCATCGAGCGAACCATATCCTCGTCCCACTCTTGTAACATTTCTTTCGCCTCCTTGATATGGTTGCAGAACTTGGCAAGCCGTTCTAATGTTAAGCCCGTTTCTTCGACATTTTCTTGGGTCTCTTCCTGGGTATCACTCTCTTCCTCACTTGCCGATTTCGTCAGGTCTTCGAGGTCTGCGTCAGTTAGGGGCTGGGAATGGCAGTCCAACAACTCGTCGATGTCTTCAGTCGTCATGTCGCCAAACCCGTCACCTCCAATTATGGCAGCCAACTGCACAGATTTCCGTATTGCAGAGTGTTGGATTTCCGACGGAGTAAATCCCTTGTCGTCGTAAACAATATCGGGCCACAACTTCTTCCAGCTTGAAGTGCCTTCTGAATATTCTGCAGGCACGTGGCTATGGTGTACTGCCGCCAGTACGCCTTCAAGTTGAAATCTTCATCCTCGTCATCTTGGGCAGCATCCACACACGCAACGAGGTCCGCCAAGGTATTCTTCGTGTAGAGGGCCTTGAACGCCCTGATAACCCCCTGGTCCATCGGTTGAATTAATGACGTGGTGTTGGGTGGCAGGAACTCAACCTGAACGCCCTCACGCGACAGGTCAGTTGCGTGTCCACCAGCGTTATCCATAAGGAGAAGGATCTTGAATGGCAAGCCCTTCTCTAAGAGATATTGACTGACTTGCGGGATGAAACACTGGTGGAACCAGTTGGAGGTCAGCATCTTCGTAATCCATGCTTTTGGATTATGCATCCAGTACACGGGAAGGAGATTCTTATTTTTATTTTTCAAAGCGCGAGGATTTTTCGACTTATAAATAAGCCCCGGCTTTAACAAAAATCCAGCAGCATTGCCACACATCACGAGGGTAACGCGATCCTTGAATGCCTTAAAGCCAGAGGCTTTGGCTTCCTCTTTGAACAGGAAAGTTCGCGACGGCATTCTCTTCCAAAACAAGCCGGTCTCATCCATATTAAACACTTGTTCCGGCTTGTATCCACCTTCGGCGATAATATTCTTGAACGTCTGGTTCACGTAAGTTTCAGCAGCGGCAGTGTCAGCGGAAGCAGACTCCCCATGCAGGGAAACGCTTTTCAGGGCGAAGCGTTTCTGAAACTTCGCGAACCATCCTTTGCTTGCGGAAAAACGTTTCTGAGGCTGGGAATCAGTGGATGTCCCTGGTTGAGGATCATCTGCATCATCATCATCTTCAGCATGGTTGCCGTCGTCCTCTTTAGGTTCCTTTGCAGCAAAATTCTCATATAAACTCAAAGCCTTTGTTTGGATGGTGTTCGTATCCAACGCTATGTTCTTCTTCCGGCAGTCGGCAATCCACACAGCTAAAGCACCTTCCATGCGTACGATCGTTTTATTACGCGTTGTAACGACTCGCTTCGCTGATCTGCTAAAGGTGATTGCAGCCGTCTTTCTAATGTTCGCCTCGTCCTTCTTGATATAGCGAACGGTGGATTCGTTGATGCCAAAATGGCGGCCGGCGGCCGCGTAACTTCTACCATCTTTTAACATGTCGAGAAGCGTAACCTTCTCAGCTATCGTCATCATCCTTCGGTGGCGTTTAGGCTCACTACCAGCCTTACTAGAAGCAGAACGCTTGGGAGGCATTGTACAGTAGGATTTAACAGAAAGTTCAACAAAAAGTTCAACTTAAAACAAGTCGCACACAGCACAGATTAAACTTCACAAACTTAAGAACGTCTACTCAGCGATACGCGGTAACAGAGAGTGGACGATCCAGCCCCGCGAGAACTTTGATGCTGCTGGTAGGAGATGCGGGCAAAACACCAATCACAGGCTAGATAACAAAACTTGAGTTCTGATTCGTCATCTATCAGCGCTTGAACCAATCACAACCCGTCTTACAGTACTATGATGCGTTGGTTACTCATAGAAGATGCCCCGCGCATACTGAACGTACGTAGATTAAGTACAATACCGTAATAATAATAAATAATGATAATAATACTGTACAGTAATAATAATAATAATAATGATAATAATAATAACAATAATAATTTTATTAACAACAACAACAATAATAATAATAATAACAATAATAATAAAAATTTACGTACGCTATTTTACGCCTCTCTCTCTCTCTCTCTCTCTCTCTCTCTCTCTCTCTCTCTCTCTCTCTCTCTCTCTCTCTCTCTCTCTCTCTCTCGTACGCTTATTCGAAATGTGATTTTTGCAACAAAGAATATTATTGGATGCAGTACTGTACTACGTACGTATACATACAAAAGATTCATGGAAAAGAAGCACATCCATTACAGTACACACCATTCTAATATGGTATGACTGCATCTGATTTGCGTTTCATGTTCGATTTAATTTTAGTACGTACTGAATTATCTTATGATCACATTCTCTTTTCGTGTTTTATTTCTTTCTGTGCTGAATTATATATCATATGTAATGCAATGAACAATCAGTAAGAGCAGATATTACTAATTACAGTATTAATGGAATTACAGGTAACAAAATATCGTATTTGGGGGTCTTCAGATTTCGCGGTATTTTCGAATTTTCCGGAAAATCCGCGATATGTATATATATATGGGTTATGGAAAAACCCCGCGAAGTGGTGAATCCGCGATTGTCGAACCGCGAAGTAGCGAGGGTTCACTGTATATACATTTCATTCATATATACATATGCAGATTATTAAAGGAAAATAATACTCTAGCATATCTTTATTGAGATGAATTTTGGGGCGAAATAAGACGCAAATACATATCAAGTATTTATTGGTAATAAATAACCAGCAAATCAACATACATAACATAATGCTAATAAGTGCAATAAGAAGCATGCATTACAATCAGGACCAGAAATGTTTATTTCACCTCAAAGGGAAAAATATTGTTAGGGCCACAAAACTGAAAATTTATTAAATTTTCTAATATGCATTTCTGTGATTTTGATTGTCTCTTCATACTGTGTAAGAACACACGGCACAAGTGTTGTCTCAATGTTTCTTTCACCTTTAATAACTAGAACAGTCCATAGTCCCCTTTTTGGGTTAAGTCTTTCAGAGAGCAATCCTCATTGTTCACTGTTGAAGCAAAGTGTAGGACCTTATCCAAGGACCATGAAATGGGCTTCGGAGGGGCTGCAGGCCTAAGCCTAGCTCAGGCCTTAGGGATCTTGTTAAAGATTTCGTTTGACAAGTCTACTTGGAAGGCATATAGCAGAGGTCTAGTCAAGGCAGATTTACACGTTATCATGTTGGCAGCTAAACCTTGTTTATAAAGGTGAATAAAGAAGGATAAACAGAAGTCTGTTGAGATTTCTATTAGTCCTTTTGCCTTGACGAAAGCAACCCACTTCTTCCAAGATGACTCATATTGTCCTCTAGTAGACTTAGACTTATATTTTTCTAAGAAGTCTATACTGTCTCTCGAGATCCCAACCCTTTTCTTTACTGCTAAGGAGAGAAAATCATGAGATGAAGGTTTTGGGTTTTCTGTGATGAAGCGAAGACAGTCGACTTCTGTACTTGTTGAGTCAGTACTGGGTCGGGCAGAGGGACCAGCCTCAGCTTCAGTTCCAATACCAGAGGGAACCAATTGCTCTTTGGCCACTTGGGAGCCACTAGAGCTGCCGTTCCCTGAAAGGATCTCAGCTTTTTGAGGACCTTCATTAAGAGGTTGGTTGGAGGGAACAGGTAAATCCAGTTCCATTTGTTCCAGTCGAGGGACATGGCGTCCACTGCTTTCGCTAGAGGGTCCTCGTATGGGGCCACGTAACGAGGTAGTTTCTTATTGTCGCTTGTCTCGAAGAGGTCGATCTGCAGTTCTGGGACTTGACGTAAGATGAAGGAGAATGATCCTGCGTCTAGGGACCATTCTGACTCTATCGGCGTGAGCCTGGATAGAGCATTCGCCGTCACATTGCGGAACCCTTGAAGGTGAACTGCTGATAAATGCCATCTCTTCTTCTCCGCCAAGCGGAAGATGGCCAACATCACTTGTTGATTTGGGGTGATCTCGAACCTTGACGATTCAGACATCTCATTATCACCTCGCTGTCTAAGATCAGTCTTATATGGACTGAATATCGAGGAGAAAATTTCTTCAGCGTGAGAAAGACTGCCATGGCTTTCAAAACGTTGATGTGGAAGGTCTTGAATAGGGAAGACCAAGTCCCTTGGACTTTCCGTTGGTGAGAGTGACCTCCCCAACCTTCCTTTGATGCGTCCGTATGGGTGATGACTGAAGGTAGAGGTGGTTGTAAGGGCACAGACCTTTTCAGGTTCTTGGCCTTCGACCATGGCTTGAGAAGTAATCGTAGTCAAGTCGGTATCGGTCTTCTTAGATCTCTTCGAGCGTTTAATGCGTATCTTCTCCAGATTCCTGATGCATCTTTCAGCTGTGCTCTTAGAACCGGGTCTGTCACTGATGAAAACTGAAGAGAGCCCAGTACTCTCTCCTGTTGGCGTCTTGATATCCTGTCGGATTTCAGTAGTCTCTTGACAGATCCCGCTATCTCTCTCCTCTTCACTGGGGGAATGGAGAGACATTGTGACTTCAAGTTCCAATGAATTCCTAGCCATTGAAACTCCTGAGCTGGAGATAAGTGAGACTTCTTGACGTTGATCTTGAATACCAGATGTTCCAAGAATTGGATCACTTTCTTGGATGCTTGCGTGCACTCCGTCTCGGATGCTGCCCACACCAGCCAGTCGTCCAGGTAGGCTACCACCTGAACACCTTTTAGGCGTAGTTGATGAACAGCTGCATTTGCAAGCTTCGTGAAGATCCTTGGTGCTATGTTTAGCACAAAGGGCATGACCCTGAAGACGTATTTCTTCTTCTGTAGCCTGAATCCTAGGTAGGAAGAGAGTGGGCGATTGATTGGAATATGCCAATAGGCATCTGCAATGTCTATCGAGACTGTGTATGCCCTTTTTGGCAGCAGGGTCCTTATGTGTTGAAGAGTTAACATCCTGAACTTGTTGTTTTCTATGAACTTGTTGAGTGGCGACAAGTCCAGAATGACTCTGAGTTTGTCTGAGTCCTTCTTGGGAACACAAAACAGCCTTTCTTGGAATTTGATGGACTTTGCCCTCCTTGTCACCCGTTTGCTCAAAAGTTCTCGGGTATATTATTCCAGGACGGGGGTGGAGTTTTGGAAGAATTGAGGAAATGATGGTGGAGCTTTCCTCCAGCTCCATCCTAGTCCGTTCTTGATTAGGCTGTGAGCCCAAGGATCGAAGGTCCAGTGATCCTGAAATTGTTGGAGTCTTCCTCCTACCGGACGCATCTCATTGCTTCGACTGTCCGGAGGACTTGCCTCCTTGACCGCGTCCTCCCTTATCCCCTCTTCCTCTTGGAGGGTATCTAGAGGAGTCCCTTTTCAACCCTCTACCTTTAGGACGAAAGGTAGTGGTCTGCCTCTCATACGCAGGTTGAAATGCTGGTGACTGGACAACCAGCTGCTGAGGCACCATCTGGTAAGTTGACTGGGGTTGTGCCACCATCTGGGGCACCGCGGTCTTGGGAACTGCGGGAAGTTGTTGCTGTTGCTGTTGTCTGACAGGGCAAGGGGGCAACCTAGGTCTCTTCGTCTTCCTCTTTGGTTGGGGTCGCTCATCAGGGGAAGACTTCCTCTTCGCCGACATGCCCCACTTCTGGAGAAGATTCATATTCTCTGTGGCGGCCTTGTCGCTACTTCCTTGACCACTTCACTTGGGAAGAGGTCTTTTCCCCAGATATTAGAAGTTATCACCTTCCTGGGTTCGTGTTTCACTGCTTCCGAAGCAAACACGAACTCCCTACATGCCCGTCTGGCTTTCACAAAGCCATATAGGTCCTTAAACAGTGTAGCAAAATGTGATTTGGCGATGACCATGTACATATCTGGGGATCTGTTGTCACTTGCCATTGCCTCCAAGGTAAACTGGAGGGACAGGGATGCGGCAAATCTCTCCTTTGTCTCTTGCTCCCTTCGCAAGAGAAACTCAGACAACTTAGGGAGGTTTTCACTGAACTGATGTCCAGCAATATCCGCCTGCAGCTTCCCAACTGAGAAGGTAAGGTGGATTTCCTTCCAGTCGTTCCCGTCCATAGGCAGGGCTAGGGACAAGGGTCTACACTTCTCGAGTGTAGGGCCAGGCTTGCCTGCATCCACCGCCTTCATAACTGCCTTAAACCCTTTAGCCGTAAAGGGAAAGGCTAGTTTAGCAGGAGCAAGAAAAGAAGGATGTGTCTTGCTAAGGGCTGGCACTTTTGAATTAGTGAAGCCCTTTTCTTTCAGGTTACTTGCCAAAAGAGCCTGAGCTTTTTCATGGTCAAGCACTACGACCTCTTTTGGTTCTGTCTCCTCCTTGGAAACAAGTTCCGCCTTCAAGCCGACGAAGCAGTCTGGGTAAGACTTAAAGCTGGGCCAAAAGTCAACATCCTCTATATGGACAGGTCCCAGCTTCTCTGAAATGAAAATCTTCCCATTGGTGATAGACATGAATTCCGCATGCCTCCAAGGGTTCACATCAGAGCGAGGAGGTAGATCTTTCACGCTGAGTCTCCTTTGAGACCCACGGGACGCGGCGAGATGGTCCATCCTTCTCCTCAATTCAACGTCCCTTTTTTCATACTGCTTACGAAGACTTTCCATCATAGACATGAGACTAGCCAAAGCTTTTCCCATGTCATCTGATGGAGGAGCAGAAGACGTAGAGGGTACTGGTTCTGGGGCCGGAACTGACGAAACGGACTCCGATTAGACGTCGTCCTTTTCAGTCTCGGGAGCCAGGGGAGACTCCTCTTCTAGACCTTCCGCTAGAAGGTCTTTTTCGGTGTCCTCGGACACCTCCGACATCCTCTCATCTAGGTGGATGTCCTTCATCACGTCAGAGACATCCGTATCTACAGATATCTGGACGCAAGGGATCTAAGGATGAAGCTGGGGTATAACAGCATCCACGGAAGCCATAGGGAACAGACAGGCACGCATCCGTTCATTCGGAAGGTAAGGCCCCATGGCATTCTTCTGAAAGCCACGAACCCATCTGCGCAGCTTACTACGTGCTGCATCCCTTGACTCCGCTGTCTTGGGGTCATCAAAAGCCTCAGTAACCAAGGCCTTGCACACATTGCAGTCCTGGGGGTCCCAGTACTTTAGAGGTCCCTTGGAGATGGAGCAGAGAGAGTCAGCTCTGCACTCTACATGGCCACAGAAGTCCTTGCTCCTCATGTTGCAAAGACTCTCTGGCACTTGGGATGGTCCTCCTGTAAAGAGAGGAAAACTAAATGAGTATGCGGTAGTTCATCTCACCTGATAAACTATATAAATATTATTATTAATACTTTTGCATATTTATTGCATACAGTATAGCTTAGGATAGATAAGCTAGAAAAGAATTAGGAAAGACACATACATGTGTTTCCCGTCCAGCCAATTGCTGCGACCTCCCCCAAAATTTAAACCTAGAGTTTTCCAACTCAGGAAACCCAAAGGAAAAATTCTAACCTGTAAGGATAGATAAGTGTAACTTAACACTGGTTTTCCAAAGGTTTTAATAAAGGGATTTTGACGAAGGAAAAATCTATTTCTGGGCTCCACCTGTGCCGCTCCGTGAAATTCTCCTTTAGCATCATTTCTAAGGTATATAACTGCTATGTATTACCAGAGAAAAAAGTTGCATAGGAATGCCAGGGTTGAACCCAGCTCGCTCACCTAAATAGGTGTCGGTATAAATAACTGGGGCGTGTAAAACCACAACCAGAGGTCTCGTGCCATTTAGATATCTCCTCTTCAATATCCCCGTTACGGCAAGGTGCCGTTCTACACCCACTACTGAATGCTACTACCACCATCTCCACCCACGCCAACTACGTCACTCCTTTCATAGCATCTTCGTCGTGATCTCGTACGTTCCCTTGCTTGTGGCTTTTTTGCGTTTTTTGGTGCTTTTTGGTCGAGATGTCGGACACCCAAGCTTCCTCCTCCAAGTTAAGTACTAGAACTATGGATTTTGAGTTTTTGGAGGTAGCGATGCCTTTATTTTTCTTTATTTTTAAGTGTTTACATGTTCTCGGGTCGGGAGCCCCGACTCTTTCGACGCCATGTTGGTCTCGCTACCTCCAGTCTTGTTCTTGAAGTTTTGCAATTGGTCTTCCATACTAATTGTATCTTGTTTCGAACCTTTTTACCTTTACTCAATTCCGTGTCACATTACGCGATGCCTTTTTCAGCTTCGTGATTCCTTTAACGGGAACGTACTATATCTTAGGTATGGGCTTGCTCGCTACCCTTCTAGGCTTAGTACCTTGAAGGCAGTTTTGCACCGTGTTTTGACGCCTTTTATGTTAGGATTGTTGCTCTTATTCATGATTACCCTTATAAGAGTTAGGTCCTTTTGGTTGGAGAGGGACTCCAGGTTTACAGTTATTTTACGTTGTTATCCTACTGATCGGCACCTTACCCAATCGGCCTTTGTGTCGTTTTAATAATGAGGGTAAATTGTAACTGATCATCTATCAGTATAAGGAAAGAAATCTTTTCTTTCCATATATAATTGGTCTCAATACTAGACTGTGCATGGATACACAGGGGTATGTTGGAAAATAACTACTGTACTGTATAATATATACTATAGTTTTCTGTCCGCAGTATGATCTATACTGCAAATATACTGGCTACTGTATAAGCATATACTGTAGTTTTAGCAGGCATGTTGCCAGCTAGGCTGGTACCTGGTGGCACAGTCCAGCCGGCGCCTTGCCGGCTGGGGTAATGTCAGCGCACCAGTCAAGCCGGCGCCTTGCCGGCTGGGGTAGTGGCCGACAGCATCAACCTGGCCGGCATCTGCCAGCAAGGTTAGTCCCGCCGGGCTAGTGTTGGCGCACCGGTCCAGACGGCGACTTGCCGGCTGGGGTAGTGCCCGGCACCTGCCGGCTAGGTTAGTGCCCAGCGGCACTAGCCGATAGAGAGAGAGAAAAAGCAAGGAGTGAAGGGTACCTTATTGAATGTATATTAACAGTAAATAAGGGTGTAAGTACTCAGACTTACTGCCTTCCTCCAGAATGAGGGTTCAAATGGAAGGGGAGAATGTATCATTCAGGCTTCCACCCAAACACACACCATTGCCGGTCTCTGCCGGCCACTGGTATATGGATGGCAGTCCAAGAGAGGACGGAAGAACACTCTACAGTATAGGGGTCTCCTGCCGGCACAGCTTTTCCCAGAGCCTTGCGTTCATAAGGGAAGGCTGAGCGATTAAGCCGCTGCATGTAGGAGCCCTGGCCGGCCCCACAGCCTGCCGGCAAGCGGTGAGATTGTAGGACGACGGCCAAAGGGTTGCGATGGCTAGGCCATCCCTAAAGGACAGAGGATGGTGGGGGGGGGGGAAGGGTTCTGTATGAGGTGTGGAAGGAGATGGCAGGGTTGCCGGTCCTACCACACCCCTAAGAAACTCTGTTTCAGTATCGGCGCCATCCTAGGCGGTAGGAGAATATCTATTCTCCAGCCTAGGGTATGCCAATACAGTTAAGGGGGCGACGGCAAACTTGCCACCTCCTCTCAACAAGGGAGAAACAGAGTTCCAGTGCCGGCGCCATCATAGGCAGCAGAAGAATGTCTATTCTTCAGCCTAGGGTCTGCGAGCACAAGACTAGTCTACTAGACCGCAGGGAGAAGGTGGCGGCATCATACAACCACTTCAAAGTGCGGCCTAGGGAGGTCTAGCCTCCTATGCCGGCAGCCTAGACCAGCCCGGGAATGACTATTCACCCTGCCGGCCGGCCGCCGGCACAAGACCATATGCTCTGAGGTTCCGACCGAAACCCAAAGCCTGGCATCTGCCAGCCAAGGGAAGAGACAGAACACTCTAGCCTAGTCATGTCTGGGTGTCTACTCAAGGCAAGACCAAATAGGGTTGTAGCCTAAGGCTACACTCACAGGGAAGGAGGGATTACCCTTAAATTTCCATTTAAGATGAGTATCGATTTATGTAATAATTCTGGGAGATATCTATCTCCGCCTGAATTGAGAAAACGACACACGAGGGTAACCGGGGAACATGAATGAAAGCATACTAAAGCCACTAGGCTAGTAACCTAGCGGCGGGTGAGAATCGACTACCTTAATCGCCGGAACTCTCGTATACGATCTCAGAAGAGGATTATATATATGCAATCAATGTATCTTACACGTATAAATTGCCTAAATAGCTTCATTTAATTGTTATTACACTAGGAAAGTCTATTATATCATGCATGAAAGTAAATTCAAACGCATAGGCTAGGAAGCCTAGCGCAAGCAAGCTTCGGATACCTAAATTGCCGAAACTATAAAGAATACAATCGGCATAATATAATTAATTCCTAGCAATGAAGCCTGAATAGCTCCAAGATATTCATGCTATTAATACCAGGAAAATCGTTCAGGCTAACTAAATAACTCATGCGTAAGGAACGACAGCGCCCATGACGCCCCCGGTTAAGGCAAAGCTCTCTCACTTAAATTAACCTGATTTCACTGTGAGGCAAGAGCTAAAATTTATACAATGTAAACATCGAATACTCAACTTTCCAGAGGCAGAAGAGGCTGGAGATTGCATGATAAATCCAAAAAGTAGACCGTACATGAAAGAGCAACAGGGAAAATCACCGAGCTGTAGTGCTACACTTATAGGAATAAACATGGCAGCGACGTACAGCGCCATCTGGATACTCAAGTAGTAACGGAGGAAGGGTAACCTTGATACCGGCTCCCCTTCAAAATTTTGCCCCTTTCCCCCTCAAAGCGAAGATGCTATTCGGGGTGAAGATTGCTATGTGTCGTATCAAGATATACGTCCCCTGATTTATGCGATATCCTTAGGAGAAATTTTAAGGATTTTCGCGCCAGGAGTTAGAATTCTGGAGACCTAAAGGTAAATTCTCTGGGAATATCACTGTAGTCAAATATACCCTAGGAAGCTACTTATAGGAACCTTCCATCAGGACAACATGGCCTGAGCCCAAAAATATATATATATATAAAACGGATTTTGAGCGAAGCGAAAAATCTATTTTTGGGTGAGATAGCCATGTCGTCCTGATAGAAGGTTCTTTAAGTAGCTTCCTAGGGTATATTTGACTACAGTGATATTCCCAGAGAATTTTACCTTAAGGTCTCCAGAATTCTAACTCCTGGTGCGAATATCCCTATCTTTTCCTTTTAGGGATATCGCATACTATCAGAGGACGTATTCTTGACACGCCATATAGCTATCTTCAACCCGAATAGCGTTTACGCTTCGAGGGGGAAAAGTGGCAAGAAAACGAAGGGGAGCCGTTAATAAGGTACCGCTCCTCGGTTACTATTTTGAGTATCTAGATGACGTCATCATCGCCGCAATCTTTATTCCTCGTAGCGTTAAGCGAGGTGCTACAGATACAGTACTTTTCGGGAGGGATCCTTTCAAGCCCTTTTATAAAAAGGAGGGCGGGTCCATCAGGACGACATGGCTATCTCACCCAAAAATAGATTTTTCGCTTCGCTCAAAATCCGTTTTTTGGGCTCAGGCCATGTCGTCCTGATGGAAGTTTACCAGAGCATTAATGTATCTGTGGATTTTTTATTTGTGCCTTAACCTCAAGACAAAATATTCTTGGTCACTTAGACCTAGAGACATATGACGTTACCGTTATACGTCATTTCTTCTAATCATGAATCATGTTAGTGCTTCCTGCCCCCTACAGGGAAGAGTCATGTCATGCCAGACTCTGGAAAAAGTCTCGAAGTTTGCATATTTCATATGAACAACCTAGCAACCAAACGGGTACCTGTATACCGGTCTCATCGTATACCCCATCAATCAGAGTTTGTATTTCAAATATGAACAAATGAATGTATAAGCCACTGTCACCTCCCTGGGCATGCAGGGCTAGCTGTATGCAAAGACAGACAGGTTTGCCTCCACGTAGAAACAAATGTTTGTATAAGTCAGTATCACATCCAAAGCATACAGGGTTAGTCGTATGCAAAGACAGACAGGTATCTATCTGTGTAGAAACCAGTTATGTACACACATAAAGAAGGTTTGTTTACCTGTAGGAACAAATCTATACAGTTGTTCTCTTATTTATATGCAGATAAAAAGGGGTGATCATAAATAATGCTCTTACACATCTTTATTTATCTGAATTTGGGGCGAATAAGATGCAAATATCAATTAGTTTTTTATTGGCAACCAATAAAATTTGTAATCAAGCCTGGAATTTATAGTATCAAACAAAATGTTCGTGAAACAAATCAAGCATGAATATATGGGTAATTCCAGAAATACCTGTTTCATCTGAAAAAGAAACAATTATAATGCCACTAAAATGAAAATTCTGGAAATTTTCTAATCTGAATTTCTGTCATTAGCTTTCTGTTCACACTTGTGTAAAGAACACATGGCACACGTGTTATTCTTTATGCTTTTTTCACCTTTAGTATTTGGAACAGTCCATAGTGTCACCCTGTTCACTTGACATGTTGTACCATGAGGTATCAACACGCACACCCTGCACATAATAGTCCCAATTGATTCACTGTTCCTCGCAGCACTAAGCGACAGGTTTTAGTACACTACCTGCCGCCACCACAAATCTCTTGATCTCTTGCACTTGCTTCGCATAGTGTTTGAAAAACACTCTGGATGACTTCCATCCAGTATACGAGCAAAGACGTTCAAAATCCATATATTGGAAAAAATTCAGAGATGAAGTAATTTTTCTTGGATCGTGACCTGCGGGTGAACTGTCAGGATCCGCTCTGCGAATGAAATAGGAGATCTTCGCCCTTAGTTGTTTTAGAGACAAATTTGAGCCTGATGTTTCTCCTTTAAAGAGCTGTCCTTCCCCAAAGTCTGAAGTTCTACGAAGATAGACTTTTAGGCACTCCACTGGACACAGAGAGACATCTTCCTTCAGAGGGCAGATTCTCAAGGGACCCCACCTTTTGGTGGGTAGCTCGTTTTTTGCGAGCAACGTTAGGTCAGGAAAAAGATTCAGTTCTCCCCTTTCTGTGAACTGAATATGGCCCTCATCTCTAGAAAGGGCCACTATTTCACTACCTCTGGCCCCCGAGGCTAGAGAAAATAGGAATATAACTTTTTGGGTCAAATCTTTCAGAGAGCAGTTCTCATTGTTCATTGTTGATGCAAAGTGAAGAACCTTATCCAAGGACCGCGAGATGGGCCTCGGAGGTGCTGCAGGCCTAAGTCTAGCACAGGCCTTAGGTATCTTGTTAAAGATTTCGTTAGAGAAGTCTACTTGGAAGGCATAAAGTATGGGTAAAGTCAAGGCAGATTTACACGTTATCATGTTGGCTGCTAAACCTTGTTCATGAAGATGAATAAAGAAGGATAAACAGAAATCTGTTGAGATCTCCTTTGGTTTCTTTGCCTTGACAAACGCAACCCATTTCTTCCAAGACGACTCATATTGTCTTCTGGTAGATTTAGACTTATATTCTTCTAAAAAATTTATACTGTCTCTCGATATCCCGAATCTTTTCTTAACTGCTAAGGAGAGAAAATCATGAGATGAAGGTTTCGAGTTTTCTGTAATGAAGCAAAGACAGTCGACTTCTGCACTTGTTGAGACAGAACTGGGTCCGGCAACGGGACCAGCCTCAGCTTCAGTTCCAAAACTAGAGGGAACCAGATGCTCTTTGGCCACTTATGAGCCACTATAGCTGCCATTCCATGAAAGGATCTCAGCTTGTTGAGGACTTTCAACAGAAGGTTGGATGGAGGGAACAGGTAAATCCTAGACCATCTGTTCCAATCGAGGGACATAGCGTCCACTGCTTCCGCTAGAGAGTCCTCGTATGGGGCCACGTAATGAGGTAGTTTCTTGTTGCCGCTCGTCGCGAAGAGGTCGATCTGCAGTTCTGGGACTTGACGTAAGATGAAGGAGAATGATCCTGTGTCTAGGGACCATTCTGACTCTATCGGCGTGAACCTGGATAGAGCGTCCGCCGTCACATTGCGGAACCCTTGGAGGTGAACTGCTGATAAGTGCCATCTCTTCTTTTCCGCCAAACGGAAGATGGACAACATCACTTGATTGATTTGTGGCGATCTCGAACTTTGACGATTCAGACAACTCATTATCACCTCGCTGTCCAGGACCAGTTTTATGTGGGTCGAGCAGCGAGGAGCCAATTTTTTCAGTGTAAGGAAAACTGCCATGGCTTCCAGAATGTTGATGTGGAAGGTCTTGACTAGATTGGACCAAGTCCCTTGGACTTTCCGTTGGTGAGAGTGACCTCCCCATCCTTCCTTTGATGCATCTGTGTGGATGATGACTGAAGGTGGAGGTGGTTGTAAGGGTACCGATTTCTTCAGGTGCTTGGCCTCCGACCACGGCTTGAGAAGTGATCGTAGTCGAGTTGGTATTGGTCTTCTTAGATCTCTTCGAGCGTTTGATGCGTATCTTCTCCAGACTCCCGTTGCATCCTTTAATTGTGCTCTTAGCACCGGGTCTGTCAATGATGCAAACTGAAGGGAGCCCAGCACTCTCTCCTGTTGGCGTCTTGACATCCGACCGGATCTCAGAAGACTCTTGACAGATCCCGCTATCTCTCTCCTCTTCTTTGACGGAATGGAGAGGCGGTGTGACTTCAAGTTCCAATGTATTCCGAGCCATTGAAACTTCTGAGCTGGAGATAGTCGAGACTTTTTGATGTTGATCTTGAATCCCAAATGTTCCAGGGACTGGATCACTTTCTTGGATGCTTGCGTGCACTCCGTCTCGGATGCTGCCCACACCAGCCAGTCGTCCAGGTAGGCTACCACCTGAACACCTTTTAGGCGTAGTTGATGAACAGCTGCATTTGCAAGCTTCGTGAAGATCCTTGGGGCTATGTTTAGCACAAAGGGCATGACTCTGAAGACGTATTTCTTCTTCTGTAGCCTGAATCCTAGGTAGGAGGAGAGTGGGTGATTGATTGGAATATGCCAGTAGGCATCTGCATTGTCTATGGAGATTGTGTATGCCTTTTGGGCAACAGGGTCCTTATGTGTTGAAGGGTTAACATCCCGAACTTGTAGTTTACTATGAACTTGTTGAGTGGCGACAAGTCCAGAATGGCTCTGAGTTTGTCTGAGTCCTTCTTGGGAACACAAAACAGCCTTCCTTGGAATTTGATGGACTTTGCCCTCTTTATTACTCTTTTGCTCAAGAGTTCTCGGATGTATTCTTCCAGAACGAGGGTGGAGTGTTGGAAGAATTGAGGGAATGCCAATGCCGCTGTGTTCCAGCTCCAACCCAGTCCGTTCATAATCAGGCTGTGGGCCTAGGGATCGAAGGTCCAATGATCCCGAAATGAGTACAGTCTTCCTCCTACCGGAAGCATCTCATTTCTGTTGTTGACCGGAGGACTTGCCTCCTTGACCGCGTCCTCCCCTATTTCCTCTTCCTCTTGAGGGGCGTCTAGAGGAACCTCTAAATGTTCCTCTACCTTTCCGCCGAAAGGTAGTGGACTGTCTCTCAAAGGCTAGAGTAAAGGCTGGTGACTGTGTCACCACTTGCTGGGGTATCAACTGGTAAGTGGGTTGAGGTTGTGCCACCACCTGGGGCACCGCGGTCACAGGAAGTTATTGTTGCTTTTGTTGTCTTGCGGGGCGAGAGGGCAACCTTGGCCTCTTTGCCTTCCTTTTTGGCTGGGGACCCTCATCCATGGAAGACTTCCTTTTTAGAGGCAAACCCCACTTCTGGAGAAGGTTCCTATTCTCCGTGGCAGCCTTGTCGACTACTGCCTTGACCACTTCACTCGGGAAGAGGTCCTTTCTCCAGATACTGGATGATATTAGCTTCCTGGGTTCGTGTCTCACAGCAGCCGAGGCGAACACGAACTCCCTACAAGCCCTTCTGGCTTTAACGAAGCCATATAGGTCTTTCGTTACAGTAGCCAAATGTGTTTTGGCCACAACCATAAACATATCGGGGTTCTGAGGATCACTTGCCATTGTCTCCAAGGTAGTCTCGAGGGACATAGAAGCGGCAAGCCTTTCTTTAGTCTCTTGCTCCCTGCGCAAGAGAAACTCTGACAGCTTAAGGAGGTTCTCGCCGAACTGGCGTCCAGCAATATCTGCCTCCAACTTCCCGACTGAGAAGGTAAGATGTACTTCCTTCCAGTCCTTTTGGTCCATAGGTAAAGCTAGGGATAAGGGTCTACACTCCTCGAGTGTAGGGCAAGGTTTCCCTGCTTCTATTGCCTTTAATACGGCCTTGTACCCTTTTTCCATGAAGGGGAAGGCCCTAGTAGATGAAGAAAGAAAGGAAGAGTGTTTTTTACTCAGAGCCAGCACCTTTGAATTAATGAAGCCCCTCTCCTTCGAAGTGCTAGTCAACAAAGCCTGTGCTTTGGAATGGTCAGAAACTATGACCTCTTTTGGCTCTGTCTCTTCCTTTGATGCTGGCTCCGTCTTCAGACGGACGAAGCAGTCTGGATAAGACTCAAAGCTGGGCCAAAAGTCCACATCCTCAATGGGGACTGATCTCAGCTTTTCAGATATATAGATCTTCCCGTTTGTCAGGGGAATGTACTCCGCATGCCTCCACGGGTTCACATCCGAACATGAAGGAAGTTCCTTCACGTCGAGTCTCTTGTGAGACCCACGGGATGCTGCAAGTTGGCGTATTTCCAACCTCAATGTAGCTTCCTTCTCAGCGTTCTGCTTCTGCATCTGCTCCATCATTACTATGATGGAAGAAAGAGTCTTCCCTATGTCGTCACATGGAGGAGCAGAAGATGTCGAGGGTACTGGGTCTGGGGCAGGAACTGACGAAACCGAAACGGTTTCGACTTCACCCTCTTCGGTATCAGGAGCCAAAGTCGACTCCTCTTCTTGACCTCCTGCAAGAAGGTCCTTTTCAGTGTCTTCTGACACCTGACATCCTGACATCTAACTGGATGTCCTTCATCGCGTCCGAGACATCCGACTCCATGGATATCTGGACGCAAGGGATCTCTGGGCAAGGCTGTGGTATGACAGCATCCCTAGATGCTTTGGGGAAAAGATAGGCCTGCATCCTTTCATTTGGAAGGTAAGGCCTCGTGACGTTCTTTTGGAAGCCATGGACTCATCTACGCAGTTTCTCCCTAGCTGCGTCCCTTGACTCCGCTGACTTGGGGTCATCAAAAGCCTCAGTAACAAAGGCTTTGCAAACATTACATACCTGGGGGTCCCAATAATTCAGAGGTCCCTTGGTGATGGAACAGCGTGAGTACGTCCTGCACACCTCGTGGCCGCAGAAGCTCTTGCTCCGCACGTTACAGAAGACGTTCTTACACTTAGGGTGGTCCTCCTGTAAAGAGAGGAAAATAAAATGAGTATACAGTGTTTTTTCTCACTGGATAAACTATACAAATATTATATTTAATATTTTTTTTTTGCACAGAGCTTAGGATAGATAAGCTAGAAATTAAATATAAAAGACAAATACATGTGTTTCCTGCCCAGCCAATTACTGTGACCTCCCTCAAAATTAAAACCATGGGTCATTCTATTTTGGAAAGCCCATCGAAAGATTTCTATCCTGTGAGGATAGGTAAGTGTAACTTAATTCTAGCTTCCAGACGGTTTAAGATTAAGGATCGTTATCACTGATAATTTATTAGTGTATAGAAAGAACTTCCTTTCTTTATATTATATGGTCTCAACAATAGGCTGCGCATGACAACACAGAGTATGTTGGAAAAATGAGGCTACTGTATAATATATACTGAAGTTTTCTGTTTGCAATATGATCTATATTGCAAATATACTGGCTACTGTATAGACATATACTGTAGTTCTAGCCGGCATGTTGCCAGCAAGGCTAGTACCAGGGTACAGTTCAGTCGACTGTGGTGGTGGCCGGCAGCTCGCCGACCACCGGAAGTCTGCCGGCCGCCGGCTGTCGGCACACTAGGCCAGCCGGCAACTAGATATATATACATGGAGGTCGGCAGCCCCCCGCTGTCAGCAGCTTGCCGGCTGTCGGCCTACTAGGCCAGCCCGCGATCTGCCAGTCAGTGTAGTAGCCTGCAATCTGAATTCAGCCGGCTCTTTGCCTGCCAAGTCAGTTGTGCCGGCGACTCTTGGGCTACCAGCGCACAAGATTAGTCAGCGCATTGCCGGCTAGGGTGCAGCTGCCGGTAGATTAAAACCCAGCAGTACTACCCAATAGAGAGAGAGAAAGCGTGGAGTGAAGGATAGTGTAAGAGCTCTGTCTTACTGCCTTCTTCCAGAATGAGGGTTCAAATGGAAGGGGAGAATGTATTATTCAGGCTACCACCCCTCCACAACTATTGCCAGTCTCTGCCAGCCACAGGTTTGTGAATGGCAGTCCAAGAGAGGACTGAAGAACACTCTACAGCAAAGGGATCTTCTGCCAGCAGCCGACCCAACTCTCCCGGAGCATTACTTCCATAAGGGAGAGCTGAGTGACTATGCCACTACAGACAGAAGCCCGAGCCAGCCCCACAACCTGCCAGCAATCGGCGCAATTGTAGGACGACGGCCAAAGGTTTGTGATGGCTAGGCCATCACTAAAGGACAGCGTGGGGAGGGGTGAGGGTCCTATGGGGTGTGGAAGGAGCCAGCAGGGTTGCCGGTTCTAACACACCTTAGAGAAACTCTGTTCCAGTATTAAAGCCATCCCAGGCAGCAGGAGAATTCTATTCTCCAGCCTAGGATCAGCTATTACAGTAAAGGGGCCGGCAGCACCCTCGCCGCCACCCTTAAACAAGAGAGGAACAGAGTTCTAGTGCCGGTGTCACCTAGGCGGCAGAAGAATGTCTATTCCTCAGCCTAGGGTCCGCCGGCACAGGACTAGTCAACTAGACCACAGGGAGAAGGTATCAATGTCATATAAAACTTTCAGGTGTGGTCTAGGGAGGTCTAGCCTCCTATGCCGGCAGCTTAGTCCAGCAGGGGAATGTTATTCGCCCTGCCAGCCAGCTGCCGGCACTAGACTAATTACGCTGAGGTTCTGACCAAAACCAAAAAACCTGCCTTTGCGGTTACAGGGAACGGACAGAAAACCCTAGCCTAGTCCTGCCTGAATTACAACTCGAGGCACGACTGACTAGGGTTATAGCCTAGACTAAAATCAGAGGGAAGGAGGGATTGACCTTAAATCTCCGTAGGAGACGAGGATCGCTTTATAAAAATTCTAGGAGATAACTATCTCCGCCTGAATCAATAAAACGATACACGAGGGTAATCGGGGAACATGTATGAAAGTATACTAAAGCCACTAGGTTAGTAGCCTAGAGGCAGTGAGAATCTATTACCAAAATCACCAAAACTCTCTCGTATACTATCTTGGAAGAGGAAGATATTATGCAATCAATATATCTTACATGTATAAAATTTGCCTAAAGCTTCATTAAATTTGTAACACTAGGAAAGTCTATTATATCATGCATGAAAGTACAATAAACTGAACGCATAGGCTAGGAAGCCTAGCGTAAACAAGGTTCGGTTACCTAAATCGCCGAAATTAATATGAATACTATCGGCATAATATAAAGAATTCCTAGCAATGAAGGCTAAATAACAAACATTATTAATGCTATTGTGACGGCCAAGAGAGGGTTGTGAACTCAAAGGCAGGATGCAATCAACTGTTGTTTATTAAGGAACACTCTCCTTTATATACAAAACCTCAAGGCAACAGGACATAACATGTTCGAGAGACAGACAATGTTACAGAGCAAAACGGAGACATGATCATTCAGGTTCTTTTTAGTGCGAGGGAAGAGCGCAGATACAAACATAATATATACAAAACAATTATGTACAATTGTGTGACACACGGTTGGTACATGGCTCCCCCCCTAAAAATGACATACTGTACATGTTAAATAGGGCGCCCTGATCTAGAGAGGCGAACTGTAGGCGGGTCATCTGGCAGAAGATAAGCAGGTTTTAGACGATCAATGGAGACCCAGTCTTCTTTGCCCCGAATGTTTAGTAGGAATGCTTTCGGACTGCGTCGGATCACAAGGAAAGGGCCCGTGTAAGGGGGCGTTAGTGGTGGCTTGCTAGTGTCGTTGCGCAGGAAGACGTGCATTGCAGAGTGCAAGTCCGTTGGTATGTGATGCTTCGCTGGGGGCTTGTAAGTCTGGCGGCACGGAGTAAATTTTTCCACGACGTGACGTATGCGCTGGAGATCGTCGGAGGAGGTTGTAGAAGGAAAAAATTTGGCAGGGACGACCAACGGGTCGCCATACACCATTTCAGCTGCCGAGACATCGAGGGCGTCTTTAGGAGTGGTCCTTAGTCCCAGTAGGACCCAGGGAAGCTGAGTAAACCAGTTGCAATCCTTGCAGCGGGACATCAAAGCTGCTTTGAGGGTGCGATGAAAACGTTCAACCATTCCATTGGCAGCGGGATTGTAGGCCGTTGTCTGATGTAGGGTGATGCCCAGGAGATTCGCTAATGACGTCCACAATTGAGAGGTGAAAGTGGTTCCCCTGTCAGAAGTAATATGCTCAGGGATACTGAATCTTGAAATCCATCCAGAGAGTAAGACAGATGTACATGAGGCGGACGTTGCAGTTTCCATGGGAATGGCTTCAGGCCAACGAGTGGAGCGGTCGATGACGGTAAACAGGTAACGATGTCCTTGTGATGTGGGTAGGGGGCCTACAACGTAGACGTGAATGTGTGCGAAACGACGCTGAGATTGAGGAAAGGTGCCCACTCCTGAATCCGTGTGTCGATGTACTTTGGAAGTTTGGCAAGAAGTACAGGCGCGGACCCAATCCTTAGCATCCTTAGAAATGCCGTGCCAAATGAACTTTGCCTTCAGCAGCTGTGCAGTAGAACGGCACGAGGGATGTGAAAGGCCGTGAATGAAATCAAACACCTGTCGGCGCATGGGAGCAGGAATCCAAGGTCGCGGTCTACCAGTACTGACGTTACAGAGGAGGGTGGTGTTGGAGTCTTCGAGGGGAAAGTCTTCCCAACGGAGGGACGTGCAGGATGTCCTACAAGCTTGATACTCTGGATCCTGTCGTTGGGCTTCAGCCAGGGCGTTGTAATCCAATCCCAGTTGAACGGCAGCCAACGTGTTTCTTGACATGGCATCGGCAACGGGATTCATTTTCCCAGGGATGTATTGGAGGGTGCAATTGTATTCAGCCACGGCGGAGAGATGTCGGCGCTGACGGGCGGACCAGGCGTCAGACTGTCGAGTGAAGGCGTGCACCAGAGGCATGTGGTCTGTGCGAATGACGAAGGGCGTACCTTCTAAGAAATGGCGAAAGTGACGGACAGCCAAGTGCACCGCCAGCAATTCTCGATCGAAGGTAGAATAACCCGATTCTGCCTTGGAAAGTTTTCTGCTGAAGAAGGCCAATGGGCGGGGCGAGCCTTTGACCACCTGCTCGAGTACTGCACCAATAGCGACGTCGCTGGCATCGGTGAAGAGAAGGAGAGGGGCGTGTGGGATAGGAAAAGTGAGAGCCGCAGCAGTTGATAGGGCCTTCTTTGCATTGTAGAAGGCTGCTTCTTGAAGGGGACCCCACTTCAGGTTCTTTGGCTTGCCCTTGAGGGAGGCGAAGAGGGGAGCAAGAGTGGCGGCAATGGCTGGCAGAAAACGGTGATAATAGTTGATCATGCCCAAGAATTCCTGCAGAGCTTTGACGGTCGAGGGCGCGGGGAAGTTCTGAACGGCTGCTACCTTCTCAGGGAGGGGATGGACTCCTTCAGGAGTGATACAGTGCCCTAAGAACGACACTTCTTTGGCGCCAAAGGTACACTTGTCGTACCGGACTACAAGGCCGTTTTGTTGCAGGCGGTCGAGCACGATGCGCAGGTGACGGAGGTGTTCCTCTTTTGAGGAGGAGAACACAAGTATGTCGTCCACATAACACACACAGAAAGGGAGGTCCCCTAAGATGCCATCCATGAGACGTTGAAACGTTTTCCCAGCATTACGAAGGCCAAAACAGGAGTAATTGAAAGTGTATGTACCAAACGGAGTGGTGATGGCGGTCTTGGGGATGTCTTCTGGGTTCATAGGCACCTGATAATACCCCTTCAGGAGGTCGAGCGTAGAGAAAACCTTCGCTTTGTGCAGGTAGGAGGTCACGTCGGCAATGTTTGGGAGGGGGTAGTGATCCGGTTCTGTTTGCATGTTCAGGTGCCTGTACCGTGTGTCACACAATTGTACATAATTATTTTGTATATATTATGTACAATTGTGTGACACACGGTTGGTACATGGCTCCCCCCTTAGCAAAACGGAGACATGATCATTCAGGTTCTTTTTAGTGCGAGGGAAGAGCGCAGATACAAGCATAATATATACAAAATAATTATGTACAATTGTGTGACACACGGTTGGTACAGGTTGGAGATTGCATGATTAATCCAAAAATTCCAAAAATAGCAAGAGAGCACCAGGAAAATCACCGAGTAATAGCACTACGAGTAAAGGAATAAAGATGGTGGCAATGATGACGTCATCTAGATACTCAAAACAGTAACGGAGGAGCGGTACCTTATTAACAGCTCCCCTTCGTTTTCTTGCCACTTTTCCCCCTCGAAGCATAAACGCTATTCGGGGTGAAGATAGCTATGTGGCGTGTCAAGAATACGTCCTCTGATAGTATGCGATATCCCTAAAAGTTAAAGTTAGGGATATTCGCGCCAGGAGTTAGAATTCTGGAGACCTTAAGGAAAATTCTCTGGGAATATCACTGTAGTCAAATATACCCTAGGAAGCTACTTAACGGAACCTTCCATCAAGACGACATGGCCTGAGCCCAAATATATATATATATATATATATATATATATATATATATATATATATATATATATATATATATATATATATATATATAAATATATAAATATATATATATATATCTATATATATATATATATGTATATATATATATATATATATATATATATATATATATATATATATATATATATATATATATATATATATATATATATATAAAGGGGATTTTGACGTAGGAAAAATCTATTTCTGGGCGAGGGACCTGTGCCGCCCAGTGAATGAGCTCCATTTAGCACTTATTCTTAGGTAATTTACTGCTAAATATACCAGAGAAAAAATGTAAAGGAGTGCTGGGTTAACTAGCTCGCTCACCTATTGGTGTCGGTATAAAATTGGGCGTATAATCCAGAGGTCCCGCACTATTTAGATTCATCCACGACAGAAAACCCCAATAGAGGAGAGCCGTTCAACCTCACTCGGTACTACTAACACTGCATCCGCTCAGAACCCAACTCCTTAGCACCCAAAGTTTGGGGACTCCAAGGGAGAGGAGCTGGGAGGGTTCACTGGGCGGCACAGGTCCCTCGCCCAGAAATAGATTTTTCCTACGTCAAAATCCCCTTTCTGGGCTCGAACCTGTGCCGCCCAGTGAATCTATACAAGAGAAATGTCACCAAACTTGCAAAATAAAGGAAAAAACATAAGCGTAAGGGAAATACAGGATGCTTTAATCAGAGATGAGTACCAAAAAACAATTATAAGGGTATCTTAAATATGAACATAAATCCAATAAGGTAGGTATAATAATGCCGTGAGTGATAATATATACAGATACTCAGGAGTTTAAAAATTTACAAATATAATAACAGTATTCAGGTGCGAGACCAACGAATACAATAGGGTATAAATGAGGCAGGTAGGAGGGAGAGATAAAGAGACAAGGCATTAACCTGTGAGTTACCTGGGAGTAACTACGCTCCCTGCGGCTACTGTAGAAAATTTTAGGGCTTCCAAATGTTTAAGGTAGTGTTTCTTGAACACTGACGGTGATTTCCACCCTGTATACCTGGAAAGGTCCGTAAAATTCATGTGGTGAAAAAAGTTCACCGAAGTAGCAACCGCTCTGATATCATGTGCAAGAGGAAAAGAGTCAGGGTTAGCTTGTTTAATAAAATACAAAATTTGTTGCCTGATCCCTTTAATAGTAATGGTACCGCCTTGTTCTCTAACGAATAGAGGCCCCGAGGAGTTAGAGGAGGTCCGGGATAAATAAGACCTAAGAGTAGTAACAGGGCACAGAGACGGGTCTTGCGTGAGGGGAACAATTTTTCAGGAGGACCATCTGTTCTGAGGGTCTTCGTTCTTAGCCAAAAAGAATTTGTTAAGAGAAAGAAGGACCTCTCCCGAAGGCAGGAACTCAATATGACCCGGGTCTCTCGACAAGGCTGCCAGTTCAGAAATTCTTGCCCCGGAAGCTAAGCTCACCAGGAAAAGTGTTTTCCTGAGAAGGGGAATGTAATCACAAGAACTGTTAATGGTATCAGAAGCCAATTTGAGTACATCATTAAGGAACCAGGTCACCGGGGTAGGACGAGTAACCGGTTTCAGTCTGGCACAAGCTTTCGGAATTGAAGCTAACAAAGAGTCGGTTAAGTCTATGTTAAAACCCACTAGGAAGATCTTTTTCAGAGCAGATTTAATAGTGGTGATAGTATTGGCTGCCAGACCTGATTCTAATAAAGATCTAAAGAAAGTGACTGTAAGGTTCAAGTTCATACAGTTCACGTCTGAGTCTATCAAAAATTTTGCCAACTTTTTAACTGCAGAGTCATACTGGCGGATGGTGGAATCCCGTTTATCCGATTCTAGGAACAAGGTGTTTTGAGGATCAATATTGGCACCATGCATGGCCGCAAACTTCATAAAGTCCATAAAGTTAGGGCGCTCTGAATGTTTGAGAAAGCGTACACAACGCGTGTTTGTACTATCTGAGACAGAACCGGATTGGGTATCGGGTGAGGGTATAGTCTCAACTCTCGCAGGAGAGGATACCAGTTGCTCTTGGGCCAGTTGGGTGCAACCAAGGCTACTTGTCCCTTGAAGGATCTCAGCTTGTCTAGAACTTTCAGCAAAAGATTCACCGGGGGAAAGAGATAAATCTTTTCCCAGGTGTCCCAATTCTGTGCCATGGCGTCTGTGGCGTAAGCCTGAGGGTCTAGATTGGGAGCCACATATACTTTCAATTTGTGGTTGGACTCCGTGGTGAAGAGGTCCACTTGGAGACCGGGAACCTGAGAGAGAATCCACCGAAATGACTTTAGATCGAGTGACCATTCCGATTCTAGAGGGGAGGTCCGGGACAGGGCGTCTGCCACTACATTCCGGACTCCCGCCAGGTGGACAGCTGAAAGATGCCAACGGTTCAAGGCTGCTAGGGAGAATATGGCTACTAGAACATGGTTCAGAGGCCCTGACTTTGACCCGCCTCTGTTGGGGCAGCGGACCACCACTTCGCTGTCGAGGACCAGACGAAGGTGTTGTTTCTTGGGAAGAGCGAGACGTTTCAGGGTTAGAAGAACTGCCATGGCCTCCAGCACATTGATGTCAAATTGGCGGAACAAGGGAGACCAAAGACCTTGAACTTTCTTGAGCTGAGAATAGCCGCCCCAACCTGATAAGGATGCGTCCGTGTGAATGATTAATTTCGGAGGCGGAAATCGAAGGGGAACTGACTTTGACAGACTGTTTGCTCTTGTCCAAGGAAGAAGTCTTTCCCGTAGAATGGGAGGAAGGCGGACTTTCCTGTCCCGGAGCTTCCGGTTCGCCCTCGAACGCCAGACACGATTGATATCTTTCAATTTTGCCTTCAGAAGAAGATCCGTCACTGAGGCAAACTGAAGGGACCCCAGAATCCTCTCTTGGAGTCGTCTGGAACTTACTTTGTCTTTGAGAAAGCGTTTGGTGTTCCTTGCAATCTCTAACCTCTTGGGTTTGGGAAGACACAGAGTATGAGATATAAGATCCCATTGCAGGCCGAGCCATTGCAACTTCGATTTTGGAAGAAGACGGGACTTCTTGAAGTTGATCTGGAAGCCTAGAGATTGAAGATAATGGATGACTTTGTGAGTGGCTTTTAGGCAATTTTGGGAGGTGTCTGACCAAATGAGCCAGTCGTCCAGATAGGCTACTACTTGAATCCCTTGATTTCTGAGTTCCTGAACAGCGACTTCTGCTAACTTTGTGAAGATCCTTGGGGCGATGTTGAGCCCGAAAGGCATCACCTTGAAGGAGTAACTTTTGTCCCCTAAGCGAAAGCCTAGGTACGGACGGAAGTGTCTCGCTATCGGGACGTGATAATAGGCGTCTGTAAGATCGATAGAGGTGGTGACGGCCCCACGGGGAAGTAAGGTCCGCACCTGCGAGACGGTAAGCATTCGAAACTTGTCGCATTGAATGGACAAGTTGAGAAGGGATAGGTCTAGAATCACTCTTCTCTTGTCTGAATCCTTCTTCGGGACACTGAACAGCCGACCTTGAAACTTCAGGTTTTTCGTTTCTTGTATGGCGTTCTTTTGTAAAAGATCCTGGACAAATTCGACCAGGTCCGGAGTGGAATGTTGACGAAATTTGTTCGGAGGAGGAGGTCCTTGAATCCAACTCCACCCCAGTCCCTTGGAGATGATACTGAAAGCCCAGGGACTGAACCTCCATTTGTTGCGGAAGGCATAGAGCCTCCCCCCTACCTGCTGCACCTCAGTATTGGTTTGAGGAGTTGCCTCCACGTCCGCCTCGGAAGTTCTTTCCTCTGCGAAAGGCTCTTCCCCTGCCTTTGTTCTGGTTAGAACCACGGTGGTAGCCTCTACCTCTACCATAACTCTGGGAAGAGCTATGAGCCTCATACGACTGGTTAAAGGCAGGAGAAGTGGCGGAGGCACCGGAAAGCTGGCTCTTAGGGAGCAGAACGGTGACATAGTCGTCCGAAGGAGCCTGAGAGGTGGAAGGCTGTGCAGGGGCAACAGGAGATGGGGGAAGAGGCAGCCGGAAAATGGACGAACCACTCTGCTGTTGCCTGAACTGGGTGGAGGTATATGGACGGAGCTTCTTCCTACCCCGGGCTTGGTAATTTGCAGGGTCATATTTACGTTTAGGAGTCAAACCCCAACGGGCATTAAGGCTCTGGTTGACTCTAGTGGCCTCCGCCAAGACTTCCTCTACAAGATCCTCAGGGAAGAGGTTTGAACCCCAACAGGAGGACCGGATAAGCTTATTAGGTTCATGCCTAATAGTCGCCTCTGCCAGGACATGTTTGCGACACCTGCGTTTAGCAGTAGCGAAGTCATACAGGTCATAGTATAATGACTGCAACGTAGCCTTGTTGAGAGACTTAAAAATACTCTCAGTATCGTAAGTCAAGGCTATCGACTCCGTGGAAGTGGCCAAGTTCAGAGTACGGCCAACGCGTAGGCGGGAATCATACTCCTGTTTAATGAGGGATTCCGGGAGACGGGGAAGCCGCTCACTAAACATTACTGAAGCACAGTCTGCTGCTAGCTTGCCAGAGGTAAAAGTGGTATGGACGTTGTCCCAACACTCAATGCCTGAAGGAAGAAGGAGGGAGATTGGATCCACCTCTCGGATGGGAGGCAAGGGCTTCTCCTCCAGAGCATATTGGAAGGCAAGCTCTGCTACCTTATTGACACATGGAGTCACGGTGTTTTTGTCCATTAAGAACATTGTGAAGGAGCTCTTATAAGGCGTCAACATGGTGTTGGTGCAGCCGATGTCATTCAGGAATCTGGCCCACACAGATTGGGCTTGCTCTTTTGGGAAGATGACTGTCTCCTTGGGGACCTTGTCTAACCGAACCAAAGCTTCCTCGGTAAGCCTGGCATAACCATGAAATGGAAATGCCAGACCAGGAGGAAAGAATTCAAAGTCCTCTAGGGGACGAGTGCCAAGACCCTCCAAAGTTAACATTCCGTCTGAGAACGGGGAATGAAGAGCCATACGCCAAGGGTTATTTTTGGCAAACGGCGGGAGCTTAGAGGCATCCGGGATGAGAGAGCTTTGGACTCGCTCCGGAGCACCTTGCTCTAATGCCCCAAGTCTCTGACCGATG
>NC_090739.1:45078887-45176387 GCF_036898095.1 Palaemon carinicauda
TTAACTGTACAGTGCCCTTATCCTCTCAGGCTCAAAGTTGGTGACCTACTTGGAACATAGGTCGACAAACCAGAGAACAAAATGGGCACTTAAGAAAAAGTATGCCGTAGCATCATGCTTCTCCAGACAAGTGGGACAGAAAGCAGTACTCTCTCTCAAGAACACACTGGTACTGAAGTCCATGGCCCTCTTCTTGCACACAGATGTCCATGCCCCCAATGAGAAATTGGGAAAGGATAGTCATGATTCCCTTATCCACAGAGTGGTTACTTCTAAAGCCCTGTACACAATATGATTAATGACGCACAGTGTTGAATGGATATATTGAAAAAAGACTTTTTCAACACAAAACTGCACCACTAACGTGTTGATGGGCCGGGCCGATTTCATGTGGCTGCTCAGAGCTGCGTCAGTATTCAAAGTGGGAGGATGTCTGCGTGGCTGAACTCCATCGCAAATGGCTAAAAACTCTCTGCCTCCTACAATCCCATTGAGTGGACAAGGACCAACACTTCGTTTTATTTTAATACTAATTTTAATAATCATTTCATTATTTTTGATAATAATGATTTTAACAATATCAATAACAGTTGAGTCTCCTTGTAGAATAAATCGACATGCATCCTCTCTCAATGGAAGTTGAACTCCAACTAGGCAGCTAGCGCACAAAAACAAGTGAGCAGTGTTGCAGTACAGTTTGGCTGCTAGTAATTTTTTTCAACAACACTACTGCACCACAAGGCTGATACATTTATCATAGTGTGTACTGGGCTTAAGTGAACTGCTTTGAGAGCTTCTTACACACAAACCAATGAGTCAGCACTGAAGAAGCTGACAGTGAAACTCAGATCTTGATCTGGTCCTTTAGTCCCTTACACCTTGAGGAAAGGAAAGAACAATGTTTCCCTCTTTTGCTCCACCCCAGCTGACCCACGATGGGGGTCAAGAGGTAGGATGAGGATCAAGTAGTTAAGATCAGTGATCCCCCTCCACCAGCTGCTTTCAGTGGGGGGATACCTGTCGAGACATTGGACGACGTGGCAGCGACAAAATGCAGAAAGTTGAGTGGTAGACGTCCTACAGGACGGAGACCGCCTTCCTCTCTTTAGCTCTCGTCCTCTTGTGAAGCTCAATCTCCAGAGACATTCCTGACATACCCTCCGAAATCACCAAAAGAACTGGAACTTGCAGCAGATATGAAGGTGATGATGAAAAAGAATGCGCTAGAAGTTGTCCAAGATGGGTCTCCAGGATTCTACATTCTGCTGTCCCTAGTAGAGAGGTCGACCGAAGATGGAGACCAGTTACCGATCTACAGTATCTCCTCTAAATGTTTGTTCAAAAAATTTTATTCAAGATGGAGATGGCAAGTATAGCATGTGCAACCATCAGGAAGAAAGACTTTATGCTTTCTTTGCACTTTAAGAATGCGTATTTTCAAGTAGCGATCCATCGGTCTGACAAAAAGTAACTATACTTCGTCACTAAGAAAGTATCTACACTTCATCACTGAGAGAGCTGTGTACTATTTCAAAGTCTTGTGTGTTGGACTGTCTATTGTTCCCCAAGTGCTCATGTGAGTTTTCCCTCGTCTCAGCTTACGCTTACTCGAACAGGATTCGTCTTCTGAAGTACTGTATCCTAATGATTGGTTGCTCCAGGATTGAAACAAGACTTCTTTTCTTTTACCACAATCTGGGGATCATGTTCAATCAGGTAAAGTAGGATTTCACTCGTAACAGGAGGTTAGTAACCAGGGAATGTTCATGGACATGACAGCAGTGAGTTTCCCTCAGATAATCGTATCAACAAGCTCAAAGGGATAGCGCAACTGTTTCTGATTGAACAACAAATTCAGGCTAATCTTCCGGGAGATTTTTCATTGTTAGTGAAACTCGTGCCTCACTATTATCTCCACTTGAGATTACTGTAGTGGTGTGAGAAGCATCACTGGTCAGCAACCACTGATCTCCCCCACATTCAGGTTCCAGTGGAACAAGAGGTGAGGGGCAATCTTTCGTGGAGGATGAACGATGAAAACCTCAACAGGGTAATCCCACTCGACTCTCCTCCAGAGATGTTGCTGTTCACAGACGCATCCAAGGAGGGGTGGGGCACACACCTAAGGAACTCTTGCACATCAACCTATTGGAAATGCAGGCAACGCCTCTAGCACTGCAAACTTTTCTCAACTACGGTAGTGGACTACATTAACAAGCAAGGAGGACCTGTTTTACAGTTCTTCTGAGTCAGCAAAGCAGGAACACACTTGGGAGTTCAACAACAGAGCAAGGTTCATTCTAGGATAGAGGAATGTGCTAACAAAAATGCTCAGCTGCCAGGGGAAGGTGATAGAAATGGAGTGGTCTCTACTACTCTGCGTGGTAGAAAGGCTTCTAGCACTTCTGAGTTCTCCTGACTTGTTTACCCCCTGACTGAACAAGAAGCTTCCAGTGTTTTGCTCACCAGTTCCAGATCCACCAGTAGGGATGAAAAATGCCTTCAAATATCCCTGGGACATCCAGGATTCTTAAGGTTTTCCTCCCTTCTGCCAGATACATAGAGTAATCAAAGAATGTTGACGACCCCGAATATCAGAATGATCCTGGTAGCTCCCAAGTTGCCACACACTGGATGGTTTCCAGATCTGCTGATGCTCTTTCATAAGGTAACAAGAGACTACCCCAATGGCATAACCTCCTCTGTCAGCCTCATCTGCAGAGGTAACACAACTCATTGGCATCCTTATCACTTCATGGATGATGACTATCCAACATCCTCAAGTGAAGGGCTTTTTGCAAGGGACTTTACAGGTATTATATGGATATATACAAAAACCTCTTCATCTGTCTACCATGGAAAGTGGGCCATCTTCTGCGATTGGTGTAGACAGGATATTTCCCAGGTCAAAGCCTTTCGGCAATAGATAGTTGATTTCCTTGTCTACCTTTTCCAGGAAAAGCTCCTCTCATTCTCCGCAGTGAAGGGCTATCGTTAAACCTTGAGCTAGGTTTTCAGGTTGAAAGGTTTGGACTGTTCCTCTTCATGGGAACTGTTCCTGCTCCTGAGGAACTTCGAGCAGTCTTGTCCTCTCAGAGAACTCAGACCTCCAACTTGGGACGTCACAAGAGTTCTCAGCTCTCTCAAGCAGTCTTCATACAGGAGTGTCAGACAGGGATCTGACACTCAAGACTACGTTCCCACTTGCCTTGGTCTCAGCAAAGAGAGTAGATGAACTGCATGGCATCTCGTATGTCATGAGTCATTGGAGAGAGAGAAAGTCTCCCTTTCTTCTGTACCCAAGTTTGTGGCCAAGACCCAGAAACCAGCCGTCCAAAACCCGATTCAGTCCTTCTCTATCTCTTTCCTATAAAATACAACAACCAACTGGGATGACTTGCTTCTCTGTCCTGCGAGGGCACTTAGGTGCTGCCTAAAGAGAACTCAGAATTTCAGACTGGAGCACCAGGGGTTGTTCCTCAGCACTGGTATGGTTAGGAAAGGGATACCTAAGAATACAGTTTCATTCTGGCTTCGTAAGACCATTAGATACGCAAACCATGCTTCCAAAAACTACAGATGTACTATCTATAATGCAGGCTCACAAAGTCAGAGGTATTGGCTCAATCCTAGTCTTCAGGAAGAATCTGTTTGTGACACAAGAGTCTGGAAACTCCTGACAACCTTTACTGCCCACCATCTTTAGTAGTATACTGTACCACCATGTCTCTCGATACCTTTCCCCTTGGACCTTTGATAGGTGTTCAACAGGTTGTGTAGCAAGCCTAGTTCCCTCACATGACAAGGTGCATCTAGTCTAAGATAGGGGTTGTGACATAATTTTAGAATGCAAAATATGAAAGTCTAGCAGATTTTCTTTTCTTCATCCTCTCTCCTGGGGTGCAGCACTCATGCAGCTATGAGCTGAACCGGATGCTAGATGCACGTAAGCAACTTGACCAAGTAACTTTTTTATGCAATTAAGTTTGTATTGAAATATCTACCCTCCTATACGAGGAGAAGGATAGATGGAATGTATGCCACACCCCACCAAAGGAAGTTGGATAAGAAGAGATCCCAATAAGCTGGGCGAGTTAGTAGAATGTTGCATAGAGTCCTGTTGGGTGTCTTTTGTATCTGAAGAACAGGGAGACACAATTACTATAATTTAGTCTATATATTAAAATTCCTAAGCACCTTCTCTCCCCTTCTTAACTCAGACTGGATTTTACTCAGTATAAAAGTAGCAGATAACTTTATTTGCAAATCTTGTAGATTGTATTCACTTAAAATTACTTTGTTAATAAGAACTGTTTTCTTTTAAATAAGTTTTCCGTATCCCATGACTTCTGATATTTATAATTTGACATACTGAAAATTATTCAATTACAGTAGTATAAATCTAGTATGTGACAGCTCGACCTCAAGAAATTTTCTGTGTCGGACACTTTCTTGTTCAGCAAAACTAGCGTGTTCCTAGCCTGGTTTGAGAAGGGCTCATCAAAATTGTGGAGCGTATTCTAAAGTTCCGGTAAAAGCCTGCCAATTGTGCAGCACCTACCTGCTACTTGGGAGTGTAGAGGATCAACAAGCCCATCTATATGTATAATAAGGCTCATTACCTTCAAAAAATGGGAAGCCTCCCCTGAGCCTGATGTTGGCAACTTTTAGGGGGGAAACGCTGGAGTTTTCTAATGTAGCCTCTACTACCTATTCAGGAGAGTTTTCAATTGTAATAAGCACTGGATCGGATACCCTGGCATTGTCTCAATCTTGAAGTGGCCGGTACCTGTTTTAGAAAGTTTCTTGAGCTCTTCATTTACTTTTGAACACCCTTCTTCTCTCGTCTAGGTCCTGAACATGAGATGAGACAACACAGGTTGATGAGAATGAATTCTGATAACAGAGTTTGAGACTCATGATTATAATAGGGAGGAGAAGGGAGTGTGGGTCCTGTCTTCTCTGAACTTGAAACCCGTGAAGAAGAATGGGACCTGTCAAGTGTATCCCACCAGGAGCGTCTATATCTGGGTGTGGAATAATACAGTGGGGAATCCGACCTTTGTCTCTTATGAGGAGGTTGGTCCCAATAGGCTGTAAATGGTGTAAAACTAGGAAAAGGTGGGTACAGTTTAGCCATCCTTTCATCTCCTAATTCTGTACTGATGTCAACTTCAGTCTTAATTCTCTTAAAATGGTCTTTACTGACTTAGGGACCAACATTGTAGTAGATAATTTGATATTTCCATTCCTAAAAGAGCCTGAAATGGTATAAGTCAGTCTACAGGAGGGTGGAAAACTACGGTAGTTCCAGACACGTCCATGCGAGTTGTTGTTGCTAGCGTAACGACTTCAACGTATTCTGCTTGCAAGTATGTTCTTATGGTAGCGCGTTCAGTTGGTGCACCTACTTTGGGACGCGTGCTAAAGGTGGCAATCAAATACTTGTTTACGTGATCCCATCCTAGGTCGCCATCAGCGTACGCTTTTCTGTACCTGCTTGCGGAAGTGAGTGTGGGACTTGTTTGTGAGTCTGTGGGTGCAGAGCTAAATTCACACTCGCACTCAGATGATATGACTAAACCTCCACTCAGCTCATGAAGGTGCCACAAGGGTGATCTTCAAAGCCAGGGCAGGTTGTCATACCAATCTGAGATACACTCATAATCACCAATACGCACTGTAAAAGGAAAACCACAGCACAATTCATAGCATGGATAGGGATAGCTGGCAACCATACAATGTTACCAGAATCCCATGATTTTCTTAATTCTCCATCCATATACCAAGGCACTTCCCCCAATTTTGGGGGGTAGCCGACATCAACAAAGAAACAAAACAAAAAGGGGACCTCTACTCTCTACGTTCCTCCAGCCTAACCAGGGACTCAGCCGAGTTCAGCTGGTACTGCTAGGGTGCCATAGCCCAACCTCCCACATTATCCACCACAGATGAAGCTTCATAATGCTGAATCCCCTACTGCTGCTACCTCCGCGGTCATCTAAGGCACCGGAGGAAGCAGCAGGGCCTACCGGAACTGCGTCACAATCGCTCGCCATTCATTCCTATTTCTAGCACGCTCTCTTGCCTCTCTCACATCTATCCTCCTATCACCCAGAGCTTTCTTCACACCATCCATCCACCCAAACCTTGGCCTTCCTCTTATACTTCTCCCATCAACTCTTGCATTCATCACCTTCTTTAGCAGACAGCCATTTTCCATTCTCTCAACATGGCCAAACCACCTCAACACATTCATATCCACTCTAGCCGCTAACTCATTTCTTACACCCGTTCTCACCCTCACCACTTCGTTCCTAACCCTATCTACTCGAGATACACCAGCCATACTCCTTAGACACTTCATCTCAAACACATTCAATTTCTGTCTCTCCATCACTTTCATTCCCCACAACTCCGATCCATACATCACAGTTGGTACAATCACTTTCTCATATAGAACTCTCTTTACATTCATGCCCAACCCTCTATTTTTTACTACTCCCTTAACTGCCCCCAACACTTTGCATCCTTCATTCACTCTCTGACGTACATCTGCTTCCACTCCACCATTTGCTGCAACAACAGACCCCAAGTACTTAAACTGATCCACCTTCTCAAGTAACTCTCCATTCAACATGACATTCAACCTTGCACCACCTTCCCTTCTCGTACATCTCATAACCTTACTCTTACCCACATTAACTCTCAACTTCCTTCTCTCACACACCCTTCCAAATTCTGTCACTAGTCGGTCAAGCTTCTCTTCTGTGTCTGCTACCAGTACAGTATCATCCGCAAACAACAACTGATTTACCTCCCATTCATGATCATTCTCGTCTACCAGTTTTAATCCTCGTCCAAGCACTCGAGCATTCACCTCTCTCACCACTCCATCAACATACAAGTTAAACAACCACGGCGACATCACACATCCCTGTCTCAGCCCCACTCTCACGGGAAACCAATCGCTGACTTCATTTCCTATTCTAACGCATGCTTTACTACCTTTGTAGAAACTTTTCACTGCTTGCAACAACCTTCCACCAACTCCATATAACCTCATCACATTCCACATTGCTTCCCTATCAACTCTATCATATGCTTTCTCCAGATCCATAAACGCAACATACAGTGAACCCTCGCTACTTCGCGGTTCGACCATCGCGGATTCACCACTTCACAGGTTTTTTCCATAACCCATATATATATACATATCGCGGATTTTCCGGAAATTTCGAAAATACCGCGAAATCTGAAGACCCCAAATACGATATTTCGTTACCTGTAATTCCATTAATACTGTAATTAGTAATATCTGCTCTTACTGATTGTTCATTGCATTACATATGATATATAATTCAGCACAGAAAGAAATAAAACACGAAAAGAGAATGTGATCATACGATAATTCAGTACTGTATACAGTACGTAGTAAAATTAAATCGAACATGAAACAAGAATCAGATGCAGTCATACCATATTAGAATGGTGTAAGGCTGCTGATGGCTACTACTGTACTACAAATGTAATGGATGTGCTTCTTTTCCATGAATCTTTTGTATGTATACGTACGTAGTACTGCATCCAATAATATTCTTTGTTGCAAAAATCACATTTCGAATAAGCGTACGAGAGAGAGAGAGAGAGAGACACACATCCTACAAAAGAATAAAATAGCATACGTAAAGCTATTATTATTATTGTTATCATTATTATTATTGTTGTTGTTGTTAATAAAATTATTTTTGTTATTATTATTATCATTATTATTATTATTATTACTGTATTATTATCATTATTTATTATTATTATTATTAATACTGTACGTACAGTATACGCGGGGTATCTTGTACTTTGAGTTGGTAACCTACGCATCATATAAGACGGGTTGTAATTGGTTCAAGCGCTGATAGATGACGAATCTGAACTCAAGTTTTGTTATCTAGCCTGTGATTGGTGTTTTGCCCGCATCTCCAGCTTCCAGGCTCTGTTCGCGGCCACTTCCTCTTACGCCGTATCGCTGAGTAGACGTTCTTAAGTTTGTGAACTTTAATCTGTGCTGTGTGCGACTGTTTTAGGTTGAACTTTTTGTTGAATTTTCTGTGTAAATCCTACTGTACAATGCCTCCCAAGCGTTCTGCTTCTACTAAGGCTGGTAGTGAGCCTAAACGCCACCGAAGGATGATGACGATTGCTGAGAAGGTGACGCTTCTCGATATGTTGAAAGACGGTAGAAGCTACGCGGCCGCAGCGCGCCATTTTGGAATCAACGAATCCACTGTTCGCTATATCAAGAAGGACGAGGCGAACATTAGAAAGACGGCTGCAATCACCTTTAGCAGATCAGCGAAGCGAGTCGTTACAACGCGTAATAAAACGATCGTACGCATGGAAGGTGCTTTAGCTGTGTGGATTGCCGACTGCCGGAAGAAGAACATAGCCTTGGATACGAACACTATCCGAACAAAGGCTTTGAGCTTGTGTGAGAATTTTGCTGCAAAGGAACCTCAAGACGACGACGCCAACCATGCTGAAGAAGATGATGATGCAGATGAACCTCAACCAGGGACATCCACTGATACCCAGCCTCAGAAACAACGTTTTTCCGCCAGCAAAGGATGGTTCGCGAAGTTTCAGAAACGCTTCGCCCTGAAAAGCGTTTCCCTGCATGGCGAGGCTACTTCGGCTGACACTGCCGCTGCTGAAACTTACGTGAACCAGACGTTCAAGAATATTATCGCCGAAGGTGGATACAAGCCGGAACAAGTGTTTAATATGGATGAGACCGGCTTGTTTTGGAAGAGAATGCCGTCGCGAACTTTCATGTTCAAAGAGGAAGCCAAAGCCTCTGGCTTTAAAGCATTCAAGGATCGCGTTACCCCCGTGATGTGTGGCAATGCTGCTGGATGTTTGCTAAAGCCGGGGCTTATTTATAAGTCGAAAAATCCTCGCGCTTTGAAAAATAAGAATAAGAATCTCCTTCCAGTGTACTGGATGCATAATCCAAAAGCATGGATTACAAAGATGCTGACCTCCAACTGGTTCCACCAGTGTTTCATCCCGCAAGTCAATGAATATCTCGTAGAGAAGGGCTTGCCATTCAAGATCCTTCTCCTTATAGATAACGCTGGTGGACACGCAACTGACCTGTCGCGTGAGGGCGTTCAGGTTGAGTTCCTGCCACCCAACACCACGTCATTAATTCAACCGATGGACCAGGGGGTTATCAGGGCGTTCAAGGCCCTCTACACGAAGAATACCTTGGCGGACCTCGTTGAGTGTGTGGATGCTGCCCAAGATGATGAGGATGAAGATTTTAACTTGAAGGTGTACTGGCGGCAGTACACCATAGCCACGTGCCTGAAGAATATTCAGAAGGCACTGCAAGAGATGAAACCTGCAACCATGAATGCGAGCTGGGAAGAAGTTGTGGCCCGAGATTGTTTACGACGACGAGGGATTTACTCCGTCGGAAATCCAACACTCTGCAATACGCAAATCTGTGCAGTTGGCTGCCATAATTGGAGATGACGGGTTTGGCGACATGACGACTGAAGACGTCGACGAGTTGTTGGACTGCCATTCCCAGCCGCTAACTGACGCAGACCTAGAAGACCTGACAAAATTGGCAAGCGAAGAAGAGAGTGAAACCCAGGAAGAGACCCAAGAAAATGTCGAAGAAAAGGGCTTAACACTAGAACGGCTTGCCAAGGTCTGCAACCATATAAAGGAGGTGAAAGAAATGTTGCAAGAGTGGGACGAGGATATGGTTCGGTCTATGCAATTCTCCAACAAGGTCGATGACATCATGACTCCCTACAGGATGCTCTTAGATCGAAAAAAGAAGCAGCGGCAGCAACTTCCGATCACAATGTTCTTCCAGCCTCGCAAAAAAGAGCCAGTTCCTCCTGCTAGCACGCCTTCGGAAGAAATTGAAGAAGTTGAAAAGGTGTCCCAGGAAAAGACACCTCCGTCTGAAGAGACGTAAAATACTATCATTGGCTGCACAGTAGAAGACATCATCAGCTTCATCATCATCATTTCTACTGTGCAGCAAATTCATCGCCATCATCATTCAAGTTTTTCTTTAACTTCTTTCGTGGTGAGTACAGTAACAATCTTTATTTTTTACTTTAATATTCTAACATTTTAATATTTGTGCCTGTTTTATAGTTTAGTACTGTATACATTGAGTTAAAGGGAAGGTTTTAAAAGTCTAAATGTTGTAACCTATCATATTTTTTTTGTTTAAAAAGGATATTTTAATTATAAAATAAATTTTTGAATATACTTACCCGGTGAATATATAATAGCTGCAACTCTGCGGCTCGACAGAAAACACACTCAAAAACTCGCGAGCGATCGCTATGAAGGTTGGTTGCGGGTGTGCCCACCAGCGCCACTATCGGCCAGATACCACTCTTGCATGTAAACAAACCCTTCAATTCTTCTCGTCCCGCTGCGTCTCTATTGGGGAGGAAGGGAGGGCCTTTAATTTATATATTCACCGGGTAAGTATATTCAAAAATTTATTTTATAATTAAAATATCATTTTTAAATATTTAACTTAGCCGGTGAATATATAATAGCTGATTCACACCCAAGGCGGTGGGTAGAGACCAGAGTTAATTAAGTTTACAGCGTATAAGCTAAGAGTTTTTGACAGTTATCAATATAACAAAACCAAAATATATAGGTACCTGGTAAGGAAGTTGACTTAGACGATTACTCTGCCTTATAAGTCTGTCTTCCTCACGAAGCCCAGCGATCCTCTTAGGATGCTGAAAGACTCCCAGGAGCTGAAGTATTAAGGGCTGCAACCCATACAACAGGACCTCATCAAACCCTTAATATGGGCGCTCTCAAGAAATGACTTTGACCACCCGCCAAATCAATCAGGATGCGAAAGGCTTCTTAGCCTTCCGTACAACCCAAAAAAATAATATTAAAAACATTTCAAGAGACAGATTAAAAAGGATATTGGAATTAGGGTAATGTAGTGGTAGAACCCTCACCCACTACTGCACTCGCTGCAACGAATGGACCCAGTGTGTAGCAGTCCTCGTAAAGAGTCTGGACATCTTTTAAGTAAAATGACGCGAACACTGACTTGCTTCTCCAAAAAGTCGCGTCCATAATACTTTGCAGAGATTTATTTTGCTTGAAGGCCACGGAGGTTGCTATATCTCTAACTCCGTGCGTCTTAACCTTAAGCAAACATCGGTCTTTCTCATTCAAGTGAGAATGAGCTTCTCGTATTAAAAAAATCTGATAAAATATGACAAAGCATTCTTTGACATAGGCAATGAAGGTTTCTTAACTGAGCACCATAATGCCTCAGATTTACCTCGTAATGACTTAGTACGAGCTAAATCGAACTTAAGAGCTCTAACAGGACATAATACTCTTTCCAGTTCGTTGCCTACGATCTCTGATAAGCAAGGAATATCAAAAGATTTAGGCCAAGGACGAGAAGGCAGTTCATTTTTGGCCAGGAAACCAAGTTGAAGTGAACAAGTGGCTTTTTTCTGTAGAAAAGCCGATGTTCTTACTGAAGGCATGAAGTTCACTGACCCTTTTAGCCGAAGCCAAGCACACTAGGAAAAGTGTCTTGAGGGTGAGATCCTTCAGGGAGGCTGAATGTAATGGCTCAAACCTGTCTGACATGAGGAACCTTAGGACCACGTCTAAGTTCCATCCAGGAGTTGCCAAACGACGTTCCTTAGAGGTCTCGAAAGACTTAAGGAGATCTTGGAGATCTTTATTGTTGGAAAGATCTAAGCCTCTATGTCGAAAGACCGAAGCCAACATGCTCCTGTAGCCCTTAATCGTGGGAGCTGAAAGGGAGTGAACCTTTCTCAGATGTAAAAGAAAATCTGCGATTTGGGCTACAGAGGTACTGGACAAGGACACAGATGCTGACTTGCACCAGTCTCGAAAGACTTCCCACTTCGACAGGTATACTCTAATGGTAGAAGCTCTCCTAGCTCTTGCAACCGCACTGGCTGCCTCCTTCGAAAAGCCTCTAGCTCTTGAGAGTCTTTCGATAGTCTGAAGGAAGTCAGACGAAGAGCGGGGAGGCTTTGATGGACATTCTTTACGTGGGGCTGACGTAACAGATCTACCGTTAGAGGAAGACTTCTTGGAAAGTCTACCAGCCATTGAAGTACCTCGGTGCACCACTCTCTCGCGGGCCAGAGGGTAGCAACCAACGTCAACCTTGTCCCTTCGTGAGAGGCGAACTTCTGCAGTACCTTGTTGACTATCTTGAATGGTGGGAATGCATATAAGTCCAGAAAAGACCAATCCAGTAGAAACGCGTCTATGTAGATTGCTTCTGTATCTAGGACTGGAGAGCAATAGATTGGTAACCTTTTGGTCAACGAGGAGGCAAAGAGGTCTATGGTGGGTTGACCCCAAGTAGCCCAAAGACTCTTGCCCACGTCCTTGTGGAGGGTCCATTCCGTGGGTATCACCTGACCCCCCCGACTGAGACAGTCTGCCAAGACGTTCAAGTCCCCCTGGATGAATCTCGTCAACAGGGAGATGCCTCGAATTCTTGACCATAAGAGAAGGTCCCTTGCGATCTCGAGCAGCGTGAAGGAGTGTGTGCCTCCTTGCTTGGAGATGTACGCCAAAGTTGTGGTGTTGTCTGAGTTGACCTCTACCACTTAGTCTCGAAGAAGCTTTCTAATATCATCAAGGCCAAGTGGACTGCTAATAGCTCCTTGCCGTTGATGTGCATGCTCTTCTGACTTGAGGTCCACAGACCCGAGCATTCCCGACCGTCCAGGGTCGCACCCCAACCCAAATCCGACGCGTCTGAGGACAACAAGTGGTTTGGGTTCTTGACTGCTATGGATAGTCCCTCTCTCAGACTGATATTGCTGTCCCACCATTTCAGGCATGCCTTTACTGGTTCGGAGACTGGGAATGATACCATCTCTAATGTCTTGTCCTAGTTCCAGTGAGAGGCTAGATGGAACCGGAGAGGCAGAAGGTATAGTCTCCCTAGTGAGACAAACTGCTCCAGGGATGAGAGAGTCCCTACGAGACTGTTCCAACTCCTGACTGAATAACCGTTTCGTTTCAGCATTAGTTGGACTTCAAGCAGGGCTTGACTGCGAATCTCCATCCCCAAATATAGAATAATCTGGGATGGGATCAGTTGGGACTTTTAGGTTGACCAAAAGTCCCAACTCCCTGGCCAGACTCAACGTCCAATGTAGATCCTGCAGACAGTGAAGACTGGACGATGCTCTGAGAAGCCAGTCGTCCAAGTACAGGGAGGCTCGGATCCCCGATAGATGGAGGGATTTTGCCCCATTCCTCATGAGCCTCGTAAACACGAGAGGCGCAGGACTGAGGCCAAAGCACAGGGCTCGAAACTGGTACCCCACATTCCTGTAAACAAACCTCAGAAACGGTTGGGAATCCGGGTGTATAGGAATGTGGAAGTATGCCTCCTGAAGGTCGAGAGAGACCATCCAGTCGCCTTCCATAAATGCTGTCAAGACAGCCTGGTAGACTTCATCGTGAAGTTTGTCTTGACAATGAACACATTGAGCGCACTTGCCTCTTACGTACTCCTGCAGTGAACATGGCTGCCAAATCATTGGAGCCATCCCTGAGGGACTTGTTCCTGCAGAGAACGTGGCTGTCAGATCATTGGAGCCATCCCTGAAAGCCTTGTTTATGCATGACATAATTGTACAGCAAAACTTCAAAGGCTCGAAAATAGCTCTGAAGTCGACCTGTAAAATCTTGGAGCGTCTCATGGCCAGGCGCCAGGGAGAGTCTATGAGGTTTCAGAAGTCTATCTGGGCAGAGGCAGGAACTCCCAAGCCGAGAACTTCTCTCGTGTCATATCAGACTCTCGCTCTATAAGCCAGCTTAAAAGAAGGGAAAGCAAAGGCTGTCTCCCCCAAACTCCTCCTGGTGATAAACCAGTCGCCTAGCAAACGTAAAGCTCTCTTAGAAGAGCGAGAGAGCACTAGCTTATAAAACAACGGCTTCGAAGTAGCTAGGCCTAGTGTAAGCTCTGACGTTTAGGCGAACGAGGAGCAGCAGTTACAAAAAGATCCGGACAAAGATCCTTAAAAATCAGCATGATTTATTTAAAGTCCATAGAGGGCTAAGCAGCTTTAGGCTCCTCTCCGTCTGACAGAGTCCTCAAGGGAATATCAGTAGGAGGGGGAACAGCAACTTCCTCATCTGAAGGAACCTTGTCCGACAATAGCCGAGTCTCAAGCAAGGGAGAGACCTACCGTAGTGGCAATGCTTTACAAGAGTCCACACGCACTGGTGCATTAGTAGCGGACCAGGACGCAACGTCATGTAACTGCTTGACAGTCTGTGAACTGTCAACAACAACAGGTGCGTGAGGACGCACAGCGTCCACTCGAGACTGCTTTGACCGCCTAGACTGAGCAGTCAAAACAACTCTAGAATGCGGAGGTTGACGCTCAGCGTCAAAACAAGTCAACTCCGATTGTTGGCGAACGTACTGAACGTCAACAGGAGCATCAGCAAGTGGCCTACCGTCCAAATGTGGCTGAAAATCCACACGAGACCGCATCGAGTGTGGTTCTAAACAACCTGACTGACGTGACTTGGCTACGCCAACGTCAACAGGACGCACAAAGGAACGTTAGGGTGGCTGAAGGCCAGGATCTCGGTGAGATAAACGGCTAGGCTCAACGGACTTATCGGCAGAATAGTCTTCCATAAGGGAGGCAAGCTTATTCTGCATGTCTTGCCGTACAACCCATTTAGGATCAACGGGAATGGTTGCGGTAAGAGACGAGGGTAACGTCTGTGACTGCAAAACCTTGCCTACAAAAAGACTCTCGGAGTCTGTGTTACGCTTTTGTTTAGGCGGCGAGCAGTCTTCCGATGACTGCATAGGGTCAGAGCTGTCCTAATAGTTAAAACCAGGACGCTGGACCTGTCCTGAAAGGACTGACTTTCGCTTAAAGGGCCTCGAAACCTTGTTCCACGGTTTCTTATGCGAAAAGCCTTCGGATGACGAGGAGAAAATCGTCTCTCTCGCCTTATGGTAGGGGTGATCTTGGTAAGATACACCTGATACCATAGAGGGAACGTCTGTTCGCTGATCAAGGCCTCTCGAACCCATAAGTCGTACGACATTACTTCTCCCCTGGGCTTGGGAGCTTGCAAGAGGTCCCGGACTAGGCGAACGACAGGCACGAACAGACGAACCCTCGGTCGCAACACTGATAACACTTTGCGCAATATCACTTTATCACTACGATTTTCTGTTTTGCACTTATTTCACTGAAATCGAATTTTTTAACAATTCACATTAGGTATGAATAAAACTGATTTCTACCTGAAGCACGCAATTCTACCCTCATCAAAAGGTTGTAATTACGAAATCAGTCGTATAATGTAAGCACATTAATACCAGCAAAAAACAGTAAACATATTTTAAGATAAAAAAAATCAGTGGCTGGGGAAGAGACTAAACACTAGTTCATTCAAAACTACGTTTTCAATCTCTCACCGTACAGTGCCTTGGGACGAGAATAAAAACTAAAAACGTTTTATCCTTTCTCCCCGTACAGAGACTAGGGACGAGAGTAACTCGAGAGCAACGTTACTCGCTTGGGACGAGATAAAGATCGGAACGTTCTCTCTCCTCTCTCTCTCTCCGTCTCTATCTCTCTCTCTCTCTCTCTCTCTTGATTTCGCACCGAAGAGAAGAGCCCACTTACCTTTCGTCAATAAACAGGTTATTTGACCAAAGGAAAAAACTGAAAGGTTTTTCAATTAAAAGTTCCTTTAAAATAGTCTTTAAAACATTTAAGCTTTGAAAGAAAAAAGAACAAAACGTCAGAATCGATTTACTCTTTCTGCAAAGTGAAACCGTGATACTCTCTCTCTCTATCGTAACGATAGAGCGCAAACTGCGTAGCATAAATAAACTAAACGTTAGTTCATCTTTGAAACAGTACGAAGACTATTCAAAGAAAAAGACTATCATAAAATATTTACTAAAAATATTTCATTTAATAAGTTTTAAATCATTAGCTCTGTAAAAGTTATTTACGATTGAAAAGGGCTCAACGTTGTTTAACTTCGGTTTCCAAGTTAGGACTGCCTACTCTCAGGAAAGGTCGCATATAAACAAATCATTAAAAATTTATTTTGATGTTTATAATAAATGGAAAGCTAATCGAAGAGGCCTAATAAAGGCGGTTGAGATATAAAATATATAGAGGAAAATCTATAATTAATTTATAACGTGATAAGATAATTGCTAAAAGCCTAAAACACACTTCCGTCTAAGGGAAGGGTCGGCCATTTAAAAGTCAAAGAAAGTCCATACTCTCTCTCTTGTCATCAAAAATTAAATCTATCCAAAAACGAGTTCAAGATTTAAGATGAAGATAAAACACCTGCACTGCGAAAGCTCAAACCAAAATGAAGTACTTCACCAAATATGTTGAGAAAACTCCAGGTTCTACAGCGAGTATAGATACGTCTTGTCGTCAACGTCGACAGAGAAGAATTGAAGGGTTTGTTTACATGCAAGAGTGGTATCTGGCCGATAGTGGCGCTGGTGGGCACACCCGCAACCTTCATAGCGATCGCTCGCGAGTTTTTGAGTGTGTTTTCTGTCGAGCCGCAGAGTTGCAGCTATTATATATTCACCGGCTAAGTTAAATATTTAAATTTACATTTACGTATGTAAAACAATCTCTCTCTCTCTCTCTCTCTCTCTCTCTCTCTCTCTCTCTCTCCTCTCTCTCTCTCTCTCTCTCTCTCTCTCTCTCTCTCTCCCTCTCTCGTAAATTGATTTTTTTTTTGTTTAAAGTTTACATTTACAGTATGTACGTAAAACAATCTCTCTCTCTCTCTCCTCTCTCTCTCTCTCTCTCTCTCTCTCTCTCTCTCTCTCTCTCTCTCTCTCTCTCTCTCTCTCTCTCTCTCTCGTAAATTGTTTTCCTGCTTTGCTACGTACAATATGTACTGTACAGTACTGTATGATTTTATATAGATACGGTAAATTATATTTGTAATAACATATTTTGTAAATGCTTTTACTGTAAATATCATTATTTATCACTTTCATCATGCGCGTTAAATGCCTTCTTTGTTCTGAGCGTGGTTGTTTACTGAGTGTACAGTACTTTATGACGCTGTCGTTTCAGGCGGCGTCATAAAGAAAAATATTTCATTTGGAAGTCCTAAGAAAAATTAAGTAAAACATTGGTAATAACAAAATCAACATACTGTATAATCAATATAATCGATGCAAAAACTAACCTATACATATATGTGTACACTAAATGAGTTTGTTTCTTCATTATGATCAGAGATGAACGTAAACAAAACATTGGTTGCCATTTTTTATCGTGCTTTTTAGCGTGTTTAGGAAACGCATGATATAAAATCGCCTTTAATATTTGTGCCTGTTTTAGTTTAGGGTACTGTAGTACATGCATTAAGTGTTCTGTACATTAAAGGGTAGTTTGTTAACAGTACTACGTACAAGGGAAGGTTTTAAAAGTCCGAATATACATGTTAAATAAATAGGTAAATATGATGTCACTACTTCGCGGATTTTCACCTATCGCGGCCGGGTCTGGAACCTATCTACCGCGATAAACGAGGGTTCACTGTACACCTCCTTACCTTTTGCTAAATATTTCTCGCATATCTGCCTAACTGTAAAAATCTGATTCATACAACCCCTACCTCTTCTAAAACCACCCTGTACTTCCCAGATTGCATTTTTGTTTTATCCTTAATCCTATTAATCATTACTCTACCATACACTTTTCCAACTACACTCAACAAACTAATACCTCTTGAATTACAACACTCATGCACATCTCCCTTACCCTTATATAGTGGTACAATACACGCACAAACCCAATCTACTGGTACCATTGACAACAAAAAACACATATTAAACAATCTCACCAACCATTCAAGTACAGTTACACCCCCTTCCTTCAACATCTCAGCTTTCACACCATCCATACCAGATGATTTTCCTACTCTCGTTTCATCTAGTGCTCTCCTCACTTCCTCTATTGTAATCTCTCTCTCATTCTCATCTCCCATCACTGGCACCTCAACACCTGGAACAGCAATTATATCTGCCTCCCTATTATCCTCAACATTCAGTAAACTTTCAAAATATTCCGCCCACCTTTTCCTTGCCTCCTCTCCTTTTAACAACCTTCCATTTCCATCTTTCACTGTCTCTTCAATTCTTGCGCCAGCCTTCCTTACTCTCTTCACTTCTTTCCAAAACTTCTTCTTATTCTCTTCATATGACTGACCCAGTCCCTGACCCCACCTCAGGTCAGCTGCCCTCTTTGCCTCACGTACCTTGCGCTTTACTTCCACTTTTTTCTCTCTATATTTTTCATACTTCTCTATACTATTACTCTGCAGCCATTCTTCAAAAGCCCTCTTTTTCTCTTCCACTTTTACCTTCACTCCTTCATTCCACCATTCACTGCCCTTCCTCATGCTGCCTCCAACAACCTTCTTGCCACATACATCACTTGCAATCCCAACAAAATTTTCTTTTGCTAACTTCCACTCCTCCTATAATTACCAGTTTCTCTTACTCTCACCTCGTCATATGCCATTTTCAACCTTTCCTGATATTTACTTTTTACCCCCGGTTTTATTAGCTCTTCAACCCTCACTAGCTCCCTTTTACATCCACCTACTCTATTACCCCACTCTTTTGCTACAACTAATTTTCCTTCCACCAAAAAATGATCAGACATACCGTTAGCCATACCCCTAAACACGTGCACGTCTTTCAATCTTCCAAACATTCTTTTAGTTATCAACACATAATCCATTAATGCCCTTTCTACTGCTCTTCCATTTTCCACTCTTACCCATGTACAGGGGGTCCTCGGGTTACGACGCTGATCCGTTCTTAAGACGCGGTGTAACCCGAATTTCCGTGTAAGTCGGAACACCATAAATATACGTACTGTACTGTACTGTAAAGTATTACTGTATACTGTACTATAATAAAATGTATCAAATGACATAAAAACAATATTAGAAAAAGAGAAAACAATTCCTTACCACATGAATTAAAGTAAATATCAATAAAAAAAGAAAACAATTCCTTACCACATGAATTAAAGTAAATATCAATAAAAAAAGAAAACAATTCCTTACCACATGAATTAAAGTAAATATCAATAAAAAAAAAGAAAACAATTCCTTACCACATGAATTAAAGTAAATATCAATAAAAAAAGAAAACAATTCCTTACCACATGAATTAAAGTAAATATCAATAAAAAAAGAAAACAATTCCTTACCACATGAATTAAAGTAAATATCAATAAAAAAAAAGAAAACAATTCCTTACCACATGAATTAAAGTAAATATCAATAAAAAAAGAAAACAATTCCTTACCACATGAATTAAAGTAAATATCAATAAAAAAAAAGAAAACAATTCCTTACCACATGAATTAAAGTAAATATCAATAAAAAAAGAAAACAATTCCTTACCACATGAATTAAAGTAAATATCAATAAAAAAAAAAGAAAACAATTCCTTACCACATGAATTAAAGTAAATATCAATAAAGAAAAAAAGAGAACAATTCCTTACCTTATTCCTATGGTTGGCTTGCACACTGGAAGGGATGTTGCAAGGGACGGAGAGACTGGTTTATTGTGGAGAGGAAGGTGCAGAAGATGCTGGAGAAACTGGGGCAGGTGAATCAGGATTCTCTGGAAGTGAGACAGAAGATGCTGGAGAAGCTGGGGCAGGCGAGTCTGGAGGTGAAGAGCCTACAAGAGGTGGTGGAGAAGCTGGAGAAGCAGAGGCAGCTGAGGTTGATGGCAGAGGCTCTGTAGCAATAGAGGCAGCTGAGGTTGATGGTAGAGGCTCTGTTGCAGGCAAATCTGGAGTAGTAGAGGCAGCTGATGTAGAGGGTGCAGTTCTCTCTACTTTCTTAAAATACCGCTCCAGGTTAGACTGGACAGAGAGGATCCTCTTCTCATCCAAAATCTCCTTATAACACTGCAGTAAGTCCATGACACCTCTGGAAACCCTGGTGAACCTGTCCATGTTGGGATCTTGAGCCTCGAAAGTTGCCAATGGTTGTTGTATCTCGGCAAAACCTTTTGACAAGCCCTGCCTTGTGAAAGCCTTAGGGTCTGGGGTGGGGGCTTCTTCCTCTTCAGCCTGATAGACCAGCATGGGCTTCAGTTTGAAGTCGCCAGCAGCATTTCCCCCAAGAAGCAAAGTTAGCCTCTCCTTGCCTGCTTTATGACCGGGTGCTGACTTCTCCTCCTTTGCTATGTACGTGCGGTTAGGCATGCGCTTCCAGAATAAACCTGTCTCATCTGCATTGAACACCTGATAAGCAGAATAACCCCCCTCCCTAATTATCTCAGCCAACGCTTTAGGAAATTCACTTGCTGCTTTCTCATCCCCACTAGCAGCTTCACCTTGCACTTTAAGATTATGGTAATTGGCCCGAGCCTTAAATCGCATAAACCAACCCCTACTAGCCGAAAACTCTTCACTTTCACTTTCTCCCCCCCTTTCTTTTTTCAACGCTTCAAACAACCTTTTAGCATTCTCTTGAATAACCATTAAGCTCACTGGAATACGCCGTTGATTTTGATCTTCCAACCAAAGCACTAATAACCTTTCCATTTCGATAATTAAACCACTACGCTGTTTCGTTATCACTGTTGCTTTCATTGGAGCAGATCCTTTTACGTGTTCAATAATGCGCTCCTTATCTTTAAGGATAGTAGCCACGGTCGAACGGCTAAGGCCAAGCGATCGGCCAATGTTCGTTGGCGTTTCACCGTTTTTAGACCGCTTAATAATGTCTAATTTCACTTCCATGGTGATGGCCTTCCTTTTCTTTGATGCACTACCATCAGAAGAATCTGCCTTGCGCTTTGGAGCCATAATGAAGGGCAAAAAGTTCAAAAAAACGATCAAACACGTGAGAGAAAGAACAGGCAATCACAACCAAAAATGGCGTATGAGTGGAACTGAGCGACGCCGTCTTCCTCGCCCACAACCACCACAAAGCGTATTCATCCACCGCGCGCTAGAAACTAGTTCGCAATTGTTTACGTCGCTTACGACGCTAACGGTGTAAGACGGAACGACGCTTAATATTATTTTTATATTTTTATGGGGCGCGTTCGTAACGGCGAAACCGCGTAAGTCGGGACCGTCGTAACCCGAGGACCTACTGTATACTTATTTTTATCTTTCTTTTTAAAAAAGCTAGCACTTATTACCATCTCTTGTTCAACACACATATCTACCAGTCTCTCACCACTCTCATTTTCACCTGGTACGCCATACTTCCCAATGACACCTTCTACCTCTCCAGCGCCCACTCTAGCATTTAAGCCACCCATGACAACTACATAATTCCTTCTACCCAGTCCTTCTACACACCTAGTTAATTCATTCCAGAACTCATTCCGCTCTTCTTCACTTTTCTCACTACCTGGCCCATACGCACTGACAAACGCCCAACATTCCCTACCCAACCTAACCCTTACCCACATTAACCTAGATGATATCTCCTTCCATTCCACTACTTTACCTGTCATCCATTCACTCAGCAATAAAGCCACACCCTCTCTCGCTCTTCCCCTTTCAATCCCAGACACTCTACCAGACATTTCACCAAACATCACTTCACCCTTTCCTTTCATCTTTGTCTCACACAAGGCCAATACATCCATCCTTCTACTTCTAAACATACTTCCAATCTCACATCTTTTACTCTCTATCGTACTACATCCACGCACATTTAAACACCCCAAAACTAGAGTGCGGGGAGCAGTCACTCTCCCCCCAGCTCCATCTCTTTGATAACGTCTCACAGGATTTTTTATACAGGAGAGGGGGTTCCCAGCCCCCTCGTCCCGTCCCTTTTAGTCGCCTCTTACGACACGCAGGGATAACGTTGGCGCTATTCTAATTGTTTTTATGTACCCGCGGCCACAGGGGGCATAATTCTGGTTGTAGCAAAATAGCAACGGAGTAAACCGATATAATGACGAGGATTTGTATTTTTGTAGGTACACATTTAGATTAAAAATATGACAAATTCGAAGATAATTTGTATTTTTCCTAACCATACAAACCTTAGCTATTTACATTGGGTTTACCTTTTAGCGCAGCTGAAATGGCGAGCCATTAGAATTTAACGAGGGTGTATTACCCCCGCGCTAGTTAGCGGGGGGGGGGGGGGGTAGGGGAGTGGTAGCTAGCTACCCCTCCCCCCCTCACACACAGGTGAGTGCTCACTTTCACTTAGAGGTAGGACTTGTCTTGGGGGACAGGGCTGGCGGGCAAATATGTGTAAATAGCTAAGGTTTGTATGGTTAGGAAAAATACAAATTATCTTCGAATTTGTCATTTGTTCCGTAACCGAAATACAAACCACGCTATTTACATTGGGTGACTTACCCCTTAGGTAGGGTGGAAAGTCCCCAGCCATACTGGCTTTGGCTTTACCCGGGGACTCAGAATCCGAGTGAGTCGCACTCGAGAAAAGGAGTCCCTGCACCTCACAAGTTCCTTGCTTCGCAAGGAACCGTGTGGCCTACATAAGCTTGTGTGTGAAGGAAGAAGTGTGACCCGTCCTAGGCAGTTGGCCTGGAGTTCCAGAAAGAACTCTGGGTTAGGACGTTCCCAATACCACCTCGTCAGGGTATGGGGGACGCGACAGTATTGACTCAATACTCGGAACACAGGGAAGCATGGTTTACCTGCAGAGGTTCGAGGTCAGCTATGCAGAGACCAGGATGCTGCTTCCCCGTAGAGGGGATGATGAAGAAAGAAATAAGGGCCAGACGTGCTTCTTTCGTTCATGCAGACTAAAACCTGATAACAATGCCCTTAACCTTCTGCTACCTGTCCAAAAAGGAGCCTGAGGTTAGACCAGCTGTTGTGTAGCCACCACAGAGCGATAGAAAACGTATCGAAACTCCTGTGGGTCACGCCCTACAGGAAGCGGGCTGCGAAGGTCATTAGAAGCTTCCAGACTCCAGCTTGTAGCACCTGCGTCACAGAGTAGTATTACTCGAAGGCGAGGGACGTTGCGATGTATCCAACATCGTGTTTTAGGGCGACGTGACGGGGGAGGGTCTGGAGACAGGTCGAGATGAATGTCCTTGAGTCTGAGCTGAAGAGGTATACTGGTGACTCTCCCCCGTGTCCTCCTTGTGCTCCCAAATCGACTGCAACTGAGGACAAACTGCAGCTGTTCCCAAAGCTAACCTCTCGATTCCTTTACTGGCAAGCAAGAGAGGGTTTTGGGACATCAGATACAGAATGGAGACTCGAAATCTTGAAGGAATTGGACCGAAGGGCCAGGACCCCAAGATTCTGAGTCTAGACAGCAACTCAGGAGCGAACCTGAATGTTGCCTTCCTCTCTTCCTTAGAAAGGGCGGAGTCTTACGAGACCAAGAACATTGCTTACACACTGGCCGCGGCCAGAGTGAGCAGGAGACCCAAGACGGAATACAATCAGAGGCCTGTCGTAAAGGGTCTTGAGAAGATCTCTTAAGGGACTAAAAAGTCCGAGCCATGCTCCAAGTTGGAGGTCTCACTCCGACTAGGGCAGGGACGATCGTAGCTTCGCATGAGCGAGGAAAGATCCAGCGGGAAGGAAAAAGTTATTCCTTTAAGCCTGAAGGTCAGGGAAAGGCTGAGCGACAGGCTTCATTGCCGAGAGCGGAAAGGAGTTTCCTCCCGCCGAAAGGCAATAAGACCGTTATTGCTGGAGAAGAGGCCTCAAGGGAAGAGGTATATCTCCCACGGCACTAACCACCGAAGACTCTTCACTTCGCCTGGAAGACCCCTGCGGATGACTATCGCAGATGACGCGACCTCCATCCCGCGACTGTAGCGGGTTGTCTCTTCTTGAGGAGGAGGCGTAGTGTCTCCAGGCATGAAGCCGAAGCGACACCCCGGTTCGTGAAAGATGTTGCAGTGTGGTTGTTTGAGTAGACTGTGCCGTGAGAGAAGCTCTCCCGGGAGTCCCGTCAGGGGAAGCAGAGGGTCCAGAAACCGTTCTGCGCATAGTCCCAGTGGAGCTCTCCCATTGAAAGGTTGACAGACAACCTGGTCTTGTTGAGACCCATTCTCCACAGACAAAAAGGAGGGAAGACGCAGGCGTCGAAGTTGTCCCACCATCACCGGAATGCATCTTGCCAGAGTCTCGGGGTCTGAGACTGGGGGGAAGAACAGCGGAAGCTTGAGGTTCCAAGCTGTCGCGATCAGGTCCCCCAGACCAGGACTTGCTGGTTACTCAAGGCCAAAGACCCCCAGGTACACTCTCTCTACGAGGCTCTGCTCGGATAGTCGGAGAGAACATTCCTCTGCCTAGAATGAGAGAGCCGATGGTGGTATTGAGAGTATCTCAATCATCTCGGTATCTCTACTGCAAGATGTGAAGGTATGAAAATGCGTCCCCTGCTAGTTAGAATACGCCAGAATCATGAAGTCGACGCTCACGGAGCGACTCGACCGGAGCTGTAGGAACTGTAGAGGGGCCAGACTACGGCCCCTAAGCCTGCCTGAATGATGGAGAGGTATCCTTCAGGTCCTGACCATAGGCCTGGACTGGAACATGCCCCCCCCCCTTTTTTTTTTTTTTTTGACGAGTCCGAGAACAGCATCAAGAATGTGGGGAAAGGACAAGAATATCCACTCCCATCAAGAGGTTCCATAGGTCAACACCCATTGCAGGTCTAATAGTTCCGCTGGTCCCATAGGGGCCAGGAAGTCCGGTTAATCGTTGCCTGAAACCACCGGAACTTGGATCGGCCCACATGGAACTTATCCTGAGGCGACCGTTCGGAACTATAGACGGGTCAATGAGGAAAGGAGAACTAGGAAACGTTCCAAGGTAGGGCTGAAAGCTCTGCTTGACTGAGAACAAGTACTGCGACTCTCCTCAGCCTTGCCACAGTCAACTGAAGGGAAGGCTCGGAGGAGGTGGCAACAGAATCTGGCGTCACCAGGTGATCACCCATCCAAGTACCGACCAGAACTGACGTTGCTCAACCTCGCTGGACAAACGAGAAGCGGGGTTTCCAACGTGGTAAGGCCGTTGACTCAATATCATGGCCAGAAACTCCAGATGTTGAGGCCGAAGAAGAGAAGGCTCCTAGCAAAATACCATGAACCCACACTCATGGTAAGCATCCGGAAGCTTTTCCCGGCACTGAAGAAGGTCGAACCCGAGCCTACCGGAGTTGACCAGCCCTCCAAAAAGCGAAGGAGGCGGAAGCCTTTACCTGAGTGGCCATGAGGAAAGCAGGGAGAGTGTCTGAGGTCGTCGACCTCCACAGATGAGACACCCGAAGGAAGCCCTCAGTCAGCGCGTCCAGATGGTACAACATCGACCTTGTCCGCAAGTTAGATACTTAACGACGAAAGGCCAAGGTGCCTGAGCTCGAGAGGAGGAAAGTACCCATGATCTTCCTGTAGCTTCCTTGAACCAAACCTCGGGCCGTCACCGAGGAGGGAAAGGACCTGGTAAGCCCCCAGAGGAAGGGGTAAGCAGTCACCCCTTGGCCGATGGCGAAATCTCGAACGGAAAGCCCCCCGCCAAAAATCCTTCCAGGGAATGATGGGGAAGGGCTAACCCAGGTTCTGGAAAGAGGAGTGTTGCTCAGACCTCCCTGAAGTTTCTTCCTATTCTTGCAAGTGCCATGCTCTGCGTTTACGGGGTGAGGCCGTGTTCTGGAAATACGCTCCAGAAGAACTCGCCAGGCTGGCCATGCTGCGAAAACCCCAATGGGAATCGTGGTTGCAATCGCCCTGAAGCTCGCGCGATGGTAAATCAAAGATTTGCGCGTGGGCGAACGTGGAAGCGCCCATGCGCGGTCACGCAGGAACGCAAACAAAGGTGAGCGAAGGAGCGCAGAAGGAGGGCGAGCGTGGTAGGAAGGGCGAGAGCTGGTGGTCGGCGAGCGATAACCCATAGACGAGCAATGGATACTGCAAGAATTAAGCCGACGTTCGTGCGAAGAAACACTGTCGGTTCGAGCGATGGAACACCGTCGGTTCGCGCGACAGAACACCGTCGGTTCGCGCGACGGAACACCGTCGGTTCGCGCGACGGAACCCCGTCGGTTCGCGCGACGGAACCCCGTCGGTTCGCGCGACGGAACCCCGTCGGTTCGCGCGACGTAACCCCGTCGGATCGCGCGACGGAACACCGTCCGTCCGCGCGACGGAACACCGTCCGTCCGCGCGACGGAACACCGTCCGTCCGCGCGATGGAATACCGTTAGTTCGCGCGCGGGCAAACATTGGAGAGCATGTGCGCAGACGCGCATAAGCGTAGACGTGCAGGCACGTGGGCGTGCGGACGCGCAGGCGAATGATCGCGCGGGCGCAGGCAAGCGGTCGCGCAGGCGAATGATCGCGCGGGCGCGCGGGCGCGCAGGCAAGCGGTCGCGCAGGCGAATGATCGCGCAGGCGAGCGGTCGCGCGGGCGAGCGGTCGCGCGGGCGAGTGGGCGCGAGGGTGGGCAAGTGAATGAGCGCGAGTCTGAGACGGCGAACGCAAGCGTTAGCGCGATGCCGCGTGGGTGAGGAAGACCGCTGGCGATGTGGATCAACAGGCGATCGGTGGTGAGCTGGTGAGCGCTGACGCGCAAGTGGGCAACGGCGCGTCGGCAAGCAACGGCGCGTTGGCGAGCGGTGGTGCGTTAACAAAACGCTAGCGAGCAGATGAAGAATCGCGCGGGTGCGTAGGCGATTGCCAACGCGAGAGAGACTAGTGATGGTTAGCGCGCATCGCGCTAACAGAAGGCGCGCAGGTGCATCAGGAAGGTGAGCGCTGAAGCCAGCCGTTAATCAGGCGATCCTAGATGGTCAGAAAACCGTCGGCACCCATTGGTGTGTGGCAAAGAAGGGCGCGCAGGCAGATCGATGGCGATCGTTGACGCGTAGGAGATCGCTGGCGAGCAGGTGAACGTTGACGCGTCTAAGGTCGCTGGTGAGCTGATGATCGCTGACAAGCAGAAGGCAACGCGTGGAAGCCTGCGGCGAGAAGAAGAGTCCTAGACCCAGACCTGAACCGAAGTTCTAGATCGCGAGGGCGAACGTGGGCGCACAGGGCGCATAACAGGAACCAACAGGAACAGCAGGGATGATCATCATGAGAGCGCTGACGACCAGGAGAGCGCTGACGAACAGGAAGCGCTGATGAGCAGGAGAGCGTCTGTGCGCTAACACTGAGCAGGAGCAGGAGAGAACACAGCAGAAGGGCGCGCAGGGGAAGAACCCCCGTGGGAGGCAACCCTTTGCCCCGAAGGGATCGTTGTCCGTCAGGAGACAGATGTCCATCGGAAGACCGTTGCCTGTCCGCCGGGAGACTAATGTCCGTTGGAAGACCGTTGTCCGTCGGGAAGACCGTTGCCCGTCGGAAGACGAGATCAGACTGCTGTCCATCTGCACCAGGGCGGAAGATCAAGAAGAAGAAGTTGTAGGCTGCAAACGGAGATTCAAAAAGGCGCCTCTTAGCACCCTTATAGGGAGATGAGAGGCCCTAACGACGAGGTAGACGGTGAGCCTTACGGCGAAGGAGGCCAACAGCAACAGCAGCAGAAGAATCCTCCGAAGAGGAGTCTCTATGAGTGTACTCTCTCGCGAACGAAAGAGAAACACTTCGTAGAAGAGACTGGTCAGCCAGTGACCTAAAAGGAGCAATCCTCCGAAGAGGGGCTCCTGCAGTTCCCAGCCCCTTGAGCGAAACTGCAGGTGTGACCGCTCAGCACAAAAAAAAGGCAAGAGAAGAACCCCCCAAAAGGGGAAAAACTCAAGCCTGGACAGGAAAAACTTCCCTCGGAAGGAAAGTTACCCGCCCAAGGAGGCAAGCCTCCTGAGAGTTCTAAAATGAACTGGAGAGCTGTCAATCGTCACGGGAGTACTTCCAGTAGAAGGAGACACGCCCCTGACGAAAATCCAAAGGGGGAGGCAGCAACAGCCGAATCCCCAGGCCTCAACAAGACAGCTCACACCGTTGCCATATTACAGAAACGAACTAGATCGGTTACTGTAAAAAAATAAAACAAAAATCATTAGTACACATTCATTCCCCCGGGAAGGCTCCGATGAGGAATCCCGAGGGAAAGGAAACAAGAATTACACAACAGGCACGTGCCCTCACAACCACTTACACTCACGGAAGGAGAGCTGTAACCAAAACAGAATTATAACAATTATAATTATGAAACTATGTAATTATGTAATTTAAAAATGAATGAACACTAAAGAAAGAACGAAAACCCCGAAAGGAATCGTTCTACAAGCTGAAAAATTAACAACTACAATTAGATTCATAAACTAATTGAGACAAAACGTACGGCGTAGCAACCCCCCCACACGGAAAGGAAGCTACAAGGGCGTAGTAACACGTAGTAAAAGGGTGAACGACGTCAAGAGAGAGAGAGAGAGAAAGACCGAAGTCAAACTCGATCGCAACCCATAAAATTACGCCGTGGTGGCCTAACTGCCGAGGACTCCACGGAGATATCGTACACTACACACACAACTCTGAAAAGGAAACTTACTGATTTCTATACTCAAATATATATACAAACATGAAAACATGTTTACATATATATTGAGTAAAAGAAAAGTAAGCGATTAAGTAAAGACAAAACAAACAATGGCTGCCAAGAGAGGACCAAGATAGAGACGTCTGTCCCAGTCCGAGCCAAAAGTGAAAGTGAGCACTGACCTGTGTGTGAGGGGGGGGGAGGGGTAGCTAGCTACCACTCCCCTACCCCCCGCTAACTAGCGCGGGGGTAATACACCCTCGTTAAATTCTAATGGCTCGCCATTTCAGCTGCGCTAAAAGGTAAACCCAATGTAAATAGCGTGGTTTGTATTTCGGTTACGGAACAAATGTGATATTTGAAAAACATAATTGGTCAATCTCTTTTTTCAATTCTACAAAGTCAGGATACAATTTATAAAAAGTTTTAAAGTTTCAAAGAATTGGCTATTACAAAAAATATTGATACTCTACCTTGCTTTAAGAATTAAAAATCTCTTAATCAATCACATGATTTGAATTCAAATACCATGGAGGAGAAGGGATAAGAAGATTTGATCTCAAGAACTTACATCACTGACATTCTTAAGAAGTGCCAAGCTAATAGCCCCAGAACCACATCCAATATCCAGTACTCTAGGTCTTCCCATTCCTTGTAGACACTGAAGGGCTAAATCAACTAACTTTTCTGTTTCTGGTCTTGGTATAAACACCGGTGGGCGTAACTTTATAGTAACTGAGTGGAAGTCCCAATTACCAACAATATACTGAACAGGCATTCTGAAATAAAATGAAAAATGACAAATTTGGAAGTACAAGTACAGTAATTTGTAATTTTCCTAACTATACAAACCACAGTTCTTTATGTAGGAGAAGAAATTAGCGCTAGCTGGTATATGGCTATATAAACTAGACTTGGTGTCAACACTCGACCAGTGGTAGCGGGGAGAAGCAACTCTCTCCCCCTCACTCATACATTCTTCCGTTTGATTGTAGCCAGGACTTTCACTGGGGGTAAGTGATGGAGGGTAAAGTAAGTGTAAAGAACTAAGGTTTGTATAGTTAGCAAAATATAAATTAATTCCAAATTTTTCATTTGTCCTAACACAAATACAAACCTTTGTTCTTTACGTAAGAGACTCACCCTAAGATGAGTGGAAGTCACTTCAACTGGCTGAAACTTTTGACCCAAGGCCGCTGCATCCGAGCATGATAATGCAAGGGATAACCATTCTAACACCTCATGAACCAGTAGCCTGTCAATACCAGCAGGTTGACGGCCAATACAAAAGTGCTTATGAGTGTAAGAATGTAACTGATTATCATAAGCTATTTATAATCAACATGTTTATAATCAACAGGTTTATAAACATACAAACAGAGGACCAAACGTCCAAACTTCCTCTCATAAGGAGATTAGGAATGTAACGGAATAATTATACAAATTTTAGCTACAAGCCATATGGGGCATCTCTGCAGTCAAAGAGTTCCAGCTGACAGGGTCTTTAGATGCTGTGCCCCAAGAGAGGGGAAGATGAAGAAAAGAAAAGACGAGTCATTCCCTTTTCATTCATCCCAAACTAACACCGTAACCTCTGCCTTCCAACAACTGGTAATAGTACTGAGGAGCTAGGGTAGCTATAACAGTTGCTGTGCAGCTACCACAGGGTCTATCAAAAATGTGTCTAAGGACCTGTGTGTTACATCTTGAAGATAGTGGGTAGTGAAGGTAGATTGTCTCTTCCATACACCTGCTTGTAATACCTGCATCACAGGAAAATTCTTGAATGCCAAGGATGTACTTATGCCTAATGATGTCATCTCTGCTGTCGAAGAGGGAAAGGATTAATGGCACGGTAAATACCTATTCCACGAGAAGGTGTTTCTCGTCACCCTCTTCTTGACCAAGCCAGTGCTGACAAGTAAGTGCTTGATCTGTGGGCAAACTCCTCGAGTTCATTTAAGTAGTACCTTACCACTCTTGCAGGACACAAGAGCAGCCAATTAGGATCATCAGTTTGGAATTTGAGTCTTGGCAAAAAATATGGGGACAAAGTTGAAATGGGTGATGTCGTAGCAGAGATCATGCAACTTGCTAACCCTCTTATTGGAGATTAAAGCAAGAGGAAACCATTTTCTGAGTTAGATCATGGTCCGAAGCCCCACCCATGAAACGACTTGTAAGTGCTCCTTTCCGGGAACAAAGAACTGACGATGTTCCATGAAAGGTGTCTCACTTCCAACTGAGGCGAAGACTTTGCAAACTACGTATTAGCACGGACAGCTCTACAGAAGAGGAAATATTAACAATTTTCAGTCTAAAGACTTGGCTTAAGGCTGAGCGATAGCCTTTACTGTCGAGACTGAGTAGAGTTTTCCTCTCGGAGAAAAGATACAAATTCAGCAATTAGGGATACATTACAGTGGTTCGGGGCGGAGAGAGACCCTTCCACGACACTGACCACAAAAGATCACACACTTTACCTGGTAGACTGATTTTGAGGACCTCCTAAGCTAACCAGACATCTGTTTCCCTACTGGATGCAAAAATCCTCTGTCAGTGAGGAGACACAGGATACTCTCCATGCTCAAAGATGTAGGGATCCCACTGTCTGATGGTAAATCCAAGTGTGTGGTTGGTGCAGCAAGTTATGGAGAGGATGAAGCTATCTTGGAAACTGTCAGCAGCAGGTCAAGGTAGCATTCTGCATGTTGCCCTGACGCGACTATCCACTTCATGGATAGGTTGGCTATGGATCTCACCCTGTTGAGGAGTTTCCTCAATAGGCAGAAAGGGGAGGAATGCATCAATTTCCCAGTTATCCCACTGAAGTTGGAAGGCAGCCTGACGTGCTACCTATGTATCCAGTACTGGCAAGCAATACATCAAAAACTTCAGGTTGCGGGACATCGAGAACAGCTCTATTGTCGGCGAACCTCACAAAGTCATCACTTTGTTTACTATCTGAGGATCCAAAGACCCCTCAGAGCCAGCTATCTGAGTCTTCCTGCTCAGATTGTTTGCCAAGATGTTCTTTCTGTTGGGTATGAAGCAGGCTCATAGTGAGATTGTAATGTCCTCTGTCCCTCGCAAAATTTTGATGACTAGTTGGCAAAGATGCTGTGCAATTGAACCTCCTTGCTTGTCACTATGGTCATGTTGTTGCTCATCAACACTGCTGAGAAACCTGAATGGAGCTCTTAGAAATGTTGAAGAGCAAGGTATGTTGCTTTCAACAACAGGAGGTTTATGTAGCATTGCTGATCTGACAGACCACAGCCCAGAGGCAATGTGCTGCAGCAAGTCAGCAGGGGGCACCACCCTCCCCCTTTTTTCGATGCATCCATGAATGGCATCAAAATGTTATTTTTATTAATAAAATAAATTTTTGAATATACTTACCCGATAATCATGTAGCTGTCAACTCCGTTGCCCGACAGAATTCTATGGAGGGATACGCCAGCTATCACAATACTAGAAGGGGGTGTACTTACCAGCGCCACCTGTGGCCAGGTACTCAATCATTTGTTGTTGACACCTCCTCAATTATTCCTCGGTCCACTGGTTCTCTCTGGGGAGGAAAGGGAGGGTCGATTAAATCATGATTATCGGGTAAGTATATTCAAAAATTTATTTTATTAATAAAAATAACATTTTTCAATATTAAACTTACCCGATAATCATGTAGCTGATTCACACCCAGGGAGGTGGGTGAAAACCAGTGTACATGATTAAAGGATAGCTAAGTATCCCATATTTCATATAACAGTTATCTCAAATAACAATGAAATAATAAGTACCTGGTAAGGAAGTCGAATAGAACCGTTACTCTGCCTTTTATTTAAAGTTCGTCTTCCTTACTGAGCGCAGCGTTCCTCTTGGAGGCTGAATCAACCCAAAGGTGCCAAAGTACAAGGGGTTGCAACCCTACTAAAGGACCTCTACCAAACCTTTAACCCAGGCGCTTCTCAAGAATGAATAGACCACCCGCCAAATCCAAGGATGCGGAAGGCTTCTTAGCCTACCGTAACAACCATAAAAACAACAATAAAAGTATTCAAGAGAAAGGTTAAAAAGGTTATGGGATTAAGGGAATGTAGTGGCTGAGCCCTCACCTACTACTGCACTCGCTGCTACGAATGGTCCCAGGGTGTAGCAGTTCTCGTAAAGAGACTGGACATCTTTCAGATAAAATGATGCAAACACTGACTTGCTCCTCCAATAGGTTGCATCCATAATGCTCTGCAGAGAACGGTTTTTATTAAAGGCCAACGAAGTAGCTACAGCTCTTACTTCGTGGGTCCTTACCTTCAGCAATGCAAGGTCTTCCTCCTTTAAGTGAGAATGTGCTTCTCTGATCAGAAGCCTTATATAGTACGAAAGCCCATTCTTGGACATGGGTCTCGAGGGTTTCTTGATGGCACACCATAAGGCTTCTGACTGTCCTCGAATAGGTTTAGACCTCTTCAGATAATATTTGAGAGCTCTGACAGGGCAAAGAACTCTCTCTAGTTCGTTACCTACCATGTTGGAGAGGCTAGGTATTTCGAAAGATCTAGGCCAAGGACGTGAAGGAAGCTCGTTCTTTGCTAGGAATCCAAGCTGAAAAGAACATGTTGCAGATTCGGTTGTGAAACCAATGTTCTTGCTGAAGGCATGAACCTCACTGACTCTCTTAGCTGTTGCAAGGCAAACGAGAAAAGCAGTCTTGAGGGTAAGATCCTTGAAGGAAGCTGACTGGAGAGGTTCGAACCTAGATGTCATAAGGAACCTTAAGACTACGTCTAGATTCCAGCCTGGAGTGGAAAGACGACGTTCTTTAGATGTCTCAAAAGACTTGAGAATGTCTTGAAGGTCCTTGTTGGAAGACAGGTCCAAACCCCTGTGGCGGAGAACTGAGGCCAACATGCTCCTATATCCTTTAATCGTAGGTGTTGAAAGGGATCTCTCATTCCTAAGATGAAGAAGGAAGTCAGCTATTTGGATCACAGAGGTATTGGTAGAGGATATTGAATTGGCTCTACACCAGCTTCGGAAGACCTCCCACTTAGACTGGTAGACTCTACGAGTGGAAATTCTTCTAGCTCTGGCAATCGCACTGGCTGCCTCCTTCGAAAAGCCTCTAGCTCTAGCGAATCTTTCGACAGTCTGAAGGCAGTCAGTCGAAGAGCGTGGAGGTTTGGGTGCAACCTGTCTACGTGTGGTTGACGTAGAAGGTCCACTCTTAGAGGTAGAGTCCTGGGGAAGTCGACTAGCCATTGAAGTACCTCTGTGTACCATTCTCTTGCAGGCCAAAGGGGAGCAACCAGCGTCAGCCGTGTCCCTTCGTGCGAGACGAATTTCTGCAGAACTTTGTTTATTATTTTGAACGGAGGGAATGCGTACAGGTCGAGATGGGACCAGTTCAGAAGAAAAGCATCCACATAAACCGCTGCAGGGTCTGGAACAGGGGAACAATAAAGCGGAAGTCTCTTGGTGATGGAGGTGGCAAACAGATCTATGGTAGGTTGACCCCACAAGGTCCAAAGTCTGTTGCACACACTCTTGTGGAGGGTCCATTCCGTGGGAATGACCTGATTCCTTCTGCTGAGGCGATCCGCTGAAACATTCATATCGCCCTGGATGAACCTCGTGACCAGTGTGAGGTTTAGACCTCTTGACCAAATGAGGAGGTCCCTTGCGATCTCGTAAAGGCTCCTCGAATGGGTCCCTCCTTGCTTGGAGATGTAAGCCAAGGCTGTGGTGTTGTCTGAATTCACCTCCACCACTTTGCCTAGCAGGAGGGACTTGAAGTTCAACAGGGCAAGATGAACTGCTAACAGTTCCTTGCAGTTGATGTGGAGTAATCCTTGTTCCTTGTTCCATACTCCTGAGCATTCCCGTCCGTCCAAGGTCGCACCCCAGCCCGAGTCCGATGCATCCGAGAAGAGATGAAGATGGGGGGTCTGGATGGCCAATGATAGACCCTCCTTGAGAAGGAGATTGTGCTTCCACCACAGGAGAGTGGTCTTCATCTCTTGGTTGATAGGGATAGAGACTGCTTCTAGAGTCGAGCCCTTGTCCCAATGAGCCGCAAGATGGAATTGAAGAGGGCGGAGGTGGAGTCTCCCTAGCTCGACAAACAGGGCCAGTGATGAGAGGGTCCCTGTGAGACTCATCCACTGTCTCACTGAGCAATTGCTCCTCTTCAGCATGCTCATGATGCACTCTAGGGCTTGGTTTATCCTGGGGGCCGATGGAAAAGCCCGAAAATCCCGACTCTGAATCTCCATTCCCAGGTACACAATGGATTGGGAGGGAATGAGTTGAGATTTCTCTATATTGACTAATAGACCTAGGTCTCTGATTAGATCTAAAGTCCAAGAGAGGTTCTCCAGACAACGACGACTCGTGGAGGCTCTCAACAGCCAGTCGTCTAGGTAGAGGGAGGCTCTGATGTTCGATAAGTGCAGGAATTTCGCTACATTCCTCATCAGATGAGTAAAGACCATAGGAGCTGTGCTTAGGCCAAAACACAGGGCTTGGAACTGATAGACAACCTTTCCGAAAACGAATCTCAGGAAAGGTTGGGAGTCTGGATGAATGGGAACGTGAAAGTATGCATCTTTCAAGTCCAACGAGACCATCCAGTCCTCCTGTCTGACCGCTGCTAAGACCGACTTGGTCGTCTCCATTGTGAACGTCTGCTTGGTGACATACTCGTTGAGAGAGCTGACGTCCAGCACCGGTCTCCAACCTCCTGTCTTCTTGGCCACAAGAAAGAGACGGTTGTAGAAGCCCGGGGATTGATGGTCCCGGACTATAACCACTGCCTTCTTCTGCACAAGTAGCGACACCTCCTGTTGCAATGCTAGCCTCTTGTCCTCTTCTTTGTAGTTGGGAGAGAGGTTGATGGGCGATGTGGTCAGAGGCGGTTTGAGGCAGAATGGAATCCTGTAACCGTACCTCAGCCAACTGACAGACTGTGCGTCTGCACCTCTCTTCTCCCAGGCTCGCCAGAAGATCTTGAGTCTGGCTCCTACTGTTGTCTGGAGAATCTGAGAGTCAGTTCTTTCCCTTAGATGTCCTGGGTCCTTTCCTAGACTTGCTCCTGTGAGAGTCTGGACGGGAGCTTCCTCGGCTGGGGGCTCTACCACGAAAGGGCGGTATGAACCTCGTAGCCGGGGTATCAGCCACTGGGGAGCGATAAGTCTTGGGGACAGAGGTGGTAACCTTAGACTTACGAGCCGATGAGGCTACAAGATCGTGCGTGTCCTTCTGTATCAGGGCAGCCGACAAGTCCTTAACTAGCTCCTCGGGAAAGAGGAACTTTGAGAGTGGAGCAAAAAGGAGTTGTGACCGTTGGCACGGTGTAATGCTGGCGGAGAGGAAGGTACACAGTTGTTCCCTTTTCTTCAACACCCCTGATACAAATAACGACGCTAGCTCACCCGATCCATCTCTGATGGCCTTATCCATGCAGGACATAATTAGCATGGCAGAATCTTTGTCTGCAGGAGAGGTTTTCTTGCTGAGGGCTCCCAGGCACCAGTCGAGAAAGTTGAACATTTCGAAAGCTCTGAACAACCCTTTCAGAAGATGATCCAGGTCTGAGAAGGTCCAACAAACCTTCGAGCGTCTCATCGCAGTCCTCCGAGGCGAGTCCACCAGACTTGAGAAGTCAGCCTGGGCAGAGGCAGGTACTCCCAAGCCTGGTGCTTCCCCTGTGGCATACCAAACGCAACCTTTCGAAGCGAGCTTCGTTGGAGGGAACATGAAGGAAGTCTTGCCAAGGTGTTGTTTAGACTGAAGCCACTCCCCTAAGATCCTTAAAGCCCTCTTGGAGGATCTAGCTAGGACAAGCTTAGTATAGTTGGACTTAGCTTGTTGTACGCCCAGCGAAAACTCAGATGGAGGAGAGCGGGGAATAGCAGAGACGAAGTGGTCTGGGTAAATCTCCCTGAGTAGAGCCAAGACCTTTCGAAAATCAATAGACAATGGAGAAAGCTTAGACTCTTCCACGTCTGATGAGGGATCAAGGTGTGCCTCCTCATCATCCGACACTTCATCAGCAGAGGGTAGCGAAGCGATCGGACCAGAATGCTGAACCGCAGAGTCAGAACGGGTAGGAACAATAACAGAGGTTTCCTCATCTTGAGGGAAAACCTGAGGCTCAGACTGCATAGGCTGAACAACAGACGAAGCAGAAGGCAGGCGCATGGGTGAAGGAGGTTGACTCCTAGCAAGAGTTGAACCCAAGGATTGCACAAGCTGAGCGGAGGACGGAGGCGGAGTAGTCCGTTCCTGTTCCTGTGAGATGAGTGGAGCATGAAGAGGTTGAGGCTGCGCAGAACAAGGTAAAGTTCTCGCAAGCTGAGGCTCCTGAGGCGCAAGTCCAGGGTGTAGAGGAGCTTGCCTAGAGGAGGGTTGAGCTCGCTGCAGCGATGGTTGAGCAGACAGACTCACGGAGGGGAGAGGTTGTTGTACCCCAACCGAGAGTTGCACCACTGGTGGAGCAGCAAGGGGAGGCGGAGGAAGAGTGGAATAACTCTCCTGATCCCAAAGCAAGGGTTGCCTTAAAGAAGGCTGAGGCTGAACAACACTGGGAACAGCAAACTCCGAAAGTGGCTCAACATCGTACGCCTGGCAGATGGTGCTGCGACCAGGCGGAGCAGGTGCAGGCTGGGCGAGCACAGGCGGAGCGAGAACAGGTGGAGGGAGTGTAGGCGGAGGAGGAGGTGCAACACTCTCAGCCCGACACTCACGCATCAAGTCCGAAAGCTGAGCTTGCATGGACTGAAGCAGGGTCCACTTGGGGTCGGCAGAAACGATAACAGACTGAGGTAAAATCACAGTCGGGCTCTGTATAGGCAGAACCTTACTCCTCTTGGGCGGAGTACAGTCGACCGAAGACTGAGGCGAGTCAGAGCTGAGCCAATGACTACAACCTGGCTGAGCACTCGCTGACTGAACTCTCCGTTTAAGTGGTCTCGAGACCTGAGACCAACGTTTCTTCCCTGCATGTTGATCAGCGGACGAGAAGACGGGCTCAATCGTCTGCAGGTGGGAGTGACGGTCTAAGGAAGACACGCCCGCAACCACCGAGGATAATTCTGTGCGCCTAACAAGGCCTGTCGAACCCTTAAGCCCTTCGACATTGCTTCTCCCCTGGGCATGGGAGCTTGCAAGAGGTCCCGGACTGGGAGGACGACTGGCTCGCACAGAAAAATCCTCACGCACCACACTGGCACCACTAGCACTTGGCACTGCACCGACACTAGCACTCGTCACAGCACTGGCACTATTTCCACCCACTGCACTCTTGACCTTCAGTTCTTTAACCTCGGCCATCAGAGACTTATGGTCACTTACCACTGATTCTACTTTATCTCCTAAAGCCTGAATAGCACGCAAAACAGTTGACATATCAGGCGGAGGGCACACAGTAGGTTCGGGGGTAGCCACTACAGGGGTAGGAAAAGGTAGGGGATCATGAGGTGAGGAAAACATAGAAGAGTGAGAAGAACTTCTCCTAACTCTACCTCTCTCTAACTTAGATGAATATTTTAAAAGACGGACAAATTCCAATTCCGAAAGTCCGGCGCACTCCTCACATCGATTTTCTAATAGACAGGGCCTGTCCCTACAGTCAGAACAAGCGGTGTGAGGATCTACCGAGGCCTTCGGAATACGCCTATTGCAAGACCTACATCGTCTATGGGAGGGAGCTTGCGAAACGTCAGACATCTTGTTTCAAAGAGTTAGCCAAAGGGTGATCCAAAAACAAGCAAAAATTCATTAACCGTTAACCAGTATTTATATAAAAGCTATCTAGCTAATATAAAAAGGATTCCAGTAATGCGACAGCCGTTAATCTAAGAGAATACTTCACCAAAAATCCATGAATAAACTCGAAGACCATAAGCGTATCCCAGAACGTCTAGCCGGAAGCACGACAGAGGAATAATTGAGGAGGTGTCAACAACAAATGATTGAGTACCTGGCCACAGGTGGTGCTGGTAAGTACACCCCCTTCTAGTATTGTGATAGCTGGCGTATCCCTCCATAGAATTCTGTCGGGCAACGGAGTTGACAGCTACATGATTATCGGGTAAGTTTAATATTGAAAATTAGGAGAGGGAGAAGGATTTACTCTTAGGAGAAGGTCCGAATCCCGGATCCACCTATTTAGGTCTTGTCTTGGTTCCAATCCCCCTGGAATGAGGATTCAGCGAGGATCCTTGCCCTGAGACCCAAAGGTCTTCAGCTTCCATTAAAATAACCGCATGTGATGGCATCTGTTGGATACTCAACGGTCTCGGTGTCCCAGCAGGCGCTGTCGCATACGGGCTCGCAGTGAGCTTCGCATCAGTAACTGACAAGCCACTCCTTTGAATCTTACAGGAAGACTTTCTCTCATGTCTATCTGCATTCCAAGATATACCAGATCCTGCTTGGGTTCCAAAGAGGACTACTCTAAGTTTACCACAAGCCCCAGATCAAGGAAAAACTCAAGAGGCATGGCTCGATGTTGGAAAAGGGTCCACACAAAGTCCGCCAGGACTAGCCAGTCGTGTAGATAGCAGAGAAGACGAATGGCATTGGTGTGCGTCCAAGCTGAACTTGGATGAACATTCAAGTGAACACTTGAGGGGTTGTCCACTGACAGAAGCACAATACCTAAAAAGGGTATATCTTTCCTTGCTGAAGCCAGGTGAATAGGGATCTGAAAGTACAAGTCTTTTAGATCCACTGTGATCATGTGGTCTGGACCTAAGCCCGTAGGTAGTTAGGTAACAAGCTTATCTGCCAAATTACCCTATAGACTCTTGGAGTATCACATGACCACAGTGATGATACACTGGGTAGCAGGTGGATTGCGTGATTAACTGCGAGCTTCGGAGAGCTAAGTTTCATGTAGCCAGAGCGCTCTGGCGACCAGTTGCACTGGAAATACATGAGGATTGCGACTTACCACAGGTGCGCTAACCTTGACAGGAGCGCTAACCTGTGTCTCACGTTCTACCTTGCAATCCAGAGTTAGCACAGGTAACTGCGAGAGTTGGAGATTCATGGAATCTCTGACAAGTCGCACTGGCGCTTACAAGCAACCTGCTTGCAAGGGCAACTGCCAACAATACCTGAAGGGTCGGTATGTTCAGAGGGGTAAGGGTAGGGGTGTTTATCCTCTCGTTGAGTAAGCTCATCAAGCACACTCGCTCTGAGAGGAGAGCGTACTGTGGAAGCGCTCATGTGAGCACTACTCTGCAGATCCTCAGACTGAAGAGGATCTGCTGTTAACCCAACCTCCTTTGATCCAAAGTCAGTCGCCAGCCTTAGACTGTGTTGACAAGGGGAGGTAACAAGGTCTGGGCCTCTAGGTCAACAAGCAAAGGAAGACATGCCAATGGTTAGGAGGGCACCCTAAGTGACCGCTCTGAGAATGTGTCCAAGTGCAACTACTACATCAGTGCCCTACCTCTTATGAGCCCTTGGGAAGTAAATGCATTTCTTATAAAAATCCAGTATAAACCTGAGCACCTTCTCAGGTTTGTATTGTGTAGGATTCATTTACCTTTTACCCATTAACTATCCTGCTTCATTACTGTACTGTACTTCGAACTGTAGTTGCTGGAATAAAAAAGGGGGTTAAAATTGTTACTACTCAGGGCACAAGTAAGCGTCCACAACCGATCAAGGATAGTTGTAAAGTATGTAACCGATAGCAAACAGAAGAACGATTAGTCACAAACAACCAATCGAACAAAGTTCTGCGATTTGCAAACGTTTACTATGTCATACAGTTTTCCTAAAAATGAGCGAACCCCTTGTAGTACATCTAGTATAGCTCTATTGAGAGAGCAAACTAGAGAAGGGAGCTACTGAACGGTGAGGAATCGCTAAATAGATCACCAATAATAAGAACATGTGGAGACGTTCCAAAAATGTTTGCATCATCAGTTGTGTGGAAACGTTCCAAAGCTGCTCGCATCAAGGTGTTGTTTGCTCACCGAGAGCAAGAGAGGAAGAAGCTAAAAGATCACAATTGAGGATTGTTCAAGGAGAAAACTCAACAGTGCTCAAGTTTTGTAGTTTCTTCATCCTAGATGGAGGGCTGGGTAACCCTAATTTCCAATGGAAGAGAAAAGAAGAGTAGGAGTATCCATTGAAACTACTACCTAATGGTCTTAAAGACTATTTAAACAAAAAAAAATGGCACATTTTCTTTCATTTGATAATCATCAGCTGACTAACTACTCTCCTGAGGAAGATAACTTTAATTTACGAACAATAGCTTATATATAAAGCTTTTCAAGAAAACTGAATGCAAGTGAAGAAACATAAAAACACAATACGGATGTGGGATCAATCTGCTGCCATGCTAATGCTACTTGAGCACATTACCACTGTACTAGTGAGGAGCTGCATTGTAATATTTCTCTACTGGGAAGACAAGTGCTTCACACAAGCACGCCTGAATTCTTGTTGTTTTTTCTCAAAGTCTAGTGCACGATCGTAAAAGTTCATTCATAAAAAAATAAAAATATTACAAATCTAAAGCAATTAGTGTTTTCCCAAAACTGAATTTTGATGACTGTACCCAATTCAAGTCATCTGAAAATGGGAATCCTTGAGAGAGAGAGAGAGAGAGAGAGAGAGAGAGAGAGAGAGAGAGAGAGAGAGAGAGAGAGAGAGAGAGAGAGAGAATATCAAATTCCTTCAATAACATCCCCTCTCGCCTTGTGGCAGAGAATAGGAATCTAGAAGGAATTTGTTTCCATAAACACTTTTAAAATATGAATACCGGATAGCGTACACAAAATTGTATACTACCATTAGCCATCTCAGGCATAAAGGTTTCTTGGTGAAAAAAACCGACCCTTTAGCCCTTAGGGTTAGAGTGATGTCAGAGCCCAAGCGGTGCAATAAACCGCTCATTCTAGATTCCTAACTGCCTCACGTACATTAGGGGACTAGAAAGACAGTTACTAGTTCAAAGAGCATTCAACAGAGAGCAAGAGCTTGTGTGAGCCAAGTGATCCCCTTGAGCTTTGAGCAACACTCTGTGATCACCTTTAGTGAATGCGCAGTGACCGAAACATGGCAGAATCACAAGCCCACACCGGACCGCGATCTGCAAGGGTGTGCAAGCCTGGCTCATGCACTCTAACCCAACAGGTAAAGCAGGCTCAGAAGAGCATAAACAGTCACAGGTGTGTGATACAGGCTTGCTGTGACCCTGGATTGTTCTGCGATCTTGAATCATGTTGCGAGCCTGCATAGAGAGGTGTTGAGAGATTGCTTGTTTCAAGCAAACCTCTAAGGATAGGTTTTACCTTTGGCGCCGTGATCTAGGCTCATTGTGAGCTTGGATCGAGGTGTTGAGATCACTTGCTTTAAATAAAACTCATTTGAAAGGATAGCTATCACTTTTGGCACCTTCAGCCACCGAGACAACCTCCAAATTCTCCCAGGCCCTCAAAATAGCTAGAGCGCCCTCACGTCGGAAACACAAGGATGAATCTGAGCTGCCTGGATAGATAAACTACCAGGTTAGGACACCAGTTAATGGGAGCAACTGCATCTGCCGAAAAACCGCAAAGGAATGACGAACTCAGAGGAAGAAAAAGATAAGCATATCTCTCAAGTGAAAGACTAGCTTCCACTTCAGCATGCTGAGGGGACAGAGAGGTAGCTTATAAAGTGAACCTCTAAATTACTGAGAGCAATTTGATCGCTGACCAAGTCAGGCGATTGGATCACAAAGCAACTGCATCTAATAAGCGAGGCTGAACGCTGAATCAACAGTAATCGTTACGATGTAAGTTGCTCGCATGTGTCCACTAACAGATCGGCATACACAGACGGAAGCAGGCTTCCTCATAGTCTAATTCCAAGGAGACAAAGATAAGTCTGTGGGCTGGCAGATATTCTCCTTTAGCCAACCTAAAGAGTTAAAGGAGTCATGATATTAATCAAGTCCTCAACTCGAGGACAATATTCCGGAGATGCTAATAAAACTAAAAATAAAATTTTAATTTTGCCAAAACCAGCAAACGTGGAAGGAGAAGTCTTTCTTCAACCAAGGCTGAGATAAAAGTGAAGAAGGTATGAGTGAGCAGGGGGTAGTGTCCTATGTAAAGAATGAAGGTTTGTATTTGTGTTGGAACAAATCAAATTGAATATGAAGGTAGAAAACATTTAAAGAATCACAAGAAACACATATTGGAATTAATATATCACTTGACTTGCAATCCAGTGGATAAATAGTATACAGTAAATAAATTTACACAAAGCCACATTCACTCCAATAGTTTGAAATGCATACTACAGTACTGTATGTAGTTTAAGACACACAACAAATAATTATAATTAAATATGGTAATAGTGAAACTATACTATACATAGTAATTACAGTACTTCTACTTAAAGTAATAGCTGCAAACCATCCTACGTACCTAGCAAGTCGACAGGTCATAAGTCGTTCCGTCTCTGAAGCAACGTCACCTGACATTAGTGACTGTCCTAGAACATTCAAATCTTTCTGCAATATATAGATAGAAGTAAGTTTTGATACCTAAAATAATGAACTTTTAGCATTGCAACAACAGGACATTACATCCTTAAAGCTATACGATACTTCACCTCCTATAAACAAAGGTAAAAACTACTATACAGTACTGTATAGTCATAATGGATTTGAAAATATTTAATTTGAAAATTAATTTGTATTTTTCCTAGCCATACAAACCTTGAGTCCTATAACATAAGGATAATTCTTCAGGAGCATTAAACATTCACAATCTGTTGACTAGGTAGTAGGTTAATGTCAAATAGTCCAAGAGGGGAGCCCAAGCCAACGTCCCGTCACAGAACTGTAGGTGGTAGGTTGACCACGGCATTAGCCACCTGTTGAGATACTACCGCTAGAGAGTTATTAGGTCCTTCGACAGTCCAGACAGTGCTACATTGGATCCACCTCTCTGGTTACAGCATATTTTGTCTTTGCCTACACACACCAAATAGTCTGGCTTATTCTGTCCACATTCTCCTCTATCCTCATACACCTAACAACACTGAGATTACCAAACCATTCTTCTTTGCTGAAGGAGTTAACTACTGCCCTCTAATTGTTCAGTTGTTAGTTTCGTCTTGGTAAGGGTAGAAGACTCTTTAGCTATGGTAAGCAGCTCTTCTGGGAGAAGGACACTCTAAAATAAAACAATTGTTTTCTAGTCTTTGGTAGTGCCATAGCCTCTGTGCCACTGTCTTGGATTAGAGTTCTTTTGCTTGATGGTACACTTGGAAATATTGTTCTACCTTATTTCTCTTCCCTTTTTTTTTTTCAGTTTATGAATGAAAGATCTAATCTAATGTTTTAACTGTTCTTAAAATATATTTTGGTTGTTTATTACTTCTCTTGTAATTTATTTATTTCCCCATTTCCTTCCTCCCTGGTCTATGTTTCCCTGTTTGAGCCCTTGGGCTTATAGCATCCTGCTTTTCTACATAGGGTTATAGCTTAGCTTGTAATAACAATAATAATAATTTTGCCATTAGGCCAAGGAATAGAGGACAGGTTGAGGTGTTAGATTCTATTTGAAGGACTTGTGTTTGTGTAGATAGGAGAAATATAAAATACTTTTAGAATTCATTACTTCTTTCTATGTGCAAACAAACCTTTCATACCTTAAAACACATAATTATTGGTAGGAGAAAGTCACATAAAATCAAACTGGTATTTTCTTTTCTTCCCTGGATATGACATCCTTCCTGGTCCAGTACTGGAGCATGGAAGGTGGCTCCAGCATCCTAGCATAGGGATGTAGAAGCTATTGGAGCCTCAACCAGCCCGAAAGGAAATCTCACGAGGAGAGTCCATGTCCCTGCTTGAACATGGGTGAAGCCAGTCCGCGTGTAGGTGAATGTAATGCGTGCCACTTAGTTGTCATCCTACTACCGGAGCAGATATGAATTAGCTGCAGATGGGCAAAGTACTGAAACAACTTAGGCTGATTCCTACCTTCTCCCCTAAGTCTGGATGAGGCGGACAGGTGAATTGGAGGGTTGTCAGTGAGTCGAACCTATGAAGTTTCCTCCTGGGGTCAGGCGGGCCTGCAGAGGTGGAAGAGAAGGATACTGACCTCTCTAGCGGGATCCTATCGGTAGCCAATCGGATCTGATGTTGCTGTGGATTAGGTAGGGCTGGGAGACCCAGGCCCGCCCAGAGACTGCTGCAGGGAAGACACCAAGGTGTCGTACCATGAAGGAAGCTCGCCTACGGATGTCAGGTCTGGGGTGTCCTTCAGCAGACCTGGCGCTAGGAAACGCTTCTTAGCAGGGTGAAGTCTCAGAACTTGAAAAGGAGGAGGGGAGATTATATGTTGAGGCATCAGCAGATCCTCCTTTGTAGTCTTTCTGGGACGATCAAGCGAGATCAGGACACCCGCAAACTTATTCCGCAGCTTGCTAAACCTTCTGGAAAAGAAATACAGTAGGACTACTGCTGATGGTCGCAGTTGCAGAAGCTCCTCTTGGAAGATAGGGGCTCGTGACCAATCGTGAAAACAGGGCTGTAACGCGTGAAAAACGTGTCAAATCGGTTGATTCAAGTGTGAAAGGGAGCGATTCACGAGCGGATGGAAGTGTTTCACAAGTGATTGACGGCTAGCAAGGGGGAGGGAGCTTTGGGGGCCTCTGTTGCGCTGGAGGGCTGCGGTCACTCACTGGAGGACTGCAAGGAGGCGAAGGAAGCCTCTGAAGGAGTGAAGCGCGTTGCGTTGGAGAGTGTTGGATCAGCAAGCAATGCATAGGAGAATGTCGCGTGCGGGAACGCTGAGCAAGGAGACCCCATACCGCAAAGGGAGCAGGGAGTCGACGAGATGGAGAGAGTCTACTTGGAGAGTGTCAGTTTGGAGATCGTTGTCTGTACGTAGGTCGTCTAGGAGAGTGATCATGGTGAGGAGAACGCCAGGTCGCGTAGATCGTGAGCGCGAGTATCAAGCCAGTGAAGAAGAGCACCGATCTCCGGATGAGTGTCAAAAACGAGTGTGCTCATCGAACTCATGATAGAGTGCATTGTCCTCGCAATGAAGATCGTCGTCCTCATGATTGATTGATTGATTAATTCATTGATTTGAGGTTTACTGGCATCCTGACATCTAAGGTCATTGACACCAATATTGTTTACGGTATCATAAATAAAGAAAAAATAAAAGAATACAGTATTCAATTAATACCATAGCAGCAAAGATGACAAATTCGTGGATAATTTGTATTCTTCCTAACTATACAAATCTTAGCTATTTAATAGGGGTATTACTTTCGGCGTAGCTGAAACGACGAGCCATTAATTTCTAACGAGGATTTACTATCCACATCGCTAGTTAGCGGGGGTAGGGAGGGTAGCTTGCTACTGCTCCCCCTTTGCTTGGAGGTAGGACTTCAAGGGGGAAAGGGCTGGCGGGTAAGTTTGCTTAAATAGCTACGGTTTGTATAGTTAGAAAAAATACAAATTATCTACAAATTTGTCATTTGTTCCGTAACTGGAATACAAACCACGCTATTTAATAGGGGTGACACCCATTAGGAAGGGTGGACGTCTCAGCCAGTCTGGCTTTTTGGCTTTGCCCAGGGGCTCCTTATCTGAGTGTGTTAGCACTCAAGAAATAAGGAGCTCCTGCACCTCGCTAAAACCTTGCTACGGTAAGGTCCGCGGCCTACGCAAGCTGTGTGTGAAGGTATGTAGAAGTGTGACTGTCCTGGTAAAGTTATTCCAGGCTCTTTAGAAAAAATACTGTGCCACTAGGACTTTTCCCAATACCACCTCGTCAAGTATGGAGACGCAACAGTATTAGTCTTAATACTAGATACACAAGGTAGATAGGTTTACCTGCTGTGGTTTGAGGTCAGCTATGCAGAGAACCCAGGATGCTGCTTTCCCCAAGAGAGGGGATAATAAAGAAAAGAATAAGGGCCAGTCAAACCTTTTCATTCACGCAGATTAAAACCTGGTAACAATGCCCTCAACCTTCTGCTACTTGTCCAATAAGGAGCTTGAGGTTTTAAACCAGCTGTTGTGCAGCCACCACAGGACCGATAGAGAACGTATTGAGTCTCCTGTAGGTCACGTCTTGCAGGTAGTGGGTTGTGGACATGGTCTGATGCTTCCACACCCCAGCTTGAAGAATCTGCGTCACTGAGAAGTTTCTCTTGAATGCCAGGGACGTAGCTACGCCCCTGACCTCATGAGCTCTGGGGAGACGTAACAGAGGAGTGTCTGGATTCAGTGCATGGTCTATGACCTTGCGAATCCACGCTGAGATGGTGTTCTTGGTGACTATCCTCTTGGTCCTTCCTGTGCTGACGAATAGTGCAGGCACACGAGGACGGGCTGCGGCTGTTCTCTTGAGATACAGCCTCAAACTCCTCACTGGACTTAGTAAGAGATAGTCTGGGTCATCTGTTACAGTACGGAAACTAGAAATACGGAAGGAGTCAAATCGTGGATCTGCTACTCCCGGGTTCTGAGTCTTAGCAATAAACTCAGGGACGAAGCTGAACGTTACCTCTCCCCATCCCCTTGAATGGGCGATGTTGTATGAGAGACCATGAAGTTCGCTGACTGGCTTGGCTAAAGCCAAAGCTAGAAGAAACACCGTCTTCCAAGTCAGGTGGCGATAGGTTGCCTGGCGTAATGGTTCATAGGGAGGTCTCTTAAGAGACCTGAGAACTCGAACCACGTTCTATGGGGGAGGTCTCACTTCTGACTGGGGGTAGGTAAGTTCATAACTCCGTATGAGTAAAGAAAGTTCTAGCGATGAAGAAATGTCCATTCCTTTCAGTCTGAAGGCGAGGCTTAAGGCTGAACAATAGCCTTTCACTGCCAAGACTGACAGGCGCATTTCTTCTCGCAAATACACGAAGAACTCCACTATTGCTGGAATAGTGGCATCGAGTAGAGAGATACCCCTTCCACGACACCAACCACAGAAGACTTTCCACTTTGCCTGGTAGACTGCTGCTAATGACTTACGCAGGTATCCAGCCATCCTAATCGCAACTTGTTGCGAAAATCCTCTCTGAGAGAGGAGATGCTGGATAGTCTCCAGGCGTGAAGTCGTAGCGAAGCTACGGCTTTGTGGAATATGTTGGCATGTGGTTGTTTGAGTAGATTGTGTCGTGGGGGGTGTTCTCTTGGGGGCTACATTAGGAGCTGCAGAATGTCCGGAAACCATTCTGCGTGATGCCATACCGGAGCTATGAGGGTCATTGAAAGATTGACCGATGTTCTGGTCTTATTGAGTACCCACCTCATCTGACAGAACGAGAGAAAGGCGTAAACGTTGATGTTGTCCCATCGTTGTTGGAAAGCATCTTGCCAGAGAGCCTTGGGGTCTGGGACTGGGGAACAATACAGCGGGAGCCTGAAGTTCAGGGCCGTTGCAAAGAGGTCCACAGTTGCAAAACCCCACAAAGTCAGGACTTTGTTGGCTACTAGATGATCCAAAGATCACTCGGTACTCATTATCTAAGATGCTCTGCTCAGGTTGTCGGCGAGCACATTCCTTTTGCCCGGAATGAAGCGAGCCGATAGTGGTATCGAATGGATTTCGCCCATCTCAGTATCTATACTGCTAGATGGGATAGCTGCTGTGAAAAAGTACCTCCTTGCTTGGTAATGTAAGCCACTACTGTGGTGTTGTCGCTCATCACCAACACTGAGTGGCCTGCCAGGAACTGTTGGAATTGTTGAAGGGCCAGAAAGACGGCCTTCATCTCTAGGAGATTTATGTGGAGGTACTTTTCTGACTCTGACCACAGGCCTGAGGTCGTGTGGTGCAGCACGTGGGCCCCCCCACCCTTTTTTTGAAGCGTCTGAGAACAGCATCAAATTCGGGGGGAGGACGAGAAGGTCCACTCCCTTTCGTAAATTCTCATCTGTCACCCACCACTGGAGGTCTGTCAATTCCGCTGATCCCAAGGGGATCCGGATGTCCGGGGAGTCGTGAGCTTGATTCCAACAGGATTTGAGTTGCCACTGGAGGGATCTCATCCTGAGGCGACCATTGGGAACTAGACAGGCCAGCGATGAAAGATGACCGAGGAGACGTAACCACGTTTGGGCTGGAAGTTCTTCTTGTCTGAGAAAAGGTCTTGCGACCTTTCTCAGCCTTGTTATCCTGTCGTCTGATGGGAAGGCTTTGTGGAGATTGGTGTCTATGATCATGCCTAAATATACCAGTCTCTGTGTAGGAAGCAGAGAAGACTTCTCGAGATTTACCATGATCCCCAGATCCTGACAAAGTCTCAGAAGTTTGTCTCGGTGTTGAAGAAGGGTTGACACCAAGTCTGCTAGGATTAGCCAGTCGTCCAGATAACAGAAAACTTGGGGTGCTGTGGAAATACCAAAGCACAGCACCTTGAACTGGTACTTTCTGTTGTCTAGGCTGAATCTTAAGTACTTCCTTGAAGACGGATGAACTGGGATCTGGAAGTACGCATCCTTTAGGTCCAGTGTACACATGAAGTCTTGAGGTCTTACTGCTAGTCTGACCGTGTCTGCCGTCTCCATGCTGAACGGAGTTTGTTTGACAAACTTGTTCAGGGCTGAGAGGTTGATGACTGGTCTCCAGCCTCTAGACGCCTTTCTTACAAAAAAGAGTCGACTGAAGAAGTCTGGGGCCCCGTCGAGGACCTCTTAGAGAGCGCCCTTCTTCAACAGGGTCTGGACTTCTGCCCAAAGGGCTTGCCCCCTTGCCGATCCCATGGCAAGGGAGTCTAATGACACTGGATTCCTGGTCAGGGGAGGTAGAGATGTTATGACCAGGACGCAATATCCTAGACGGATCACAGAGATTGTCCAGGAATTGGCCCCGAGTTGTTTCCACCTGTCTGAGCAACTTTTTAGGCATCCCCCCACTAGTGGAAACCCGGGGGGAGTGCCTATCCTAGCGTTTGCAGCCTCGGCTGCTCCCTCTAGGATTCTTTCCTCCCTGGAAGACTTTTTGCCTTTCCTGTCCTTGACAAGAAAGGGCTTAGACACCACTGTCTTCGCTGCTGTTTTCGTCGTCGCGGTCTTGGTTGGACAGGACTGCTGGGGTTCTGGAGGTTTATAGAGCTTAGTTGTTAAAATCCTATGGAGGAGGGAGTCTCAATGAGACTTCCTCCACCTCTCAGCAGCAAGTTCCACGTCCTTAGGCTCAAACAGATGGGCCCCGTCTAAGGAGGAATGTCTGAGCCTATTTATCTCGACGCTTGGGACCTGTTGGTGGAACCTCTCAGACACTGCATCTCGATGTTTCAAGATGGTGTTTACCCACAAGTTCGAGACTTGGTGGGCAAGAAACTCGATCGTGCGAGTGTCTGAGAGTAAGTAGGTCTCCACTGCTTTCCTGGTACACTCCTTGAAAAAATCCTCAGATCGTATCAGGATACCTAAGGTCCCTAACCAGATGTCCAGCCACGAAGTAGCTTGCATCGCATACTTGGTGACCTTTTCCTGGTTAAGGACCTCGGTTGCTGAGAACGAGACTTGCCGGCTGGAGTCTCTCAAGAGGGACTTCCCTGGTTAGCTCTTCCAGAGAGTGTTGAAGAGGAAGAGCTGAACTGGGTTCCTCCAGGATCTCAAAGTACATCTTTTGCTGTATGCAAGGAGGTGGGAGGAGCTTGTTCGTAGCGCCGGCACGGTTGGAGGAGGCAAACTCGGAGAGCCGTTGGGAGATCTTGTCCCTGGTACTCTTCAACCATTGAGACCAGGGCAGGGCTGCACTGGTCTTTGAGGGTTTCTGAGTACCAAAGACGCGGTCTAAGACCATGTCTTTGCCCTCTCGAGGGGGTATCTCCGGGTTTGGAAAACCCACTGAGAACCCTCATTACAGTCAGAACCTGCCAGAATGCATGTTCTGATTCTTGTTGGTCTCCTCCTGATGTAGGACTTGCAGCGAAGTCTCCTTCTATCCCCAAGAGCTCTTCTTGGGGTGAGTCAAGGAAATTCCTTGAGTGACTGGCTGTCTCCGTTCTAGCCCTAGTGGAGGACTTTGGTAGGGTTTTGGAGTCTTTTGACTCCTTCCGAAGAAGGAGATAAGACTCCAACATCGAAGGCCTGTGTGTCATGTACCTCCTGGTCTCAGATAGCGGGGAACTCTCCGCGTGGAGAGGTTTCCTCCATTGGTGCGATGGAAGAGTGTCTCTCCTCGCGCGGTTCCCTTGGTGACGGATGGTCTTCTTCCGAAAGGGAGGGTATCCCTGAGAAACTGGAGGAACTTGCCTTGATGGTCTGCATGGAGTCAGCTTCGCCCTCGGGGGAAGTGACTGCGTCAGAAACACCTCTTTTCCTCTTCAAAGGGGTAGAGGAAGCCATGGTTCCATGTCTTAAGTCCAGAGCTATAGGTTGCTCTGATGAGCGGTCAGACAGGACTGGCTTGAAAGCCTATATTACGGCTCTGACTAAGGCACTGAACCAAGGCTGCTGACTGATGGATGCACTGTCAAACAAATCCCCTGAAGGGAGAGGGACCGAAGGTTCCCTACGAGGAGTCACTGTAATAGGTGGGTCCGCCTTAGAAGGCAGTTTAGGGATCCTGAACCCCTCTGCTTGTGTTTGTTTCCCTTCTCCCGCAGGGCGCGCTGGAATGCGTTTGCGGGGAGGGGAATGAGGCGATGGCGACCTTGTCGGGTGTAGATCCTGCGCCCATGCCTGTTGGTGTGCATGCTCGCGCACGGGAGAATATTGGCGCGTACGCGGGAGCGCAGGAGAATCTTAGTGAGGGCGCACGGGAGAGTATTGGCGAGCACGTGCGTAGGTGAGAGTTGGCGCGCAGGCACGTGGTGGCGCGCGGGGAAGATATTTGACGCGCAGGAGAGTGCCGGCGCACCGGCAAGAGTTGGCACGTAGGTGAGGGCTGCAATGGGATTGCTATCTCACCTACCGTGTGCTTGTGCGCCGGAGAATAATGGCGCGCAGGTTGGCGCGCGAGCGATGAATGGTGCACAGGATGGCGTGCAGGAGAGCACTGGCACGAGGGAGAGCGCTAGCGCGTAGGAGAGCGTTGGCGCACAGGAGAGTGCTAGCGCGTAGGAGAGTAAAGGCGCGCAAGAGTGTGGTAGCAAGTAGGAGAGCGTTGGCGCGCAAGAGAGCGCTGGCGCGTAGGAGAGTATAGGTGCGCAGGTAGGCACTGGAGCGTAGGAGATCGTGGGCGCGTGGGCGCAGAAGGGCGCTGGCGCGCAGAAGAGCACAAGCACGCTGTAGTGCGCTGGCACATGGGTGACCCTGGGCATGTGAGCGCAGGTGAATGTGGGCACGTAGCGCAGGAGAGCGCTGACATGCAAGCGAACTTTGGCGCGCAGGCGCATGAGTTTACTGCCTTCTGAGAGGGCGAGCAGGTGAAGGGGCGCGCCGAAGCGCTGTAGAGTGACGAGCAGTCTGACGAGCTGCTGGTGAGCGCTGAAGGTCTGTCGGATGGCGAGCTGCAGGTGGATGGCGCGTAGCTGCGCACTTTGGTAGAGCTAAAGTAGGCTCTACCGGTGACAGGAATGGTGATGGTAGGTCGGCAGGTCTGGAGGATGGATGGTCGGCGTGCCCTTTGTAAGGGGGAACATCCACCGAAGGGGATCACGAACGATCGGCAGAGAGGTCCAGGACCGAAGTCACAAGACTGGTTGCAGGAGCAGTGATGATTGATGTATGAAGGTCTGAATGCAGCAGAGGCTCCTCTGCAGGGAACTGCAGCGAGGATGATGAACCAAAGAGGCGCCTCTTCACCGCTGGTGAAGGGAGACCTCTAAGGCGAAGAGGCCTTCCGACGGATGCACCCTCTGGGGGGCCGTTGGATCAGCAAGCTGACCGTGCGCAGCAGCAGTCCTCCGAAGAGGAGTCTCTATAAGTGAACTCCCTCGAGGGAGAGAAAAACTTACAGGAGAGACAGACATTGAACTTAGTTTCCCCCTCGGAGGATGATCAGGAACGGGGGAAACTAATTCGGCAGCAACCGCTGTAGTGTCTGGAGTGGCAGATGAGATGGATGAAACCGCATGAGACACCTCTGACACAACAACGTCGACAAGGGTCAGGGGATCTACCTCTAACGGCGACGATGCCTGCTTAACAGAAGCACCCAAGCGGATGAACTGCAGCAAGGCTTCCTTGGAGGGCGGATCCGTAAGCCCCAAGGAAGACCAAATCTGTAAGACACACACACTAAGAGAAAAAGAAAAAACAAAAGTCATTAATGGCTGCCATAATTTGGCGAGGATGACGAGCGGCAACGTCCGTTCAACATCCGAGCCAAAAGCAAAGTGAGCTCAATCACAGGTGTGTGAGGGGGAGCGGTAGCAAGCTACCCTCCCATACCCCCACTAACTAGCGGTGTGGGTAGTTAACCATCGTTAAAAATTAATGGCTCGTCATTTCAGCTACGCCGAAAGTAATACCCCTATTAAATAGCGTGGTTTGTATTCCAGTTATGGAACAACTATTTTTTCCAAGGAGGGATATATCACCTGGAGGAATGGTTCCTACTTTTTTTATGTATAAATTTACATATTTTATGTTAATTCCCTGTACAGTATTCCCTTTAGGCTCTGCAACAAGCCACATTGGTGGTTTTGGCTTTCTTTCGGAGGGTTTGTCTACATAAACATCTTTTTCACACCAGTCGGCAGGCCTGTATACGTCCAAGTCTGTTGGTACCTTATCACACAAAGCACTGTTAATATTAAAATTATTAACTTTAACATGCATAATATTACTTATGGCATTAAATATTTCATCATGACTATTATAAGCTACCAACAACTCCCATTTATCACCTTGAAGTTTCATTATTATCTCCAATATCCATAAGTCTTAAATGCTTTATATAGCTCATCATAATTAGTGTCTATTGGGATTTAGGTAACACGAAGGATTCGCAGTTTCCTTATGTCACCTGAATTACCTATTTTTTGAGCATCCGTAGAATGGTCCTGTACCAACTGTGTGTCACACGATCGTACATAGTAACGACATTTCATTTTGTGTATATATTATGCTTGTATCTTCGCTCTCCCCTCGCACTAAAAAGAACATGAAACAACATGTATGTTTTTTCTCACCGTTAACTGTTATGCGGCTGAACAGGAAATTTCCTGTTCCATTGAGTTTTTGTATATAAAGGAAAGTGTCTGTAATAAAGTTACTCAGTTGCCTTCATCCTGCTTTTGAGTCACAACCTTCTCTCAGCACATCACATTGGTGACCCCAGAGTGACACCAATGTGACATGCGGAAAGAAGGTTGTGACTCAGGCAGGATAAAAGCAACTGAGTAAGTTTATTACAGACACTCACCTTTATATACAAAAACTCAATGGAACAGGAAATTTCCTGTTCAGCCGGTTAACAGTTAACGGTGAGAAAAAACATACATGTTATTTCATGTTCTTTTTAGTGCGAGGGAAGAGCGAAGATACAAGCATGATATATACGCAAAATGAAATGTCGTTACTATGTACGATCGTGTGACACACGGTTGGTACAGTCCTTTTCAGTTTCTAAGTCATCAATAGAGGGGTTGGTTTGTATCAAAGAAGCAAGCTGGGTTATCCACCTCTTATCGGAGGATGTCAGTCCTCCTATCCCATGTGGCCCAACACGAGAAAAGGCTTCAGCAGGGACCAGTCCTCTATTACAGAGGGGCTGCCTCTCTTTAGATGGGCGTACAATGGTCAGTGGGGGTAGTTAGCACCTCCCACCGAGGACTCCAATTCCGGGCGCCACCCATTACCCGCAAATATGGGTGACTTAAAACCGGATCACTGGAGCCCAACTCTTAACAGACATGGTCTGCACCCAATGGGATCTCCCAGAGGGTGATGGAGTCAAAATTTGTACACGTTGAGATGGCATGCCACTCATCCCACACTGTGCCAAATCCAAAGAAGCAGTCAAACTATAATGAAAAAAAGCCAAAGTCATCAACAAGTTCATGCCCAAGAGGAGGAGATGGGAGAATAAAAGAAATAACCAAAAAAAAGAGAGAAAGTGTTGACTAATTTAGTTGGATCAACAATTGGGCACCAAGATCCAGTTGGAAAGCAGTTCCCACCATTCATCAGCGCCCAACTCCTAATCCCTAAGCCCCCATCCTCGTCAAGGATTCAGCATATGAGGGGTCGTCTTCGTGAGGTTAAGCGTCTCGTTCATGAACAAGAGCGTCTAGCTCATGAGTGAGAGCGTCTCACTCATGAATGAGAGCATCTTGCTCGTGAATGGGAGCGTCTTGCTCGTGAATGGGAACATCTTTCTCGAGAATGGGAATATCGAGCTCTATATGAGGAGCGTCGTGCTCGTGAAGAGCATCGAGATTGTGAGGATGATCGTCGATCTCGCGATCTGCGGAGATGATTATAAGAGCGTCGGGAGTGATGTCTTGAGGGTGATCCTTGGGAAGGGCAAGATGACCAGTCTTGGTGTCCTGGCGAGTGGCGAACAAATGGAGAGCGGGCTGCAGGCTGACGATCACTCGTAAATTGAAGATCCATAGCAGGTGAGCATCGGTCACAAGGCCTGGAATGTTGCCTGTGGGGAAGAATAAGGATTTTGTGAATCATTAAGGGATGACGACATCCAAATATGGCGAGAGGACTCGTCATCGGCAGAAGGCCGTCGGATGGGTGAGTGGGAGCAAGGACCGCGAGACAGCGTGGAAGGGCCAGGAGAGGGTCAGAGTTGGGCCTCACAAGGAGCTAACGCGTCAGTAGTAAAGGCAACCACGGGCGCAGGTAAAGGACCTCTCCGCATGCCACGCTGAAGAAGCTGAAGTAAAGCTTCTTTAGAAAGGGTTTCAGTCACTCCCAGGGACAGCCATGCCTGCCTCGATCGCCCCTTGCAGGAGGACAGGAGAGGAGGAACTTTGGAACGAGGTCTAGGAGTGCGGGAAGAGGAGGTCCGAGGACTCTTCGCCCCAGAGGAAGACCCTGGGGGCGAGAGATCTCTTTTGGACTTCTTCTTCCTACATCGCCCAAACTTCTCCCACTGGGAGATTGGCCACTCCCTACGCCTGCAGGTCGAGCACAGAGAATGAGGGTCAGTTTCGACCAACGACATGAAGATGATGCAGGAGCGCCCTTCAGGATCAGGGCAAGTACGTATGGGAGCGCCAAGAGACCAGTCACACCTGAAAAAGAAAAAGAATTCAGTGTAAAGCAACAATCTTATGGCCAAGCCTTAAGGAGGAGAGAGCGGACACGTCCGAACTCTACCAGCCAAAAGAAAAAAAGTGGCGTAGTTCATCGATGTGCGAGTAGATGTAGGTGGCTGGGTACCCCCAGCCATCCCTTACCCTACCCACTAATAGTGGTTGGGTAGGGATGCCACCATGCATTAAAGTCTTAATAGCTAACCTTCCAGCTAAGCTGAAAGGTAATCCCTATAAATAGTGTAAGGTTTGTTAGTGCAGGAACAAATTGGTTTCATGAGAGTAGTTGGTTATTAGAATGTACCAAAGCACACACACGCACGCACGCACGCACGCACGCACGCACGCACGCACGCACGCACGCACGCACGCACGCTCGCTCGCTCTCTCTCTCTCTCTCTCTCTCTCTCTCTCTCTCTCTCTCTCTCTCTATTTTACAATTCTCTATAACTAAAAATACATCTGATAGATGTGAATACAGTATTTTAATATCTCTATGTTTTAGTTTTGTTTTAAATCCCTTTTGCTCTCATATCTTTTCTCTTCAAGTCCGGTTTTTGAAGCATTTACCTTTAACCATGGTAACTAAATAAATGTTTATGACAAGATAAAAATAAGCTGCAAAATACATAACAAAGATAAACCATTTACCACATAGTTGTTATACAAATACAGTATACATTAAATGAAATTTAAAATTGTGAACAGTCACATGAATGCAATTACCTTACTGTATATACATATTCACTGAAATTAAATTACTGTAGCATATATTTGTTAAAACAAATGTTACAAAAGTAAAAAAAAAAAGTGAAAATTACTGTGTGCAATGAACCACTCATGCATTACTACAAACGACCTTCCCTTCCCTGACTGAAGCAGAGAAGTCTCACTTTCACTGAACTTTGACTCACTAATTAAAGTATTTCTTTGTTCTTCAATTATTTAATAGTATCTTATGTAAAATATACATAAAGTGAACAAGATGTAAAAAATAAGACATATACAATCAACTACACTTACCCTGGGAACATCAAGGATGTGAGCAATGATGTGTTCAGCTGATAACCTTGGCTCTGGAACTGATGCAGCTCTCAGTTTGTTTTCCCATTCTGTTAATGTCTCACCGACACTTTTAGTTGTATAAGATCGAACTTGTGTTTCTTTATCAAAGTGGATTGCGTTTAATGAATAATTTTGAAATCTTGCCTTTCCTACTGACATCAACTTCCTACAACTAAGCTGAAATGAATGTCTTTTGGATTTATCGCGAAGATATCTGCATGCCTGGTATGATAAAAAAGGCATCTTTTCTTTCATAAGTTTATTTCTTGAAATTCTCCTCAAACACTGGTTCCCCATTTGTGTAACAGAGTTATGCTTATTATCATTTGCATTTTTGTGAAAAGAAATTTTGGAGTCTTTCTCATCCCTTAAATTCTTCAAGATTAACGATAAGGATCTAATAGGGAAGAAGACATGTCTGGAAACACAGTGGAAAGAATATAAGGATAGAACCATCTTTTTCTGAAAAAGAAAAAGAATAAGTCAGTAAAGTGTGTACTGGGCATAATCACAAACATACTTCTACTAAATCCCTACCATCACAGCATAAAAAGGTAAGTTTTTATATTACTGTACTGCATATTTTTTACAAGTCTAACAAAACCAATATATTCGTAAAAAAATGACAAATTCGAAGATAATTTGTATTTTTCCTAACCATACAAACCTTAGCTATTTACAAAGGGTTTTACTTTTAGCGCAGCTGAAATGACGAGCCAATAGTTTTTTAACGAGGGTTAATTACCCCCGCGCTAGTTAGCGGGGGGTGGGGAAGGGTAGCTTGCTACCCCTCCCCCCTCCACACACCGGTGACTTGCTTCACTTCACTTAGAGGTAGGACTTGACTTGGGGGTCAGGGATGGCGGGCACATATGTGTAAATAGCTAAGGTTTGTATGGTTAGGAAAAATACAAATTATCTTCGAATTTGTCATTTGTTCCGTAACCGAAATACAAACCACGCTATTTACAAAGGGTGACTTACCCCTTAGGAAGGGTGGAAAGTCCCCAGCCTTACTGACTTCGGCTTGCCCGGGGGCTCGATCCCTTAGTGAGCAGCACTAGAGAGAGGGAGCCCCTGTACCTCACAGGTTCCTAGCATCGCTAGGAACGAGTGGCCTACATAAGTAGTGTGAGGAGGAGAGTGTGACTCGTCCTATGAAGTTGACCTTGAGACCTTCAGATAGGAATTCTAGGATAGGACGTTCCCCATACCACCTCGTCAGGGTATGGGAGACCCAACAGTATTAAGCTTAATACTAGGAGCACAAAGAAGCATGGGTTACCTGCAGAGGTCGAGGTCAGCTATGCGAGGACCAGGATGCTGCTTCCCCAAGAGAGGGGAGAATGAAGAAAGAAGTAAGGGTCAGACATACTCTTTCATTCACACAGACTAAGACCGGGTAACAACGCCCTCAACCTACTGCTACTTGTCCAAAAAGGAGCCTGAGGTTAGACCAGCTGTTGTGCAGCCACCACAGGGCCGATAGAGAACGTATCGAGGCTCCTGTGGGTCACGTCTTGCAGGTAGTGGGCTGTGAAGGTCGTTTGACGCTTCCAGACCCCCGCTTGAAGTACCTGCGTCACAGAGAAGTTTCTCTTGAAGGCCAGGGATGTAGCAATACCCCTGACATCGTGGGCCCGAGGGCGACGTGACGGAGGAGGGTCAGGATTCAGGGCATGGTGGATAACCCTTCGAATCCAAGCAGAGATGGTGTTCCTTGTGACCCTCCTCTTTGTCCTGCCTGTGCTCACAAACAAAGCTCGCACATGAGGACGGACTGCAGCCGTTCTCTTCAAGTAGTACCTCAGACACCTCACTGGGCATAGTAGCAGCTGGTCTGGGTCGTTTGTTACAGAACGGAGACTCGCGATCCTGAAAGAGTCGAACCGAGGATCCGGCACTCCAGGATTCTGAGTCTTGGCCACAAACTCAGGGACGAACCTGAACGTTACCTCCCCCCATCCCCTTGAATGGGCGATGTCGTACAAGAGACCATGAAGTTCACTAACTCGCTTGGCCGAGGCCAAGGCGAGTAGGAAAGCCGTCTTCCAAGACAGGTGGCGATCGGAGGCCTGGCGTAATGGCTCGAAGGGAGGTCTCTTGAGAGACCTGAGAACTCGAACCACGTTCCAAGGAGGGGGTTTCACTTCCGACTGGGGGCAGGTAAGCTCATAGCTACGTATGAGTAAAGAGAGTTCTAGCGATGAAGAAATATCCACGCCCTTCAATCTGAAGGCCAATCTTAAGGCTGAGCGATAGCCTTTCACTGCCGAGACAGAAAGGCGCATTTCTTCTCGCAGATACACAAGGAAGTCCGCTATTGCTGGAATAGTGGCATCGAGTGGAGAGATACCCCTTCCACGACACCAACCACAAAAGACTCTCCACTTCGCTTGGTAGACTCCCTCAGAGGACCTTCGCAGGTGCCGAGACATTCTCTCCGCAACCTGTTGCGAAAAGCCTCTCTCCGCGAGGAGACGCTGGATAGTCTCCAGGCGTGAAGCCGAAGCGAGGCTACGGCCCTGTGAGGGACACCGGAGTGGGGTTGTCTGAGAAGCTCATGTCGTGGAGGAAGCTCCCTTGGGAGTTCCGTCAGGAGTTGCAGAAGGTACGGAAACCATTCCGCGTGATGCCATAGCGGAGCTACTAGAGTCATGGAACAGTTGACCGATAGTCTGGTCCTGTTGAGCACCCTTCTCATCAGACAGAATGGTGGGAAGGCGTACACGTCGATGTTGTCCCACCGTAGCTGGAAAGCATCTTGCCAGAGTGCCTTGGGGTCCGGGACTGGTGAGCAGTACAGGGGCAGCTTGAAGTTCAAGGCTGTCGCGAACAAGTCCACCGTCGGGGAACCCCACAAAGTCAGGACTTTGTTGGCTATCTGAGGATCCAAAGACCACTCGGTACTCACTATCTGCGAAGCCCTGCTCAGACTGTCGGCGAGCACATTCCTCTTGCCAGGAATGAAGCGAGCTGATAGTGCTATCGAGTGGGTTTCGGTCCACCTCAGAGTCTCTACTGCAAGATGGGATAGCTGTTGCGAAAAAGTGCCTCCCTGCTTGTTGATATAAGCCACTACCGTGGTGTTGTCGCTCATCACCACCACGGAGTGACCCGCCAGGAACCGTTGGAACTGTTGAAGGGCCAGAAAGACGGCCTTCAATTCTAGCAGGTTGATGTGTAGGCACTTTTCTGATTCTGACCAAAGGCCTGAGGCCCTCTGGTTCAGAACGTGCGCCCCCCACCCTTCTTTTGACGCGTCCGAAAACAGAGTAAATTCCGGGGGGAGGACGAGAAGACTCACTCCCTTTCGCAGGATCTCGTCGGCCAGCCACCACCGCAAGTCCGTCTGTTCCAGAGACCCCATTGGGATCAGAGTGTCCGGGGAATCGGATCCTTGATTCCACCGGGACTTGAGCCGCCATTGAAGGGATCTCATCCTGAGGCGGCTGTTTGGAACCAGACGGGCCAGGGAGGATAGGTGGCCCAAGAGACGCAACCACGATTGGGCGGGGAGTTCTTTTCGCCTGAGGAAAGGTTCCGCCACCCTCCTCAGCCTTGCTATCCGGTCGTCTGATGGAAAGGCTTTGTGGAGATTGGTGTCTATTAGCATGCCTAGATAAACCAGTCGTTGGGACGGCTGCAGAGAGGACTTCTCGAGGTTTACCACGATCCCCAGATCCTGGCAAAGATCTAGAAGCCTGTCTCGGTGTCGAAGAAGGGTCGACTCCGAGTCTGCTAGGATCAGCCAATCGTCTAGGTAACGAAGGAGACGAATGCCGTTCCTGTGCGCCCAAGTCGAAATCAGGGTGAACACTCTGGTGAACACCTGAGGAGCTGTGGAGAGACCGAAACACAGCACCTTGAACTGGTAGATCTTGTTGTCTAGGCAAAATCTCAGGTACTTCCTGGAAGACGGATGGATTGGGATCTGGAAGTACGCATCCTTTAGATCCAGTGTACACATGAAGTCTTGTGGTCTCACCGCAAGTCTGACCGTGTCTGCTGTCTCCATGCTGAACCGGGTTTGTTTGACAAACCTGTTCAGAGCCGAGAGATCGATGACGGGTCTCCAGCCTCCAGTAGCCTTCTTTACAAGAAAGAGTCGACTGAAGAAGCCTGGAGAGCCGTCCACGACCTCCTGGAGAGCACCCTTCTCGAACATGGTCTCGACTTCGGCCTGAAGGGCCAGCCCCTTTGCCGATCCCATGGCATAGGAGCTCAACGACACTGGATTCGCTGTCAGGGGAGGTTGAGATGACGTGAACGGGACGCGATAACCTTGGCCGATCACTGAGACCGTCCAAGCATCGGCCCCGAGATGTTGCCACCTGCGGACGCAACGCTGAAGGCATCCCCCCACAGGTGGACACGCAGGGGGACTGCCACCCCTAGGGCTTGCGGCCGCGGCCGCCACCCCTAGAAGTCTTGCCTCCCCTGGAGGACTTACCGCCCCTCTTGACCTTGGCTGGAAAGGGCTGGGGCTTAGACACCACTTTCTTAGCTGCCGGTGCCTGTTTGGGAGCCTTACGAGGCTGTTGCTGCTGTTGTGGCGGGGCTGGAGGCTTATAGGGCCGAGTTGTAAGGGCCCTGTGGAGGAGGGAGTCCGTGCTGGATTTCCTCCACCTCTCAGCCGTTCGCTCCAAGTCTTGAGGCTCAAACAGGCTCTCCCCCAGGAGGGAGGCATGTCGGAGCCTACACACATCTACGGCGGGGACCTTCGGATGGAATCTCTCGGACACAGCATCGCGACGCTTCAACACCGAGTTGGCCCACAGGGTGGTAACCTGGTGCGCCAAAAACTCGATGGAGCGGGTGCCCGAGAGCAAGAAGGTCTCTAGGGCCTTCCTATTGGTCTCCTTGGACAAGTCCTCCGATCGCAATAGGATGCCCAGAGATCCTAACCAGAAGTCCAGCCACGAAGTGGCCTGCATGGCACACTTAGCGACCTTCTCGTGGTTAAGGATCTCTGCCGCCGAGAACGACACCTGCCGGGCAGAGAGTTTCTCCAAGGGAACTCCCTTCGCCAGCTCCTCCACAGAGTGATGGAGAGGAAGAGCGAGGTTGTGCTCACCCAGGATCTCGAAATACCTCCTCTGCTGAAGGCGAGGAGGAGGGATGAGTTTGTTCCCGGCAGTGGAACGACTGGAGGAGGCAAGAAGTGCGAGCTGAGCATTGGCCCTAGCTCTGGCACTCTTCAGCCCCCGAGACCAGGGCAGAGCTGCACTGGTCTTAGGGGCCTTCCGAACGTCAAACACTTCATCCAGAATCGTGTCTTTGCCTTCACGGGGGGGGATGACTGGATCCGTAAGACTGTTAAGTTGCCTTATCAGGCTTAGGACCTGCCAGAAGGCATGTTCGGACTCTTGCTGTTCTCCTCCCTGCGGGCTGGCAGCTAAGTCTCCTGCCCCAGGAATCTCTTCCTGGGGTGATACGTGGACATTCCCCTGGGTAGTCGTGGGTTCCTGTCGAATCCTTGCAGAGGATTTAGGGATGGTCTTGGAATCCTTGGGTTCCCTCCTAGGAGGGATACAGGATCCCAACAACGAGGTTCGAGGGGCCCCTTCCTCACGAGACGATTCTCCTGCCTGAAGCGAAGTCTCCCCCCCTGGTGCCGAGGGGAAGACTACCGCCCCACTGGACTCACCTGAGGACGGAAAGGCCTCGTCCACGGGAGAAGGAGAGAGTACTCGTGCAGGAGAGGGGACCCTCGAGACCGACCTCTTGGGAACCAACTTCGCCCTGGGGGAAGTCACCACGAAGTCCACTCCTCTCTTTCTCTTCAGCGTAGGAGAGACAGCCGCTGGTTTGTTACCCTGGCCGGCGAGTGCTGGTTTCATAACCCTCACTAACGCCCGTGCCAGCGGACCAAACCAAGTCTGCTGCTCAAAGGACACAGAGTCCGAAATCCTCGCTAAGGTGAAAGGGATCGGGCGATCCTTTGGAGTGGACACGACGGTACCTGCCTGAAAAGAAGGTGGGGAAGAATGCTGTAATGACCTGTCCTCGTCCTGCAATACCAACCTGTGCTTGGATGGAGGTGATCCCGAGTGCCGTCTAGGAGCACGCGTCCCTGCTGCTACCACCGGCTGTGGAATTCGCCGCGAACTATGGTCGCGCGAGGGTGAACGGTCGCGCAAAGGCGAATGGTTGCGCGGGTGATCGCGCGGGCGCACAGGCGAGCGGTCGCGCGGGCGCACAGGCGAGCGGTCGCGCGGGCGCGCAGGCGAGCGGTCGCGCGGGCGCACAGGCGAGTGGGCGTGAGGGTGAGCAGGTAAATGAACACGTGTCCGAGGCGACGAACGCAAGCGATGGCGCAACGGCGAGGGATCGTGCTGCCGCGTAGGTGAAGAAGATCGCTGGCGATAATGACCGCGTGATGGTAAGCGATGGCGAGCAGCATGTGTAGGTGAATGATCGCGTGATAGGGTGCGATGGTGATCAGCATCCGCAAGAGGGCGGTCGTTCAGGGTTGTGCGATGAGGAGCAGCATGCGTAAGCGGGCGATCGTGCAGGGTTGTGCGATGGCGAGCAGCATGCGCAGGTGAATGATCGCGTGAAAGGGTGCGATGGTGATCAGCATCCGCAGGAGGGCGATCGTTCAGGGTTGTGCGATGAGGAGCAGCATGCGTAAGCGGGCGATCGTGCAGGGTTGTGCGATGGCGAGCAGCATGCGCAGGTGAATGATCGCGTGAAAGGGTGCGATGGTGATCAGCATCCGCAGGAAGGCGATCGTTCAGGGTTGTGCGATGAGGAGCAGCATGCGTAAGCAGGCGATCGTGCAGGGTTGTGCGATGGCGAGCAGCATGTGCAGGTGAATGATCGCGTGAAAGGGTGCGATGGTGATCAGCATCCGCAGGAGGGCGATCGTTCAGGGTAGTGCGATGAGGAGCAGCATGCGTAAGCGGGCGATCATGCAGGGTCGTGCGATGGCGGGCAGCATGTGTAGGTGATCTCTGGCGAACTGGTGATCGCTGGCGAGCTGGTGATCGCTGGCGAGCAGAAGGTCGACGCGTGTCCTGTGAGAGGACAGGTGGTGCGGCGCGTTCACGAGCAGGAACGGGAAGATCGCTGGCGCGTTGGCGAACATGTGTTTCTGACACACGCGCAGCACGATGTTGCGTAGCCACAGGACCAGGTGGATGGTGAGCAGGGAGTTCAGCAGGAACTAAAGGGTGGTCAGAGACCGCAGGGCGATGGTCCTCAAATGAGCGCTGACGCTCGGAAGAGAGCTGACGAGCAGGAGAGCGCTGGCGAGGGGGGCGAACATCAGGAGAGAGCCGACGAGCAGGTGAGCGTCGGCGAGCAGGAGAGTCTTGGCGAGCAGGAGATCGTCGACGAGCAGGAGAACGCTGGCGAGCAGGAGATCGCTGGCGAGCAGGAGATCGCTGGCGAGCAGGAGATCGCTGGCGAGCAGGAGATCGCTGGCGAGCAGGAGAGCGCTTGTGCGCTGGCCCTGCTCGCGTAAGGGAAGAATCCCTTAGCCCCGAAGGGACCGTTGCCCGTCGGGTGACGAGTTCTCCAGAAGGCGAAGATCCGGCAGGAGATGGTGAGCGGTCTGCAGAGAGGTTCAAGGAGGGCGGTTGAGGCTGACGAGGAGAGTCCCCCCCGGAGGACGAAGACCCAAAAAGGCGCCTCTTAGTCCCCCTGTAAGGGGAAGGGAGGCCCTTGTGGCGTAGAGGGCGGTGAGCCTTACGGCGGAGGCGGCCTCGGGGGAGATCGTCGGGACCATCGGTCCTCCGAAGGGGAGTCTCCTTCAAAACACTTCCCTCAGAAGGAAGCTGGGCAGCAGTCGAGACCGAAGGACTCACTTCCCCCTTCGAAGGATGCACGGAAGGAGGAGGAGAGCCTAGAGCACCATCACCAGCAACAGCACCTGCGTCGGAAGGCCCAGCCACGTCGGAGGCCTCTGTCACCACGACGTCGACAATAGACAGAGGGTCTACCTCCGCTACCATCGGCGACTGTTTAACAGCGGCCCCCAACGAGACAAGGTCAATAAGAGCGACCCTGGAGGGCAAGCCCTTAAGCCCCAGGGACGACCAAATCTGTAAAAGATCATCACTGGATAAGGCATTATTATCAATAACCTCCCCCGGAGGAGGAGGGGGAACCGCCTCGCTATGGGAGGCGACGCCCTCTCCCCCCACCGAAGGTAGGGAAACAGAACAAGGGCCTGCGCTCCCACTCGGACGACTCTCCTTAGGAGGCGGACGAGGGGGAGCTTCAGAGGAGGTTTGGGCGGCGGAAGAAGAGTCCCGAGAACCTTCCTCCTTCAAGGCTAACCCCGGAGGAGAACGGTCTCTCTTGGACTTCTTCTTACGCCGACGGCCAAACCTCTCCCACTGGGAGGCAGACCACTCCCTGCACTCACGGCACATGTTATCCTGGTCGCACCGTCGGCCCCGACATTGAGGGCAGAGGGTGTGAGGATCCGTAATCACGTCCGACATGAACGTCCCACAAGGACGGCCGGCAACTCCAGGGCATGTCCGCATATTAAATAAAAGAAAATAACTGAAGGTCAACTTCCAACCAATCACACAAGCTGAAAAGAAAAAGAAGAAAATTAAAGGCTGTCACGAAGGCGATGAACAGACACGTCTGATCACCGCCGAGCCAAAAGTGAAGTGAAGCAAGTCACCGGTGTGTGGAGGGGGGAGGGGTAGCAAGCTACCCTTCCCCACCCCCCGCTAACTAGCGCGGGGGTAATTAACCCTCGTTAAAAAACTATTGGCTCGTCATTTCAGCTGCGCTAAAAGTAAAACCCTTTGTAAATAGCGTGGTTTGTATTTCGGTTACGGAACAAATATTATTTGAGTGCCTGTAAAATCACAAATGAGAGAACATATCTACTGAGCAGAGACAATGAAGTATAAACACAAGAAAAGGAAACAAAAAAATTATAAAGTCATTATCATTTACCAGTATTAACTACACACACACACACACACACACACACACACACACACATACACTCACTCACTCCCCCTTTTCAAAACAACTTGTTCCATAGATACAATTCTAACTTTATTACTTTTACCGTGTAATTGGTGTAGGTGAAAAGACTGTGAGCCAAATTATTAATCATAAAGAGCACAGAACATAGCAGTTGCAAAAAATAATGTAAAAAGCTCTTAATACTTGTTCCTTACAGAGTTCCCTAAATGAATTAGGTCAAGCAACTACTCGTGACATCGTATGTCGCTCCCTGCCAATCGGACAGTATTTGTTAACATATCCTATCATCCTGGAACCAAACTTAGAACTGTCTATATTTCTCTCTTAATCAGTTCAACTGAAGATCCCAAATGCCAATTTATACAGGATAACCCAGTTTTCATTTGGGTCTCTTGTTACAAATTTTATACCATTTGTGGAGTAGCCATCTAAATGGGTCCATCCGTATTACAGCTTATAATGTGCCCACAACTTATCACCTAAAAAAAGTTCTAAATGGTTATCAATGTCCTTCTTTCTGTACAACACCAATTACACCACGGTAATTGTTACACATATCTAAGCAAAAGAAGTGCATATTTCATCAACTATCCTTCCTCTTTTGGTCGTAGCTTCAATGCTTTCTGCCCTTGAATTGAATACAACTGGAGGTTTGGGGTTTACAGCCTGTGAATAATGTATGTTGCCTACAGGCATTGCAGCCTAGATTTAGCATGTTTAATGTTGAATCTTATCACATTTGTAAAGACTGCAAAAATGACAAATTCGTAGATAATTTGTATTTTTCCTAACTATACAAACCTTAGCTATTTAATATGGGTTATTACTTCGGCGGAGCTGAATGACGAGCCATTAGATTTTTAACGAGGGTTTACTACCCCACCGCTAGTTAGCGGGGGGGGGGGGGGAGGGGTAGCTTGCTACCCCCCCTCACACACACCGGTGAATACTTCACTTTGCTTAGAGGTAGGACTTCACGGGGGATAGGGCTGGCAGGCAAGTTTGATTAAATAGCTAAGGTTTGTATAGTTAGGAAAAATACAAATTATTTACGAATTTGTCATTTGTTCCGTAACTGAAATACAAACCACGCTATTTAATATGGGTGACTCACCCCTTAGGAAGGGTGGTAAGTCCCTGCCCTACTGGCTTTGGCTTTGCCTGGGGACACCATATTTGAGTGTGTAAGTACAGTACTCAGGAAATAGGGAGTCCCTGCACCTCGCTAACATTGCTGTGGAACTGCTGCAGCCTACATAAGCTGTGTGTGAAGGTGAGAAGAGTGACTTGTCCTAGGAAGTTGACCTGGAGTTCTTCAGATGGAAATCTCGGCTAGGACTCTCCCAATACCACCTTGTCAGGGTATGGGGACGTGACAGTATTAATCTTAATACTAGGAACACAAGGGAGCATGGTTTACCTGTATTGGTTTAAGGTCAGCTGTGCAGAGAACCCAGGATGCTGCTTTCTCCAAAGGAGGAGAGGATGAAGAAAAGAATAAGGGCCAGACAAACCTTTTCATTCATGCAGACTAAAACTGGGTAACAATGCCCTCAACCTTCTGCTACCTGTCCATTAAGGAGCTTGAGGTTAGACCAGCTGTTGTACAGCCACCACAAGGCCGATAGAGAACGTATCAAGTCTCCTGTGTGTCACGTCTTGCAGGTAGTGCGCTGTGAAGGTCGTCTGACGCTTCCACACCCCAGCTTGTAGGACCTGCGTCAATGAATAGTTCTTTTTGAAGGCCAGGGACGTAGCTATGCCCCTGACATCATCTGCTCTGGGGCGACGTGACGGAGGAGGGTCAGGGAAATCAATATCCTCCTCCGAGGGAGGAGGGGCAGCTGCCTCGCTATGGGAGGCAACTACCTCTCCCGCACCCCGGGAACGGTCAACAGAACAACGGTCTACGCTCCCCTTCGACGGTCTCTCGGAAGAGACCGATCGAGTGGGAGCTTCGGAGGAGGTTGGGGCAACAGAAGAAGAGGCCTTGGGATTTTCTCTTCAAAGACGCCTTTGAAGGAGAAATATCCCTTTTGGACTTCTTCTTCCGGCACCGGGCAAACCTCTCCCACTGGGAGGTAGACCACTCCCTACACTCACCGCATACATTACCCTTTTCACACCGTTGGCCCCTACAATGAGGACACAAGGTGTGAGGGTCCGTGTCTACCGCCGACATAAAGGCCCCACAAGGGCGGTCAGGTAAACCAGGACACGTACGCATGATGATAGAGGCCAACTTCACACACACTCTGAGAAAGAAAAAGCAAAACAGATTAATGGCAGTCAAAGCGAGGGAGAGAGCAGACAGGTCTGTTCTCCGCCCGAGCCAAAAGTAAAGTGAAGTACAGTATTCACCGGTGTGTGTGAGGGGGGGGGGTAGCAAGCTACCCCTCCCTACCCCCCGGTAACTAGTGATGGGGTAGTAAACCCTTGTTTTAATCTAGTGGCTCGTCGTTCAGCTCTGCCGAAGTAATAACCCATATTAAATAGTGTGGTTTGTATTTCAGTTACAGAACAAACATAGTTTTTGGCACCCACACTCGGAACCACCTAACCATTAGACATGGCATTGTCTTCGGCCAAGAGTCAAAAAACCAAGAGGAGTCTTAAACGGGACTGGAGAGCCTCACCTCAATTGTTAGTGACCTGGTCCAAAGTATGATTACTGGTTTCAGTTCCAATTTCATCAGAATAGATGCGCAATTGAACGTCAGCTGGGCAAGCCCAACACCCCCACTGTGGTGCCCCAGTAAACAGCTCAACTCACGGTCCCTGGCGGGGATCAATCTGATAACATGCAAAATGCTAGGCGAACACATTGCCACTGTACTAACTAGGAGGCTAAGATCCCTGAAGCTCCAGCTGGCGGCCCGAGAGAACGTTGGACCTTCACCAGCATGTCACATTGCCACTAGGGTTACAACCCCGGTGACCACCAGTACTTCTACGTCCCCAGCTTGGCCAAATGTCAATGATCTAGCAATTCCTGTAACTGGAGAGGTTCTGGTGATTGGAGGTCTCCAGCCTCCTCCTGAATTCACAAAAGTACTCCCATCTGTACCAAGTTTCTAGGAATCTCCTGCTTGGACTGGGCCTCTTGTCTCCCCACCTCTTCCTACAACCAACCCGTTTAGCCTACTAGAGACCACTATATGTGGACAAGGGAATCAGTTCTTGGCTGACCAGACAGAGTCCAGCAGACCAGAAGAGATTCCAGCAACTATGGATGAGGCTAATGCTGTCATGACGGGGGCCATGCCCAAACGGAGATGCCTGGCCAAGTTTAACAACAGACTGGCCATACCAGTAATGCCAACTTTGACACAGATCGATCAGCGAAGAAGATTCCGGCAGTGATACCTCTGGCAACACTTACAGCTCCTGCTCCAGTATCAGCTCAGCTAACTGTACCTCTACTAAGGATGCCATGATCCTCTGACCACCATCTTTCTGACCTGGTCAGGGCCCTTGACTTTTGGAAGAGCCCTAAGCCTAGGATCTTCCAGATAGAAACGGGCCAAAATTCTGCTCTATTCCTTAAGGATTTCAAGGCCTACTATGCTAGAAGGTATACATTAGGAAGCTCAGGTCATTGGACCGTTGAACTTGGACAGTACCTGAAGGGAGAGGTTAAGCAAGCATTCTCAGTCTATAGGGGGTCTGAGGCCCCCTACCTGAATATGAAGGATATTCAGGTAGGAGGTGGGAGGAACGCCCGATTCAGCAGCGACGCCTGGGAGAGCAAACTATTAAAAACTTATGCAGTACAGTTGGCTTTCTTGTATAAGTCGGCATACACTAGGCGTAACCTAGACAGAAAGAAGCCGAGGTGAAAGCTCCTCAAAACTGTTCCCAATAAAAAGGCGAGTTGGCTAGAGCAATCCTTGGCTACCATCAAAGTTTCTGCCAGTCATCAGGCAACATGGCAGGATGTCCAGCACCTGCTGGGTGTCCTCGATGAGGCAACTCGCCAGCAGAGCCAGAAGCCAGAGGAATTGGCCATTAGTCGTATGGGCCAGTCATGGCATGGCTAGTATACCAACAGGGTTGCCATGGCTGCACCCAATTGTTCACCTGTTCCTGCATGGGCCCACCATTGCACACCACCTTGACCTATCCCGAAGCCTACACCTGTGGAAGTGCGCCTGCCAATATTGCGTACTCCAGATAGGTCTCGTCGGTTCCAGAAGAGGTATTACACTTGGTGCCAGAAAACAGGACACTCATTGAATGAGTGCTACAGATGCCTCAACTTGTGGTTACACTGTGGTTCAGCTAGCCACCATGTCGCACTGTGTGAGCAACAGACACCCCTTAGTACAGTATAGGTCCCTTGTCCAGATGATGGCCACTACCTGCAGTCCTAGGAAGGAAGGCACAAATGTCCATACTCCTTCTAGATGGAGGGCAGTGCCTGTTAGGGCTAATCCAACCCCGTCATTCTAATTTGCTGCGACCAGAAACAGGGAGAGCCGAATCAGGAGTGAATCTAGTGCTTTTTCTTGGACAATTGGGAGGAAGAGTAAGAAGTTCAAGACCAGGAAGTCCTGTGGTACCAAGGTGTACTATAGGATGTTAAACAACAAACCTTCGGTGTATAAGATGGGGCTACATTGAAGGAGGGCGAGTGCTAGGAAGCATGCTCCTAGTATTCCTGTGGCAGCTTCAGAAATCTCAATCTCTCAAGTTATACCACAACCTGAAAAGGTCATTGAGCATCCAATGACTCTTCCAGGACTGGCCAGTGATAACCTGACCCTGACACTGTCCAGAGATTCTCTTACCGACTCATCCAGGACAAAAGCAGAAACTACGACAGTAATGGAAACCTTTAGTAGGGTTAACCTGGTGCAGTTAACTCCTGTGCCACTCATGGTTGTCCCAGTGACCTTGTCTGAGGTTCCATTGACTCTGGAGCTGAGGTCAACCTCCTGTCATTGAGTGTAGTACATAATTACCAGCTACAGATGGTACCGGTGCCCGACACCATCAGACTGAAGGGTTTAGGGCAAACAGGACCTAAGATCCTAAGTACAGTGCTGCTCACCCTCATACTGCATGGGATAACATTCGCCCGGAGTGCGTTCCATGTAGTGCCTTCAGGGACTAAGGCCGAGCATGTGGCGCTGGGTTACTAGTTCTTGAGGACAAATGGTGTGATATTTGACGGGCTCGGAATTGGCTGAGCGCTGGCGGTACTCCCAGAGAGCTTCTTTGGGATTATTATATCCTAATACATGGAGCCTATTGCAAGCAAGTGCTTTAAGCACTTGAGGTCCATGCGGGCAATTCAATTAGAATTTCTAGTATTCAGCTACTGCTTGTTTCTGTCAACGCAGAATTTTTTAAGGTGCTTCACACCTCTTTTAGGTGCCTTGCCTGTCTGTCAGACTGTTGGCCGGAGATGTATTATGATGGCGACATCATAAATCCTGGTCTGTTGATCAAAACTAAAGCAATACCTGGCATCCTAGAACTAAAAGATGGCAAAGCTTCAGTCTTAGTCAAGGGTTTACCTGGAGGAACTGGCAAGATCAAGAAGGGTGCTCTCTTGGGGAATGTATTTAGCATGGCAGTGGCGGATGCTCCTCTGTCTTGCCTGATAGCACAGGAGGGTAACCAGACACCTGAACCAAACATATTGGAAGGGATAGCAACCTGACACCTGAACCACACATATTGGAAGAGATAAAAAATCTATATATCTCAGACAAAGTGGACTCTTCTCAGAAGGACCAGTTGTTATATGCTTCGCTGTCATCTTCCAATCATCAGTACTGGTGACGATGATGGGAAGAGTGCTCAAGCACACCAATACACATCCTCCAGTATGATGAGACACCCATTCGTCAGAGGCTCCAACGGTTTGCAAAACCTCTTGCCGACGCCATCGAGGAACAATGCAAGGAGTTGCATGAACTGGGTATTATTGAGCCCAGTATCTCTCCTTGGTCTTTGCCCATTGTTCCAGTCCACAATAAGGACTACAGTATGCGGTTGTGTGTGGACTGCCGTAGACTGAATAATGTGACAGTCTCTGATAAGTTCCCAAAGCCAAACATAGTAGATTCTGTATTTAGACTGCAAGGAGTCAAGTATTTTACAATTCTTGACCTGGTTCGTGGATACTACTAGTTACTGTTGGCAGAGGACAGTAAAGAGTATACAGTACTGCTTTCTCTACGCCCTTTGGATTCTGGTAGTTCAGATACTTATCGTTTGGAGTGAAAAATCCACCTGCAGTGTTCCGCGGAGAGAAATGCACAAAAGATTGACTTATTGAGAAAGTCTTTTAAGATTTTTGGTTATCAATCTATTCTGAAGAAGTGTTTTAATTCTTTCATTCTACCTTATTTCAAGTATTGTTCCCCTCTCTGGTCTTCAGCAGATGATTCTCATCTTAATTTGTTGGACAGGAACCTACTGTCAATTAAATTTCCAATTCCTGATCTAGATATTAATCTTTGGCACCGTCGTTCAATTAGTTCATTATGCATGTTGCATAAGAGTTTTCATAATTCTGACCATCCTTTACATTCAGATCTTCCTGGACAGTTCCATCCTGTTCGTAATACTAGGCAGGCAGTTAATTCCAATAGGCAGGCTTTCTCCATCATGAGGCTCACTACTACACAGTATTCTAGAAGTTTTATTCCAGGTGTGACCAAGTTGTGGAATGATCTTCCTAATCGTTTAGTTGAATCAGTAGAACTTCAAAGGTTGCAGCAAGTGTTTTTATGTTAAACAGGCTAAAAGAAGTCTTTTTATAATTATATATGAATTATCTATTTTAATGTTAATGTTTTTTAAAATATTTATTTTAATTTTTCATTACTTCTTATATCGTTTATTTATTTCCTTGTTTCCTTTCCTCCCTGGGCTATTTTTCCCTGTTGGAGCCCTTGGGCTTATAGCATCTTACTTTTCCAACTAGAGTTGTAGCTTGGCTAGTAATAATAAAAATATTACAGGAGTGTCTGAAAGCTAAGGTGATTGTCTACATTGATCCTTGAGGCTTCTTTCAAGGAACACCTGAAACTGACAGAATGAGTATTGGCTTCTCTCCAGAACCACAGGCTCAAGTAAAAATTGGGAAGTGTTCTTGGGATCATGCCAAAGTTAAATACCTTGGCCATCTGATTGGACGTTCTGGTATATGTAAGCTAACAGAGTACATCCAGAAAGTGGAATACTTCCCTAAACCTACCACTGTGCGTGAGCTACGGGAATATCTGGGACTAGTAAACTTCCAACGGAAATTTATCCCAATGTGCTCAAAGATGGCTGAACCATTATTTGTGAAAACTGGAGAACAGAAATCCAAAGGAGCCAGAACATTGAAATGAACTGTGCCTTTCAGCACCTGAATGAACTGATCAAGGAGGCCATCATATCGTTGTACCCTGACTATAATTCATGGAGCTGTTTGTCGACGCTTCAGGTGAAGGTGCTGGTGCTTGTCTGTGCCTGAAGTCCTTCGAGCATCCAAGGAAGCGTCGAGTGATAGCTCACCACTCTATGACCTTCCTTGACTGCGAGACCTGTTACTCTACCAATGAGCGTTAGTTGGTTGCTTTGCAATGGGGAGTGAAAACCTTTCCTCCATGGCCAGTTCTTTGTGATCCATTCTGATTGCCATCCCCTGATGTATCTTCAAGACATGAAGACAGTGGATAGTTATCTAGCACAGCCAATGAAGGACTTATCCGAAATTAACTTTATCATTAATTACTGTCCAGGTGATCAGGATACAGCACCAGATTGATTATCCAGCTGGCCCGCATTAACTGACTGCATGACTGTTACTGAATCTGCAACAGCCAAGTTGTCTACTGGACTGGCACTGTATAAGGAGGCCCGAAATGGTCCCGATTCTCACATAGAATCTTTGGACCAAGTCATGAACTACTGGGTGAAAGGGTCAGGTGTTACACCAGACTCTCAGCTGAAGGGAGGTTCTAGAAGATGCCACTCAACTAGGCTTCAAGCTGGACAAGACTAACAGGTACTGGATGAAGGCACTGCAAATTCCTGATACTATCCCAGTTTTGAAGTTGCTATTGGCAGCTTCAAGTTATTGAACCTGGAAATATAGGTCTATTTTGGTCCCACTTGTCTATTAGTTTATTATGATTCATCTGTGACTAAACCTCAGTGTCTTTCTGAGGTGCATTTTAACCCTCTACTCAAGCTCCAGAATTACACTTCTCCAACTCACATGATTCTGGGGTATAAGATGGAGGTGAAAGCTTGTGTGCCTAATGAAGAGTGGGTAGCCACTGATGACACTAATGTACCAGAGGATTGTCCTGTAATCCAGAATGTGACTGAAAAGCTGCCTCATCAGTCCAGCTGCCAGCATATGTCTCAACACTTGGCAGTAGGTCTAGTAATGTTACAGGAAACCTTGTAGAAAATAGCTATATACTGAACAGAGCGTTATTAACATACTGTAATTAATTACCAAAATTGATGAAATTACTCTATATTGCGAAATATGATATTTTAATTATAAAATAAATTTTTGAATATACTTACCCGGTGAATATATAGCTGCAACTCTGTTGCTCGACAGACAAACTCTACGGAAAAAACTCGCCAGCGATCGCTACACAGGTTGCGGGTGTGCCCAACAGCGCCATCTGTCGACCAGATACCCAGCTCTTATGTAAACAAAGACTCAATTTTCTCCTCGTCCCACTGCGTCTCTATTGGGGAGGAAGGGAGGGTCATTTAATTTATATATTCACCGGGTAAGTATATTCAAAAATGTTATTTTCATTAGTAAAATAAATTTTTGAATATACTTACCCGATGATCATGTAGCTGTCAACTCCGTTGCCCGACAGAAATCTAAGGTCGGGATACGCCAGCGATCGCTATACAGGTGGGGGTGTACACAACAGCGCCATCTGTGAGCAGGTACTCAAGTACTTCTTGTCAACAAGAACTCAATTTTCTCCTCGGTCCACTGGTTCTCTATGGGGAGGAAGGGAGGGTCCTTAAATTCATGATCATCGGGTAAGTATATTCAAAAATTTATTTTACTAATGAAAATAACATTTTTCAATATTAATCTTACCCGATGATCATGTAGCTGATTCACACCCAGGGTGGTGGGTGGAGACCAGCATACATGTTAACATTAGAAGCTAAGTATCCCGTATTTCATTTTATCAGTTATTCAAAATAACAAACATAAAATAAATAAGTACCTGGTAAGGAAGTCGACTTGAACTATTACTCTGCCTTTTTTTAAGTACGTCTTCCTTACTGAGCCTAGCGGTCCTCTTCGGATGCTGAACGACTCCTAGGTGCCGAAGTATGAAGGGCTGCAACCCATACTAAAGGACCTCATCACAACCTCTAATCTAGGCGCTTCTCAAGAAAAAATTTGACCACCCGCCAAATCAACCAGGATGCGGAAGACTTCTTAGCCTTCCGTACAACCCAAAAACAACAATAAAAAGTATTTCAAGAGAAAGATTAAAAAAGGTTATGGGATTATGGGAATGTAGTGGCTGAGCCCTCACCTACTACTGCACTCGCTGCTACGAATGGTCCCAGGGTGTAGCAGTTCTCATAAAGAGACTGGACATCTTTGAGATAGAATGATGCGAACACTGACTTGCTTCTCCAATAGGTTGCATCCATAACACTCTGCAGAGAACGGTTCTGTTTGAAGGCCACTGAAGTAGCGACAGCTCTTACTTCATGTGTCCTTACCTTCAGCAAAGCAAGGTCTTCTTCCTTCAGATGAGAATGTGCCTCTCTAATCAGAAGCCTGATGTAGTAAGAAACTGCGTTCTTAAGACATCGGTAGAGCAGGCTTCTTGATAGCACACCATAAAGCTTCTGATTGTCCTCGTAATGGCTTTGTCCGTCTTAAATAGTACTTAAGAGCTCTTACTGGGCAAAGTACTCTCTCTAGTTCGTTCCCCACCAAGTTGGACAGGCTTGGGATCTCGAACGACTTGGGCCAAGGACGGGAAGGAAGCTCGTATTTAGCCAAAAAACCGAGCTGCAAGGAACATGTAGCCGTTTCAGATGTAAAACCTATGTTCCTGCTGAAGGCGTGGATCTCACTGACTCTTTTAGCTGTTGCTAAGCAAACGAGGAAAAGAGTCTTTAATGTGAGATCCTTAAAAGAGGCTGATTGAAGCGGTTCGAATCTTGATGACATCAAGAACCTTAAAACCACGTCTAGGTTCCAGCCTGGAGTGGACAACCGACGTTCCTTTGAGGTCTCAAAAGACCTAAGAAGGTCCTGTAGATCTTTGTTGGTGGAAAGATCCAAGCCTCTGTGGCGGAAGACCGCTGCCAACATACTCCTGTAACCCTTGATCGTAGGAGCTGAGAGGGATCTTACATTCCTGAGATGTAACAGAAAGTCAGCAATCTGTGTTATAGAGGTACTGGTTGAGGAAACTGCATTCGCCTTGCACCAGCTTCGGAAGACTTCCCATTTTGACTGATAGACTCTGAGAGTGGATGTCCTCCTTGCTCTGGCAATCGCTCTGGCTGCCTCCTTCGAAAAGCCTCTAGCTCTTGAGAGTCTTTCGATAGTCTGAAGGCAGTCAGACGAAGAGCGTGGAGGCTTGGGTGTACCTTCTTTATGTGAGGCTGACGCAGAAGGTCCACTCTTAGAGGAAGAGTCCTGGGAACGTCCACTAGCCATTGCAGTACCTCGGTGAACCATTCTCTCGCAGGCCAGAGGGGAGCAACCAACGTCAACCGTGTCCCTTCGTGGGAAGCGAACTTCTGAAGTACCCTGTTGACAATCTTGAACGGAGGGAACGCATACAGGTCTAGATGGGACCAATCCAGCAGAAAGGCATCCACGTGAACTGCTGCTGGGTCTGGAATCGGAGAACAATACATCGGGAGCCTCTTGGTCATCGAAGTAGCGAATAGATCTATGGTGGGCTGACCCCACAGGGCCCATAGTCTGCTGCAAACATTCTTGTGAAGGGTCCACTCTGTGGGGATGACCTGACCCTTCCGGCTGAGGCGATCTGCCATGACATTCATATCGCCCTGAATGAACCTCGTTACCAGCGAAAGCTTTCGATCTCTTGACCAAATGAGGAGGTCCCTTGCGATCTCGAACAACTTCCTCGAATGAGTCCCTCCTTGCTTGGAGATGTAAGCCAAGGCTGTGGTGTTGTCGGAGTTCACCTCCACCACCTTGCTTAGCTGGAGAGACTTGAAGTTTATCAAGGCCAGATGAACTGCCAAAAGCTCCTTGCAATTGATGTGAAGTGTCCTTTGCTCCTGATTCCACGTGCCCGAGCATTCCTGTCCGTCCAGTGTCGCACCCCAGCCCGTGTCCGATGCGTCCGAGAAGAGACGGTGGTCGGGGGTCTGAACAGCCAATGGTAGACCTTCCTTGAGAAGAATGCTGTTCTTCCACCACGTCAGTGTAGACCTCATCTCTTCGGAAACAGGAACTGAGACCGCCTCTAGCGTCATGTCCTTTTCCCAGTGAGCAGCTAGATGATACTGAAGGGGGCGGAGGTGGAGTCTCCCTAACTCGATGAACTGGGCCAGCGATGAAAGTGTCCCTGTTAGACTCATCCACTGCCTGACTGAACATCGGTTCCTTCTCAGCATGCTCTGGATGCATTCTAGGGCTTGATTGATCCTTGGGGCCGACGGAAAAGCCCGAAAAGCTCGACTCTGAATCTCCATACCTAGATAGACAATGGTCTGGGATGGGACGAGTTGGGACTTCTCTATATTGACCAGGAGGCCCAATTCCTTGGTCAGATCCAAAGTCCATCTGAGATTCTCCAGACAGCGACGACTTGACGGAGCTCTTAAAAGCCAGTCGTCCAAATAGAGGGAGGCTCTGATGTCTGCCAAGTGAAGGAATTTGGCAATATTCCTCATCAGTCTGGTAAACACAAGAGGTGCCGTGCTTAGGCCAAAGCACAGGGCTTGGAATTGGTACACGACCTTTCCAAAGACGAACCTGAGGAAAGGTTGGGAGTCTGGATGGATGGGGACGTGAAAGTACGCGTCTTTCAGGTCTAACGAGACCATCCAGTCCTCCTTCCTGACCGCTGCTAGGACCGACTTCGTCGTCTCCATCGTGAACGTCTGCTTGGTGACAAAAGCATTGAGAGCACTGACGTCCAGCACCGGTCTCCAACCTCCTGTCTTCTTCGCTACCAGGAAGAGACGGTTTTAGAAGCCCGGGGATTGATGGTCCCGGACTATGACTACCGCTCCCTTTTGTAGCAAGAGCGACACCTCTTGTTGCAACGCTAGCCTCTTGTCCTTCTCCTTGTAGTTGGGAGAGAGGTTGATGGGAGATGTAGCTAGAGGGGGACTGCGGCAGAACGGAATTCTGTACCCCTCCTTTAGCCACTTCACAGACTGAGCGTCTGCACCTCTGCTCTCCCAAGCTCGCCAGAAGAACTTGAGCCTGGCTCCCACTGCTGTCTGGAGAGGAAGGCAGTCAGATCCTGCCTTTTGCGGACTTGGAACCCTTCTTGGATTTGCCACGGTAACTGTCGGCACGGGTACCTCCTCTGCTGGAGGTTCTGCCACGAAAGGGCGGGATGAACCTAGTAGCTGGTGTGTCTACTGCTGCAGGACGGAAAGGTCTAGGCACGGAAGGTAAAGCTTTAGTCTTACGTGCAGAAGAAGCCATCAGATCATGGGTATCCTTCTGGACCAGTGAGGCAGCCATCCCCTTGATCAGCTCCTCCGGAAACAGACATTTGGAGAGAGGAGCAAACAACAACTCTGACTTCTGGCAAGGAGTGATACCAGACGACAAGAAGGAGCAAAGATGTTCTCTTTTCTTAAGCACTCCTGACGTATAAGAAGCCGCAAGTTCACCAGACCCATCCCGAATGGCTTTGTCCATGCAAGACATGATCAGCATGGCAGAGTCCTTATCCGAAGGGGAAGTCTTCCTGCTTAACGCTCCCAAACACCAATCGAGGAAGTTGAAGATCTCAAAAGCACGAAAGACTCCCTTCAACAGATGATCCATGTCAGAAAAGGACCAGCAAATCTTCGATCGTCTCATAGCCAGCCTGCGGGGAGAGTCAACCAGACTTGAAAAGTCGCCCTGGGCAGAGGCAGGAACCCCCAAGCCGGGTTGCTCTCCCGTGGCATACCAGACGCTAGACTTGGAAGCAAGCTTGGTAGGGGGAAAGATGAAAGCAATCTTTCCCAGTTGCTTCTTGGTCTGCAACCACTCTCCCATAACCCTCAAAGCTCTCTTGGAAGAGCGTGCGAGGACAAGCTTGGTGAAGGCAGGAGCAGCAGACTGCATGCCCAGAGCAAACTCGGAGGGAGGAGAGCGAGGGGTTGCAGACACAAACTGTTCTGGATACAAATCCCTGAACAAGGCAAGGACTTTACGAAAGTCTAAGGAGGGAGGTGTAGACTTAGGCTCTTCTACGTCTGAGTGAGGTTCATCCACATGTGCATCTTCGTCATCCGAAACTCCATCATCCGAAAGCTGAGTAGGAAGTGGCAAAGGCAGAGCAGAAAGCTGAACGGCTGAATCCGGCAGCACGGGTGCATGCGTAGCTGCTGCGGATCCAACATCATGCCGCTGCTGGTCAGTCTGCGAGCTGGCAACAACAAAGGCAGAGTGCTGGTGCGTGGGAGGGACTGCCGTGGGTTGCGGAGCATGCCGTATGGGATGCGGAGCATGCCGCATGGGTTGCGGAGCATGCCGCAAAGAGTCAGAACCCGGCAGCTCTACAGCACCTTCCCACTGCTGATGCGGTAGCTCGCGCATGTCAACGGATGGTGCAGCAAGAACATGCGTCTGGCAGGGAGGACTGCGCATCGGTGGTGGAGCTCTCACAGGTGGAGTGTGGGAGCAGGCAGCCGCAGTATCTGCTGAGCGCACAACCGCGGCAGGTTGTAGGCTAACGGGGGCAGTGTCAACCTTCTCAGCATGATACTCTTGCATGAACGCAGCAAGCTGAGACTGCATAGTCTGCAGCATGGACCACTTAGGGTCTACCGTGGTTGGAGCAGCAACAGACGGAGCAGTGGCCTGTTGTGGAACCACTCTACCTCTCTTGGGAGGTGTGCAGTCTTCGGAAGACTGCGGCGAGTCCGAACTGACCCAGTGGCTACACCTGGGCCGTTGGACTCGCTCGGAAGGGACCTTACGCTTAAGAGGTCGTGAGACCTTGGTCCATCGTTTCCTCCTGGAAACTTCTTCCACAGACGAGGAATGATAGGGCTCATTCGTCTGTATGTGGATGGGACGATCTCTAAGAGAAACGTCCGCAACCACTGAGGGTACATCCGTACGCTGATCAAGGCCTGCCGAACCCTTTGGTCCTTCGACATTGCTTCTCCCCTGGGCTTGGGAGCTTGCAAGAGGTCCCGGACTAGGAGGACGACGGGCACGAACAGATGTACCCTCATGCGCAACACTGACACTGATACTTTTCACTTCACTTGCACTAACACTTCCCACTGCACCTTTCGCTTTCAGCTCTTTGACATCTGCCAAAAGCTGATTACGGTCATTAGCCAATGACTCCACTCTGTCACCGAGAGCCTGAATGGCACGCATCATATCCGCCATGGATGGCTGAGCACTAGTAGCAGGGTCGGGAGTCACCACTACAGGGGAAGGAAAAGGTTGAGGGGCATGGGGAGAGGAAAAATCCACAGAGCGAGAAGAACTCCTCCTGATTCTATCCTTCTCTAGCCTACGTGCATTTTTAAGGAATTCGTTAAAATCGAATTCCGAAAGCCCAATGCATTCCTCACATCGATCTTCCAATTGACAGGATTTACCCCTACAATTGGAACAAACGGTGTGAGGATCTATGGAGGCCTTCGGAAGACGCCTAGTACAAGCCCTAACACTACACTGCCTGTACTTAGGGACTTGAGACTGGTCAGACATCTTGAATTGTAGAAATAGTCAAGGGGGGATTCCAAAATCTAGCAAAGTTCGTTAACAATTAATCCAAATTAATTCCAAAAGCTTGCTAAGCTAACGATAAAGCTTCCTGAATAGCGAAGGCTAAAATCTAGAGCGAATACATCACCAAATCGTGAGAAACAACTCCAGAATCAACAGCGTATCCAAATAGGTCTTGCCGGCGGCACGACAGAGGAAAAAATTGAGTTCTTGTTGACAAGAAGTACTTGAGTACCTGCTCACAGATGGCGCTGTTGTGTACACCCCAACCTGTATAGCGATCGCTGGCGTATCCCGACCTTAGATTTCTGTCGGGCAACGGAGTTGACAGCTACATGATCATCGGGTAAGATTAATATTGAAAAATTTATTTTATAATTAAAATATCATTTTTAAATATTTAACTTAGCCGGTGAATATATAGCTGATTCACATCCAGGATGGTGGGTAGAGACCAGTACGTAATATATGTTTACATTTTATGAGCTAAGAGTTTTTTATTTCATTTTAGAAGTTATCAAAATAACAAAAACAAAATAAATAGGTACGTGGTAAGGAAGTCGACTTGAACAATTACTCTGCCTTTTAAGTACGTCTTCCTTACGGAGCCTCGCGATCCTCTTAGGATGCTGATCGACCCCTAGGAGCTGAAGTATCAAGGGTTGCAACCCATACAACAGGACCTCATCAAACCCCTAATCTAGGCGCTCTCAAGAAATGACTTTGACCACCCGCCAAATCAACCAGGATGCGAAAGGCTTCTTAGCCTTCCGGACAACCCATAAAAAAACAACATTTCAAGAGACAGATTAAAAGGATAAGGAATTAGGGAATTGTAGTGGTTGAGCCCTCACCCACTACTGCACTCGCTGCTACGAATGGTCCCAGTGTGTAGCAGTTCTCGTAAAGAGACTGGACATCTTTCAAGTAAAATGACGCGAACACTGACTTGCTTCTCCAATAGGTTGCGTCCATTATACTTTGCAGAGATATATTTTGCTTAAAGGCCACGGAAGTTGTTACAGCTCTAACTTCGTGCGTCTTCACCTTAAGCAAAGTTCGGTCTTCCTCACTCAGATGTGAATGAGCTTCTCGTATTAACAATCTGATAAAGTCTGACCAAGCATTCTTTGACATAGGCAAGGATGGTTTCTTAACTGAACACCATAAAGCTTCAGATTGGCCTCGTAAAGGTTTAGTACACTTTAAATAGAACTTAAGAGCTCTAACAGGGCATAAGACTCTTTCTAGTTCATTGCCTACGATCTCCGATAAGCTGGGAATATCGAAAGATTTAGGCCAAGGCCGAGAAGGCAGCTCATTTTTGGCTAGAAAACCAAGTTGCAGCGAACAAGTGGCTTTTTCCGACGAAAATCCGATGTTCTTGCTGAAGGCATGAATCTCACTGACTCTTTTAGCCGAGGCTAAGCATACCAGGAAAAGAGTCTTAAGAGTGAGATCTTTCAGGGAGGCTGATTGTAACGGCTCCAACCTGTCTGACATGAGGAATCTTAGTACCACGTCTAAATTCCATCCAGGGGTAGCCAAACGACGCTCCTTGGTGGTCTCAAAAGACTTAAGGAGGTCTTGCAGATCTTTATGTTTGGAAAGATCTAAGCCTCTATGCCGGAAGACCGATGCCAACATGCTTCTGTAGCCCTTGATAGTGGGAGCTGAAAGGGATCGTCCTTTTCTCAGGTATAAGAGAAAATCAGCTATTTGAGCTACAGAGGTACTGGTCGAGGATACAGAAACTGACTTGCACCAGTCTCGGAAGACTTCCCACTTCGATTGGTAGACTCTAATGGAAGACGCTCTCCTTGCTCTAGCAATCGCACTGGCTGCTTCCTTCGAAAAGCCTCTAGCTCTCGAGAGTCTTTCGATAGTCTGAAGGCAGTCAGACGAAGAGCGTGGAGGCTTTGGAGTACCTTCTTTACGTGTGGCTGACGTAGAAGGTCTACCCTTAGAGGAAGACTTCTGGGAACGTCTACTAACCATCAAAGTATCTCGGTGAACCATTCTCTCGCGGGCCAGAGGGAAGCAACTAACGTCAACCTTGTCCCTTCGTGAGAGGCGAACTTCTGCAGTACCTTGTTGACAATCTTGAACGGTGGGAATGCGTAGAGATCCGGATGTGACCAATCTAGGAGGAAAGCATCTATATGTATTGCTGCTGGGTCCGGGACTGGAGAGCAATAGATTGGAAGCCTCTTGGTCAGCGAGGTTGCAAAGAGATCTATGGATGGTTTACCCCAAGTGGCCCAAAATCTCTTGCACACATCCTTGTGGAGGGTCCATTCGGTTGGAATTACTTGCCCTTTCCGACTGAGACAATCTGCTATGACGTTCAAGTCGCCTTGGATGAACCTCGTTACTAGGGAGATGTCTTGACCTTTTGACCAGATGAGCAGGTCCCTTGCGATCTCGTACAACGTCAGTGAGTGGGTACCTCCTTGTTTGGAGATGTACGCCAAGGCCGTGGTGTTGTCCGAGTTAACTTCCACCACTTTGCCTCGAAGGAGAGACTTGAAGCTTTTCAAGGCCAGATGTACTGCCAACAGCTCCTTGCAGTTGATATGCATGCTCTTCTGACTCGAGTTCCACAGTCCTGAGCATTCCCGACCGTCTAGTGTCGCGCCCCAGCCCACGTCCGATGCGTCCGAGAAGAGAACGTGGTTGGGAGTCTGAGCAGCCAGGGGAAGACCCTCTCTTAGGTTGATATTGTCCTTCCACCAAGTCAGACAAGACTTTATCTTTTCGGAAACCGGGATCGAGACCGCTTCTAGCGTCTTGTCCTTTTTCCAGTGAAAAGCTAGATGGTATTGAAGAGGACGGAGGTGTAGTCTTCCTAGTGACACAAATTGTTCCACGGATGACAGCGTCCCTACCAGACTCATCCACAGCCTGACTGAGCAGCGTTCCTTCTTCAGCATCTTCTGGATGGATAGCAGGGCTTGATCTATTCTGGGGGCTGATCGTCTTGTTGTTCAGCAACGTCCTCATCAGAGGGTTCCTCATCCGAAAACTGATGAGGAAACGGCAACGGAGTGGGCAACGTCTGGCTCGCTGAGTCCGGTCGCACTGGTGCATGCGTGACGGAGCCGGACGCAACATCATGGAACTGCTGCACAGTCTGTGAACTGTCAACAACCATGGGTGCGCGAGGAAGCACAGCGTCAACCCGAGACTGTCTAGACCGTCTGGGTTGTGCAGTCAACACCCTACCGGGTTGCTGAGGTTGACGCACTGCGTCAAAACAAGTCACCTCTGCTGGTTGTTGAACGTCCTGAACGTCAACAACCACCTCCGAGCGTCGCTTAACGTCAACGTGCGGCTGGCAACCCACACTGGGTCGCATCGGTGGAGGAACCACCTCAACTGGCAGACGCGAGAAGGTTACCTCAGCGTCAACAGGGCGCACAACCGACCGGTTGGAAGGTTGTTGGCCAGAAGGTTCGGCAGCAACCTTCTCCGCATTAAAGTCCTCTATCAAGGACGCAAGCTTGGACTGCATGTCTTGCAGCAAAGCCCATTTAGGGTCTACGGGAGCAGGTGCGGCAACAGACGGGGTTAGCGACTGAGGCGGTACCGCTTTCCATCCCTGAAAGCCTTGTTTATGCATGACATAATTGTACAGCAAAACTTCAAAGGCTCGAAAACAGCTGTGAAGTTGACCTGTAAAAAACTTGGAGCGTCTCCTGGCCAGGCGCCAGGGAGAGTCTACGAGATTTGAGAAGTCTATCTGGGCAGAGGCATGAACTCCCAAGCCGAGAACTTCTCTCGTGTCATATCAGACTCTCGCTCTATAAGCCAGTTTAAAAGAAGGGAAAGCAAAGGCTGTATCCCCCAAACTCCTCCTGGTGATAAACCAGTCGCCTAGCCAACGTAAAGCTCTCTAGGAGAGCGAGAGAGCACTAGCTTAAAAACAACGGCTTCGAAGTAGCTAGGCCTAGTGTAAGCTCTGACGTTTAGGCGAACGAGGAGCAGCAGTTACAAAAAGATCCGGACAAAGATCCTTAAAAAAATCATCATGATTTAATTAAAGTCCATAGGGGGCTAAGCAGCTTTAGGCTCCTCTCCATCTGACAGAGTCCTCAAGGGAATATCAGTAGGAGGGGGAAAAGCAACTTCCTCATCTACAGGAACCTTGTCCGATAAAATCTGAGTCTCAAGCAAGGGAGAGACCTACCGTGGTGGCAATGCTTTACAAGCAGAGTCCACACTCACTGGTGCATTAGTAGCGGACCAGAACGCAACGTCATGTAACTGCTTGACAGTCTGTGAACTGTCAACAACTGAACTGTCAACCACAACAGGTGCGTGAGGACGTACAGCGTCCACTCGAGACTGCTTTGACTGCCTAGACTGAGCAGTCAAAACAACTCTAGAATGCGGAGGTTGACGCACAGCGTCAAAACAAGTCAACTCCGATTGTTAGCGAACGTCTTGAACGTCAACAGGAGCATCAGCAAGTGGCCTAACGTCCAAATGCGGCTGAAAATCCACACGAGACCGCATCGAGTGTGGTTCTAAACAACCTGACTGACGTGACTTAGCTACGCCAACGTCAACAGGAAGCACAAAGGAACGTTAGGTTGGCTGAAAGCCAGGATATCGATGAGATAAACGGCTAGACTCAACGGACTAATCGGCAGAATAGTCTTCCATAAGGGAGGCAAGCATATTCTGCATGTCTTGCCATACAACCCATTAAGGATCAACGGAAATGGTTGTGGTAAGAGACGAGGGTAACGTCTGTGACCGCAAAACTTTGCCAACAAAAAAGACTCTCGGAGTCTGTGTTACGCTTTTGTTAGGCGGCGAGCAGTTATCCGATGACTGCATAGGGTCAGAGCTGTCCTAATGGCTGTAACCAGGACGCTGGACCTGTCCTGAAAGGACTGACTTTCGCTTAAGGGCTTCGAAACCTTGTGACAAGTTTCTTATGCGAAAAGCCTTCGGATGACGAGGAGAAAAAACGTCTCTCTCGTCTTATGGTAGAGGAGATCTTGGTAAGATACACCCGATACCATAGAGGGAAACGTCTGTTCGTTGATCAAGGCCTCTCGAACCCATAAGTCGTTCGACATTACTTCTCCCCTGGGCTTGGGAGCTTGCAAGAGGTCCCGGACTAGGTGAACGACAGGCACGAACAGACGAACCCTCGGACGCAACACTGTAACACTTTGCGCATATCACTTTATCACTTCGATTTTCTGTTTTGCACTTATTTCACTGAAATCGAAACTTTTACTGATTTCTACCTGAAACACGCAATTCTACCCTTCATTAAAAGGTAGTAATTACGAAATCAGTCGTATAATGTAAGCTCATTAATACCAGCAAAAAACAGAAAACATATTTTAAGATAAAAAATTCAGTGGCTGGGAAAGAGACTAAACACTAGTTCATATAAACTACGTTTTCAATCTCTCACCGCACATAGCCTGGGGACGAGAATAAAAAACTAAAAACGTTTTATCCTTCCTCCCCGTACAGAGACTAGGGACGAGAGTAACTCGAGAACAACGTTACCCGCTTGAACGGAACGTTTTCTCTCCTCTCTCTCCCTCCGTCTCTATCTCTCTCTATCTTTCTCTCTTGATTTCGCACCTAAGAGAAGAGCCCAATTATATTTCGTCAAAAAAACATGTTATTTGACTAAAGGAAAAAACTGAAAGGTTTTTCAAATAAAAAGTTCCTTTAAAATAGAATTTAAAACATTTAAGCTAAGAAAGAATGAACAAAACGTCAGAATCGATTTACTCTTACTGCAAAGTGAAACCGTGATACACTCTCTCTCTATCGTAACGATAGAGCGCATGTTGAACGTCCTGAACGTCAACAACTGCGTAGCATAAATAAACTAAACGTTAGTTCATCTTTGAAAACAGTACGAAGACTATCAAAGAAATTCTTTCATAAAATATTACATTTAAAAAGTTTTAAATCCTTAGCTCTTTAAAAGCTATTTACGATATAAAGGGCTCAACGTTGATTAACTTCGGTTTCCAAGTTAGGACCGCCTACTCTCAGGAAAGGTCGCATATAAACAAAACATTAAAATTTATTTTTATATGTTTATAATAAATGGAAAGTTAATCGAAGAGGCCTAATAAAGGCGGAGAGATATAAAATATATAGAGGAAAATCTATAAATAATTTATAACGTGATAAGAAAATTACTAAAAGCCTAAACACACTTCCGTCTAAGGGAAGGGTCGGCCATTTAAAAGTGAAAGAAAGTCCATACTCTCTTTGTCACCATAATTAAATCTATCCAAAACGAGTTTAAGATTTAAGATGAAGATAAAACACCTGCATTGCAAAAGCTCAAAACCAGAATATAGTACTTCACCAATATGATGTGAAAAACTCCAGTTTAGTAACAGCGAGTAAAGTACGTCTTGTCGACACGTCGACAGAGAGAAAATTGAGTCTTTGTTTACATAAGAGCTGGGTATCTGGTCGACAGATGGCGCTGTTGGGCACACCCGCAACCTGTGTAGCGATCGCTGGCGAGTTTTTTCCGTAGAGTTTGTCTGTCGAGCAACAGAGTTGCAGCTATATACTGTATTCACCGGCTAAGTTAAATATTTAAAAAGATTGTATTTCCCTTTTGGTTCTTCTTGTGATGGTAGTCAAGCTGGAACTGTAAGGGAGAGTGGGAAAAAAATGGCTGTCGTCTAACAATATGCCAGAATTTATGCATAAATATTTGGAAGTTGCATAAATACTTAGCTCTTAATTGGTTTAAAAAAAAAAAAGCTGAAATATGTCATTGCAAAAACACAGAAAGCTACCCAAAGCAATTAAAATTAATGCATACGCAATAAATCACCATCAGTCTCCCCAAGGTAAACAATGGACTTAGACTCTGAAATAGTGTTCACATTCTAATCGATTGTTACGCAAGTTATTATATCCTAAACTCCATCAACCGTAAAGAAAAAAATGCCAAAGTAGCCAGCATCTATCCCTTTTTGTAGCGAATCCCAGGTTTGCTAGAAATTTATGTATCATATAGAATATTAACCTATGTTAGAAAATATTTCCCTAATTTGTTTGTAGAAGGTTGGATCACAGTTTAAAAATAAAGCAAAAACATCATAACCTAACCTAAGTTAAACCTACTTTGAATAGTATTATAAGTTGTCCGATCGTACATTATTCATATTACCACACATTACTAAATCAAGACTAAGTAATATATTTTAGGGGGTGTATGTATTATAGCGGCCACCTGTATGTATGATTACTGTACGACTAACTTAGAATACAGCAGTGTAAGGGGGGTCGCAGAGGGGCGTTAGCCACCCGTTAGGTAAGCAGATATGGACAGGGCTTGTAGGTTAGGTTAGGGGGAAAAATTTAGGATTGTTGAAGTCCATTTTTAATAAGTATGGGACGAACTAAGATACAAAGGCTCCTTTTTTAGACAATAGTCAACTGGAAAGAGCTAGGGTGTAAATTAAAACTACCTCAGGGGTCATTGGTTATAGGAAAATTAAGGGGATAAGTAATAAGGTAATAACAACTAGACCTATAAATTAGTAAACATTTACAAATTGACCAGTCTTTAATATGACTCAAGGAATTCTAATATTCCAAGAGTCATTATAACCAGATGAAATTATGGAGCTTTCAAATTATAGTAGTTCCACTTAACCCTTTTGAAGAATATGGGTCTCAGTTTGGAACTTTTAAAGAATAGTTTGAGCCTTTTGAATATTAAAGGTTAAAGGTCCCAGTTGGGACCCGGTGAATATAACGAGGAAAATGAAACAGCTATTAATGAAAAAATACTTTATTTTGGGAACCTTTGTATATCAGCGGCCAATTTCTCACACGTTTATTAAAAATAGACATCAACTAACCTAAACTTTCCCCCCTAACTTAACCTACAAGCCGTGTCCTTACCTACTTACTTAACAAGAGGGGTAATGTCCCTACCGTATTCGGAGCGTTTGTAGGGTGATGGCCAGATCCCGTAGAAAACGGGAATATTCTGATCTGTGGCCGTCGTTCTAAAAACGATTTTGGCGGGAGAAGCTAACTTAAAAAACCCACCTAACCTATGCTAAAAGCCGTGTCCTTACCCAAGGGGGCTGCGCCCCCCCCCCAGACCCCCCCTTACACAACATATTTAAGATCCGTAGACCATTTCCAAACGTTTTTATTCTATACAAGATAACAGTCAGAGCGATAATAAGCAAATTAGGACGCTTGGCCGTAGCGCTACAAACTACCCCCGTATTCTAAGTTAAACATGATAATACATACAGGTGGCCGCTATCATACATACACCCAGTTTATTGTAGACAAAATTAAATCGGTTGAAATTAATTGCTAAAATATTGTTTTGAAATGTCAAAACATAATCAAATAGGTTAGGATAGGTTGATAACCAATCAAGTTGTTGCTTCATTTCATCAGCGGTTGTTCTTCCCTAAATCCCTTTTTAACAACGCAGGGCTGTTTTATTCTTTTGAAGAATAAAGGTCCTAGGTTAGGATAGAACCGCTTTTCTTTAAAAGCTCCGAAATTATAAAGTCCTTATGATACTTGACTGCATCTCGCTCATCGCTCAGTCCTTCAGACTGAAGCTATCTAACCTATGGAGTACTAGAGTGACTACCACAATACGACATACCTTTCAGTAAAACTCAAGTGTCCTTTAATTATATGATGTTACACCTTCGTATATTACAAAACTTTACCGGTACTGTAGTCAAACCAATCTGTCAATCATGTTCGACAATTTTCTCCGGTTACGAGCTTCTCAACATAACAAGTACCGGGGAATTGAATCATTGACACAAGTTACACAATATGAAAAAAGCTTTCCTTTAATATTTAACATGATACTTATTATACAGTATTTTCAGTTACCAGGAACTAATAGGTTTAGTCTTTAGAAATATCGTTTTTAATAGGGTTAATACTTTAGTCACAATTAATAAGAATCAGAACAGCAATTTCTTTACAACTGTCAACAACTATTCGATAAAACGAAAAGCAGAAGAAGAAGAGCTAGGAATAAGATATTTAGAAACATTGATAAACTAAAGGGAAAGAGGAAAAATAAGGAATAAATAAAATTGTGAAGAAAATGGAGATAAATTGACGAAATAAGAAGCATAAGAACAAATGCAAATATTATAAAGTAAATTGTATAAAACAAAATGAAAGAGATATGGAATAATGAAGATATATATATATATATATATATATATATATATATATATATATATATATATATATATATATATATATATACATATACATATATATATATATATATATATATATATATATATATATAGAGAGAGAGAGAGAGAGAGAGAGAGAGAGAGAGAGAGAGAGAGAGAGAGAGAGAGAGAGAGAGAGAGATATTATTATTATTATTATTATTATTATTATTATTATTATTATTATTATTATGAGTTAAACTACAACCCTGGTAGGAAAAGCAGGAGGCTATAAATCCAAGGGCTCCAACAGGGAAAATATCTCAGTAAGGAAAGGAAATGAAGAAATAAATAAACTTCAAGAGAAGTAAAGTTCATCCTACACCTTATGACATCCCAAAGACTTATTACTGCATTCTCAATAAAAATAATGATTTGGTAATCAGAAATTCTTCCTCTGATAGAATATGCTGTAAGGGGTTGAAGATTTCAAGTATCTAGGATCAGCAGTTGCAGAGGATGGTGATCTGGGGGCAGAGATAAACCGCAAAATACAAGCAGGATGGAATAATTGGAAAGAAGTGCGTGGAGTGCTACGCGACAGGAAAATAGGGGTTGAGTTGAAAGGTAAAGTACACAAGACAGTTGTGAGACCGACAATAATGTATGGAGCGGAAACGTGGGCAATAAAGGTGGATGTGGCAGAGAGGAGAATGTTGAGATGGATGTGTGGGGTGACAAGAAGAGATAAGATACGGAATGAGGTAATTAGGGGTACCACAGGAGTTAGAAAACTATCAGATAAGACCCAAGAAAGTAGACTGAGGTGGTATGGTCATGTCATGAGAAGAGATGAACAGTGTATTGGGAGGAGGGTGATGGAAATGGAGGTACTGGGAACGAGAAGGAGAGGGAGACCAAAGCAAAGGTGGATGGACCGTATCAAGGATGACCTTCGATCAAAAGGATTGACCGGTGATAAAGTGTGAGATAGAGGTAGATGGAGAAAGCTGACCAAAAACATCAACCGCACATAGAAGTGGGAAAAGATGTAGACAAAGAAGAAGAGAGAATATGCTGTAAGAACGTCTTATAAGGGACTGTCTATAGAATTTAAAACAAGACAAAAAACTCTTCATGTAATTTCACCGACATTGCGTTAGTTTTATGACTAGCAACGCATAAGTGCTCGGAAATCCCTCATGGCGGTGCATTTCAGTCCTCTGATTGGCTTTAACTTCCTCAGCTGTGATTGGTTGTTTTCATCGTTTACTATAACTTCATAAACACACATATCTAACAAAGTAATCAAATCAGTTAATTATTCTTTCTTCATTGCTATGCATTATACTTGAAATGTAACAAAATACAAATTGCAGTCATCTACTATATAAGGATAATAAAACAATATAGTTTCATCTTAATATCGAATATTAGACATGTGTTACTCAATGCCTCACTCAAACCAGCGTACAGATTATATCAGTTATTTGAACAAGCTTTAGAGTTCATCCTACTGTTATGACGTCACATACAAGTTGTTGTTTTTTAATAATTATTTGGTTATTAGACTGTATCCCTCTGATAAAATATGCTATTAATGTATCTTATAACGGACTGCCTCTATATATTTTGAGGAAATATACTTCTAATTTCCATAAAAAAACAGTAAAATCTTCAGGTCCATCCCTCATAGCTAGAGTGCTTGAAAGCAATGTTATTGAAATTTGGGCAGGTTTTTCAAACAGAAACTCACAAATCCCCGGAACTCTCTTTGGGCGGGATATTCCCCTCCTCTGATTGGCTGTATCTTTTCAGTTGTGATTGGGTTTTTGCCTTTATTTACAAATTCACACATGCACATCTAACATCGTAGCCAGTGCCCAGTGCTCAGTTATTCCTTCAAAATTTACATATTTATTTAGCTTACGCTCTTGAACAAGGTCCACACAATACAATACAACATACGATAGAAAGGCCAACAGACCTATATACCTGAGATTACAGTCACTCAATACACATCGTCTCTGGCCTTGTAGTCAAAGTGTAGTGGGTGACTTATCAAATGTCTGTCTAGTCTGGCTTTGAAGGTATTGAGTGCCTCTGCAGATATGACTTCTTCCGGCAGCTGGTTCCAAACATTCACCACACGCTGGGAGAAGAAGTGTGATCGAACTGACCCTGCTGCACTCTTCAGCTGTCGCTGCTCCTCTAGACAGGGGGTGTCCTCTGGTTCTGCTGACTTTTTCAAAGGAAGCATCTTCTCACAGTCCACTTTGTACTCCCCATGTAGATACATGTAAACTTGTATGGCATCTCCTCTTAGTCTACGGAACACCAGTGTTGGGAGGTCCAGCTTCTTCAGTCGCTCCTCATAGGACAGGTCCTGCAGGCCCAGAACTAATTTCGTCGCTCTCCTTTGCACAGCTTCTATGGTATCGATGTCCCACACATAATCGGGGTGACCACACTGAGGTAGCGTATTCCAACTTTGGGCGAATCAGCCCCTTATAGAGAGACAGGAACATGTTGCAATCCATATACGTGAAAGACTGGTGACATATGCCCACTAACGTGTTAGTGGCAGCTGCAGTTTTGAGGCTGTGGGTCTGGAAACACAAACCAGAATCAATATACTCCTAGATCTTTTTCAACCTTGGTGGTTGCTAAAGGAGCTGTGCCCATCGTGTACTCCTGCTCCTGTGCCTGTCCCCGGTCGAGATGTAGTATGTGGCATTTTTCTGGGTGAAACTCTAATTGCTACTGCTGTGACCACTGTAGTAGACTGTCTATGTTTTGCTGGAACTGAAGGTGGTCCGTATCAGAGTCAATCTTGCTATAAATCTTTGAGTCATCTGCATAAACTTTAATGCCGCAAGTAACAGCTTCTGTGGTGGCATTTATGAACACAAACAGGAGCAGCCCAAGGACTGAGCCCTGTGGTATACCGCTGGTTATTCCTACCCAAGAAGACTTGGACTCATTTAGCACTACTCGTTGCTGTCTATTAAGTAGGAATAATTCAATCCACTCTAATGCATCGCCTGCGATGCCATAGCTCTTGACTTTTGCGAGTAACCGTTGATGGGGAACGAATCAAAAGCTTTCTGAAAGTCACAGTAAAGCACATCAACTCCCTCATTTTCTTCAAAAAGTGTTGTCCATTCTTCCACGGATTCTAGTAGCTGAGTGGTAGAAGACCTGCCACTCATGAACCCATGCTGATCTTTAGTGAATAAATTGTTTCTGTCCTTGTGTTCCACAATTTTATCCTGAACAATTGATATTAGGATTTAACATACTACAGATGTTAAACTCACAGGTCGATAGTTTGATGGTAGGTGTCTGCTGCCTTGCTTAAAAATGGGAGATACATGTTCTCTTTTCCATTCAGCCGGGGAGCTTGCCTTCATTGAGTTATCTATGGAAAATGATTGCTAATGGCACTGCTAACTGATTCTTTGCTTCAGACAACATTTTGGTATGTATCTCATCTGGCCCTGATGCTTTGTTTGTTTTCAATGCTTTCAGCTTCTCTAATACATCTTCAGGATCCAACTCGATGTCCCGAAGTACTCTATCGAAAAGACGGATTTTAGGTGTTAGGGTATGTGAGATATCTTCCTTGGTGAATACCTTCTTGAACTATGGGCTCAAGGTTTCTACTTTCTCCTCCTCAGACTGAGTTCTGAGATCATCTTCTTTATCCAGATCTGATATAGCAGACTTTGTTTTCAGCTGAGAGTTCACATATGCCCAGATCGATTTGGGGTTTATTTTCACCTCTCTGGCTATCTGTTTTTCAAATAATCTTTTTGCTTTTCGTGATGCCCACCTTGCCTGATTTATTACCTTTGTATACTCAAGGTATTTTTTACCTGTTTTGGTTTCCAAGAAGCTTCACCATCTTTGACGCTTGGTTTTTATTTTCTTCAGGTGTGATTCTCGACAGCAAATTTACTTTTGAGAAACACATTAGGTCTGTGTCTTCTTCAGTTGCACAAAAAATTGGCTTATTGAGAAAGTCTTACAAGATTTTCGGTGATCAATCTATTCTGAAAAAGTGTTTCAATTCTTTCATTCTACCTTGTTTTGAGTATTGTTCTCCTGTCTGGTGTTCAGCTGCTGATTTTCATCTTAATTTGTTGGACAGAAATTTATGGTCTGTTAAATTTCTTGTTCCTGATCTGGATATTAATCTTTGGCACCGTTGTTCAATTAGTTCATTATGCATGTTGCATAAGATTTTTCATAACTCTGACCATCCTTTACATTCAGATCTCCGTGGACAATACTATCCTGCTCGTAATACTAGGCAGGCAGTTAATTCTAATAGCCAGGCCTTCTCCACCATAAGGCTCAATACTACACAGTATTCTAGAAGTTTTATTCCAGCTGTTACCAAGTTGTGGAATGATCTTCCTAATCGGGTAGTTGAATCAGTAGAACTTCAAAAGTTCAAAGTTGGAGCAAATGTTTTTATGTTGACCTGGCTGACATGAGACTTTTTCATAGTTAATATATGACATGTCTGTTTTTGACGTTGTTAATAGTTTATATAGGATATATCTGTTTTGACGTTGTTACTGTTTTTGGAATGATTTATTGGTAATTTATTCTCATCATTTATTTATTTCCTTATTTCCTTTCCTCACTGGGCTATTTTTCCCTATTGGAGCCCTTGGGCTTATATCATCTTGTTTTTCCAATTAGGGTTGTAGCTTGGCTAGTAATAATAATAATAATAATAATAATAATAATAATAATAATAATATTGTCAATGTCCCTTGGCCTTGCCATTCATGATTGGCCTTTAAACGGAAGTTCTGAAAATATAAAGTAAATGCGAATCACGCAAGGTTCCTACCAAACATTTGTCACCATAAGAAGCGTCAAGACTATTTTTTTGGCTCAGACTATTTGCAGATTTAGTTTTACCCTATCATCTTATAGGAAACGGGTGGAAGAGACCCAGATAAACGCAAAATTTATCCAACTTTTTCATCGTGAGAGAGAGAGAGAGAGAGAGAGAGAGAGAGAGAGAGAGAGAGAGAGAGAGAGAGAGAGAGAGAATATTTATTTTCTTTCTACAGTACTATTTCATTGAAAATGCCGATTTACACAATATTGGTATAAGATAACGATAGCCTCAATGAAAATTAAACAGCAACCCACGGATAAAAACAGCCATATTGCGCGTCATTAATAGCCTACCTCAATCGTGGCCACCGCGAGAATACACCAATAAACCTTCAAGACTTGAGCCATGACGTGATGTTTTACGGTTTATGATAAGACAAGGTCTATAGAATTATACATGTATAGACCTTCCAATAAATGACATGGATCTTGCAGTAGATGAGCAAAAGAGCGAATGCACAAACGGTCTAACAATACTTTAAGAATAGTCAGGGAGGGTTTTTTTTTTCTTTTTTTCTTTTTTTCAGGGACTTTAATTTTAACTTTTTGTGACAACTTGAATTTTTTATTGAATCCTATTTCTCGCTAACCGTGACTAGAAATGAAGAACTCTAATGAACTTCTCAAGAATCTCCTTACCAAGATTATTTAATATACGATTTCTCTAAATCGTTAAAATACGTACTAATCGTTTCGGTATTGTCATCTGCATGTGGTGTCTGTGGGAGCAATGACCGCAGCAGATGACTTAGGACGGCGTCCATAGAACACAATTGGGGAGGCACTGTAAGTCGTGTCGACACGTCACTTGCTGAACCATGGCCCAGACTACTACAGTATAAACAAAACGATAATAAATTAAGGTGACCGGGGAGAGTCGATTAAGACCTTAACTCGCAGAGCAGAATAAGTTTAATGTAGTGGCATAACCAAGATCTATACAAAACTTGATCATAGTTTGAAGATATTTTGAGTAGTTTAGAATTAGGCTACTTATTATAATTCACTCTGGATTTTTCCAGTTCGCTGTTCCCAGCATTGCCACCAGGTGAGACAGCCCTTATTTTTTTTCTTTGTGTGTGTGTGTGTGTGTATGTATGTAAGCTATGTGTGTATGTATTATATCAATATAGCCTAGAGTAATTATGTGTAGCCTACATATCAGAGACGGATATAGAGCGGCTTTGCGAGAATGATAATCCATGTACTGTACATTTTAATTAAGATGGTGTATAGTGTAGATGGATGTGCCACAATGAGTTATGCAAATGCGTAATATTATTTTTTTCCACCACGTTTTCTAGATGATCTGCAAACAAAATATAAAAGTCTTTTCACTTTGATACCCATTTTCTCATGGTTTTAATAATAATAAAAAAAAAAAAAAAAAAAAAAAAAAAAAAAAAAAAACACCGAAAAGCCTATTTTTCTAACAGGCCTACTGAATAAATTTCTGTGAGCAAGAATTAAATAAAATATAAAGTAAATTTTCAATATGTAAGGAAGTTGCTAAAATTACATCTTTTGATGATTATTTTAATCAGCACTTGTCAATTTATAGTTTAACTAATAAAATACATTATGTTCTCGATTACGTGTGCCATTATATACAAAGTATTTACTTTGACAAATTCAGCATGTCATAATACAAATCTAGATACGATTGCAGCAAGCACATATGTAGGAGGTAAGATACTGAAACTGAATGGCCCTGGTTGAAAGCATTAATTGCAAATGCCAATATCAACATTGCAAATAATAGTAAGTCCCTTGTGAATCACTAGAAATGTAATGCATATATCAAATTTTCGACTTTAATTGCTCTTTTGCATTTATAGCAATTTAGGACATTAATTTACAACTGCTTCTTGATGAATCCATCCTATTTTTGCCGTAATCTATATCCAATGTTCTTCGATATTAGCCAACACCATATTAGTATACGCGACCTGTCAAAAATAACGGCTAAATATTTAGATAGATATGCACACACACATGTACACATATTCAACCCTTCACACCCCTCCCCTTTTTAACTACAACACAACAGTTTGAGTAATGTGTGGGAGATTGTGGTTTCAGAGCGTACCTCGCAGCAGAGTACTACCTCTCACCAGGGTATGGCTACTTCCTCTCCCCTACCCGAGGGATGGGGAGAGACCGAGTAGTCATATGTTTTGTTCACGTGACAAATTATATGTATATATATATATATATATATATATATATATATATATATATATGTATATATATATATATATATATATATATATATATATATATATATATGCACAGAGAAACCTTTTCAATTGAATGTAGGAATCGATTTGCAGTCTTAGAGACTTTAAGAGAAGAAGAGCAGACAGTTAACAAAGAATTGTGTGATATTAAGAACATATATCAGTCAGTTGGTAGTGAAGTTTTAGGACATATAGTTACAAGGAGAAAGTCGTGGATATCAAATGATACTTGGGATACTATAAAATGAACACAAAGACAGAAATTGATTGTTAAATGTTTTCGAGGAAGTAATGAAAGTAACAAGGTAGAGTATGCTAAGTGTTCCAGTATTGGTAGTGAAGCGAAAAGAAAAGCCAGGAATGACAGGAGAGAATATTTAGACAGTAAAGCAGATGAGGCTAACAAAGCTATGAATTCACGGAGTGGCTATGGTGTAAGAATTGCTC
>NC_090739.1:45181387-45303887 GCF_036898095.1 Palaemon carinicauda
CATGCATCACTGTTAACAATGCTGGTTCCGCTTTCATCACTCAGAGGCCTTGATAGCGTAAAATGTGTTTTTAGAGTCTGGTGACGAGCGATTTCTTTCTTATCCTGATTTTTTTTTCTACCGCTTGTAATGGATTCGACAAATGTATTAATAAATGAACGTGGTGCTCTAATTCATAATTTTTCAAACGAATTATTATACAGTCTGCCAGCAAAGACAGCGTATATATCTCGATTAACTGAACATGGATCGTTATCAAGTTTTATCTCTTTCTCTTTACAATAAATTCATCTTTTTCTCAAAGAAAATTCTTGTTTTCTTCAGCTGTGTAATAAAATTTATTTACGTGACCTAAACATATCCTTGTCAATGCGATATGGTGTTAAGTATCTATTCTTCTTTTGCAATAAGAAATATCTATTTCATTACTGATTATTCTTTATTAGAACGTTAGATATAGAGTTTATGGGCAAATGTAACACGCTAGTTTAATATTTCACTCTATGACAGCAGGTTATGTCATCATAATATATTTATTTGAAGTAGGCTATAAGGCTAACTAAAACAATGGACATTTCTAATATCACCAATATCGTTATGTAATTTTGAGAGAGAGAGAGAGAGAGAGAGAGAGAGAGAGAGAGAGAGAGAGAGAGAGAGAGAGAGAGAGAGAGAGAGAGAGAGAGAGATCCTCAGTTTGAAGGGGATTATGTTAATATTGGCCAGACTGGTTAATAGTGATATTTCATGCCTTTTTCTGCTTTTGACTTAATTCCTTTTGCTTTTCTTCCCATGATTTTCGACTCCTACCGGACTCTCCGTTTTAACACTTTCTCTCCTATTGACGGACTTTGTCGTAATTCATCCGTTTCACTGACCTTAAAAGGAGGGACCTTTCCGTGTCGCTTCTTTCCCATCTTAGTCAAGTTAAAGTTTAATGTTTCAAGTTAGCCTAATCTCACCAAGCCATTTTAACTTATATCTCCAATTTTCAGTAATTTCTGTATAATTGTTTCACTTTAATACAGTTATCCCACCAACGCAATAGCCCTTGGATTGTATATTTATATGCATAGTCGTTCTAAAACGAACGAACGACTGGATAAATTTGATACTCAGTTAGCCCTTAGTAGGATTAATACGCACGGTACAACATATCACATCAATTTTATTTGCATGTTTTCAAAACATGGCCATTTGAGTCTTTGGAAAGTTGTATCGTAAAACACTTTGGCTTACAACAACAACAACGATGATAATAATCACGAACAGTAAAAGTATCAAATTATTATTATTATTATTATTATTATTATTATTATTATTATTATTTGCTAAGCTACGACCCTAGTTGGAAAAGCAGGATACTATAAGCCCAGGGGCTCCAACAGGGAAGATAGCCCAGTGAGGAGAGAAAACAAGGAAAAATAAGATATTTTAAGAACAGTAACATCATTACAATAAATATTTCCTATATAAGCTACAAAAAAAATAACAAAACAAGAGGAAGAGAAATAAGATAGAAGTGTGCTCGAGTGTACCCTCAAGCAAGAATACTCTAACCCAAGACAGTGGAAGGCCATGGTACAGAGGCTATGGCACTATCCAAGACTAGAGAACAATGGTTTAATTTTGGATTGTCCTTCTACTAGAAAAGCTGCTTACCATAGCTAAAGAGTCTCTTCTATCCTTACCAATAGGAAAGTAGCTACTGAACAATGACGCTGCAGTAGTTAACCCCTTGAGAGAAGTAGAATTGTTTGGTAATCTCAGTGTTATCAGGTGCATGAGGACAGAGGAGAATATGTAAAGAATAGGGCAGACTATTCGGTGTATGTGTGGGCGAAGGGAAAAATAAACCGTAACCAGAGAGAAGGATTCAATGTATTACTGTCTGGCCAGTCAAAGGACCACATAACTCTATAGCGGTAGTAATTATAGAACATTTGGTAGCGTACGCAGTTTTAATTCTTTGATTAAAAAAATTATTTAAACCTTCTTCTTCTTCTTCTTCTTCTTCTTCTTCTTCTTCTTCTTCTTCTTCTTCTTCTTCTTCTTCTTCTTCTTCTTCTTCTTCTTATTTGGGGTCACTGTTATACAAACTAAACGAAAAAGCCAAAACAATTATCAAGAGTCCTGTCGGATATACAGAAGAAACTAATAGAGCAGGAAAGGTAAAACGGGGAACAAATTTTGGACCAAAAGTGTGTCCAATTGTCACGGACGAAGTTAATTCTGTAAGTAAAAAGACGATTACTCTGATTAGAAACATTAGAAAAGAAGCCCCGACTTATGTAGATGACATATTGTTTCCAAGAAACAATAAATATAAAGTAGAAAGAGCTATAAGCAACTGCCGCAGTTTGGAAGAGCTGAAGAAATTTACTTTTAGCCCCAATCAACAGAAGTCAACGGTGTTAGTAGTAAGACACAAAACAGAAGAGGTTAAAAAGGTTAATGGAGTGGTTAGAAATGGAAGGATAGAAATAGTTCAGGAGTATAAATATTTAGGAGAATGGTACTCAGAAAAAGGAAACCATCGTCAGCATAGGTAAAAAGGGGGAGTTAAAATAGAATAGGCTACATGGTGTAAGAGGTTAGGAAGTATGGAGACAGTAACAGGGTAGGAGATTTAGCATTGCTTGTGAGAATAAAGATCTATGAGGCAGCAGTTGTGCCAGCAATGTTTGCAGATATGGAGACATAGTTTGTAATGAAAGAAAAAGAAATGAAAGAACTAGAGAGTATAGAGTACAAAAATATGAAAGGAATGTTTGAACAGGTTGCTACCTCACCTTATTGGGGGTTAATAGCAGAAACAAGAACATAACCAGTTGAAAATAGAATAGATAAAAAGGTGATGCTGTTGCATAAAATCATAACATCAGATGATAAACGACCAGTTAAGGAGATAGTGGAAGACCAAATAAGGGAACCCTATGGGAAATGCTAGGGAAAATTCATAGAGAAATATGCAATATATATATATATATATATATATATATATATATATATATATATGTATATATATATATATATATATATATATATATATATATATATATATATGCGTATGTGTGTATGTATGATGTTGAAATTGAAGAAGTAAGAAGGCATAAAAAGGAAGAACTCAAGAAAGAAAGAAAAATTAAGGGGAAAATTAAATTAAGCGGAAATGACCAAATTAAGGTTTGTGAATAGTAGGAGAACTTAACATTAAGGAAAAGGTAATAATTATGAAAACAAGGTTGGATATGATAGAATTATATATATATATATATATATATATATATATATATATATATATATATATATATATATATATATATATATATATATATATATATATATATATATATATATATATAAACTATGGAAACAGGGATGATAAGGATAGGTTTTGTGTGTTGCGTTGTGAGGCAGACAATACAATATGTTTAGCTGTAATGAATTAAGAAAATTCAGAAGCAATGGCATAGAGTTGTAGAACTTAGAAACACCAATTGGAGATGTTTCCCGATACATTAGACATGCTCTGGAAATTAGAAATAAAAGTATGCAAGCTGTGTTGTATATGCACAGTAGGAGGTAACTAATAACGATGAATTTTCTGCAGATTGCAACGCTTTGCTCCTATTACGCCTCCAGTATAGTATGCCAGCAATCACCGTGTTGTGGAGAGTCTTTTTAATCTACCTCTGCCCTGGCACTCATGTGTCATTTACTCCCAAACTCCTTCCTTCCTTATATAATTGCCAACGGAATCTTTCCCTCTTGTTCCACCCACCTCCACGTCCATCACTTCTTTTGCCGCAAGTTGCTCGTTAATTGAATTAATATTAATGCACAATTCATTAAAGTGGCCGGAGCTTCATTATTTTTATCTGGCTCAAATAATTCAGAATTTAACTTATAAATAAGAAGACGAAAATGCCAATTGCACCTCCTGGTCGCCAGAATACATGGGCTCTTTGATTAAAACATGTTATACTTCATGATATGCCGATATATTGATTTCATGCTCGGTATTTGCTAGTCTACCTAAGATGGCTCTCTGGTAGCCAGGGAAGAAATGTAATTTCTGTTCCCTTGATTACTACTGGTTTGATTTGTGTATCATTTATCGTCAACAAGAGTTCCTTGGCTCCACTGTCACAGAATGTTGACTCCATATGAAACAAGTAAGTTTGTAACCTCTGTTTGAAGATGTCTTTCGTGTCAATTCGCATACCTTCTGGGGCAAATCGCAAGTCGCTTCCAAGGAATCCAATCCATATGAATGTAGGCTATATCTTTATACAGCGTTGATATCACGTCACTGAGCAAGCATCCGCTACCCCTCTTAATTTTTATTTGAGTTATCCCAACTCTAGATAAAAATTAGGAGAGCTGGCTTATCTGCTTATGTAATACAAAGAAGTGTTTGGCAAGACGAGGATTCTCAGTAACCTATTTTTATTATAGTCATAATTGAGAAGAATTTACGTAAAATACATTTTCTTATTGAAAAATATTTCGCTGTGTATTAGTTTTCGATTTGGAAAAAAAAAGGATTTTCATTACAATAGAAACTCCTTTTGACTCGCTAATATTCTTGAAGAAGACAGTTAGAAATAATTCATGAAGCATGCAAGTGAAAATAAGATGTTGCAAATAATCCATTTCATAAGTATGTTTTTATTTTTCATAATTACGTCTTAAATTCATGATTCCCACAATTATTCTTGATCCAAAATTAATTTGTAAAACGCCTGAAGAATATAAAGGAACATATACAACTTTTTGTTCGTTACAGATCGCGAATATAAAGTACCGCTAACAAATGGGTAACACAGTCGTCCTTGGGTGTCACAGCGGTCACGAAAAACAAGAGTCAGTCGGCTTCGAGACGTCAACAGACATGGAAGGCAAGGGATACTTAACCGAAGAAGCGAGTTACAAGGCTCTTCAGGGCTATTACGATAAAAATGGCAATAATATTAACATTCTTCAGATGTTTAAAGACGACCCACAGAGATTTGATAAATACAGGTATGTTCTATTTGAAAAATGAGGTAAAATTTCTGTCTGTAGACTATACCCTATATTCTATGCTGTTATATTTTAGTGCTATGCAAGGTGTACGTCAGCTTATACATTTACCAGCGATGCATTTTGATTTTATTAATGTATGTCAGTCCTTAGATTCGATGGTTAAGTAGATTTGATAAGGTGTCATTGCCAGACCGACAGGTCTCCTTGGTGCCCTTGGACGTCCTTGAAGACTGTACGACTACCGGTACAGTATTTTATGTCTGGTGAATATAATATAATATAATCATAAAAGAACACATTTGATAAGTGAGGCTAGTGATATTTGGAGATGATTGGATCATCTTTAATTGCTTGTATTTTAGAGGTTTGAATGACACTTAGTCCTTGCCGGCTGGCAAAATGTCAAAAATTGAAAGGGTACCTTATCAGTTGTATGGGCTAGTGTTTGTGATGCCAAAATATTAAGATGATTTTGGATTGAAAGATAATGATTCAATACCATTTAACTGAGAAGTGTTTACTTCATTGTTCTGTATTGATGCCCCGTGGTAGGATAAAATGTCAAAGTTAGGCTAATAACCCAATGTAGGGAAGGTTTGGAGTCTTATCTTTTCAAACGTATCATGTTTTTCTTGGATTGCTATTAAATATTTTCTTAAGACCCCATGATTATATACATTACTGTATACCTGTTTATCTTACTGATTTGAAAAACTTTCCCTTTCTACCAGTCATCATAAATAACTACTGTACTTTAGATTTTAAATCTAGCACACTACTATTAGCTTCACTGTAAATTGAGTGAATATCATGAAAAAGATGTGAAAAATGTACAAATGTTTTGATATTTTATATAGACATTTGCAATAAATCAGTGTTGTTAAAAGTGATCCATAAATTACCGTAGTATCATAGATATTCAAATCATGTTGAAAATATCAAGTCTGATTAAAAGTAATTTAAAAAGCAGGTTCATACAGAATGGTGTACCATTCAAACAGAAATAAAGTTGAAAAAAAATAATGTAAAGAAAAATTTATTTCATCCAGACACCCAGCTATGGCATTAGCATCAACAATTTTATCGAAAAACTTTTGATTTAATTTCGTCTCAAGATGTTATTTCTTCATCATAATTAATGAATCTTGAGAAGTGCCCCAAAAAGTTTTTACCTGACAGTAATCAGTCTTAATAAGTACACTGCTACCACATGAATTATATTTGTTTGGGTAACCGGAGGATTGACCCATAATCTCTGGTAAAGCTGACACAGAGTGGTTTGGAGGACTGACCCACAATGTTTATTTATACTATAGTGCATTTATTATTAAAGTTATTTGATTAAATATAATAACATATTGATTCCATATAACAATAACACCTATATGTTGTAATAAAATCTTTTATAAGTCATTGGTAAATTTTATATATTTGCTGGTAGAACCTTGGATAGGGGTTGTGACCTGGTAGGGAGGTCCGGGGGCTTGCCCCCAGCTAGGTATTGCAACCTAGGAAGGGGGTCCGGGGGCAGGCTAGGGGTTGTGACCTGGGAACTTCTAGGTTAGGTTAGGTGGGTTTGTTAGGTTCTGTACCCTTTTTAATTACATATTCATACCCTATAAACACAAAATATTTGATAAAAAACAGTAAATAAAATATCAAGGAAATGTCAGTAAATAAAATATCAATGAAATGTTAAACTTTTCCTTAATAAATACATGTAATAATACAAAAGAATTAGCTTTAGAAAAGAAAAGGAACAATGTCGGTGTCCTCCAAACCACTCTGGGTCAGTTTGACCAGAGATTGTGGGTCAATCCTCCGCCTGGGTCAGTCCTCCGGTATTCTTTGTGTGGTGCAGGTATGATCACTTCTCAGTTTTGTTGAAATAACTTGAGTCTTTTGAATCACGAGTTAATATTACAGGGTCTATAAATAGCAAATTTAAGGAAAATAGTGTCTCTCCTTTATTTAACTTAACCAATATAGGATCGACAACCTTTATAATTTTACCCGTGCACCGTTATGAGATACTTTAATGTATTATGAGTAACAATACTGTGTTCATTGTCAGGTTAGGTAAGTGGTGGGGCCCAGTTTGGGTTAGAGAAAATGTGTTGGTAGAAGTTTACGAAATATTGCTCTTTGGTAAAATTTTACCCAACACCTAGCCACTTTGATCATAGCCTTCCTACAATCTTCCTTTCCTGCTTTGTCTCAACCAGGAGGTTTGCATAAAGATATTTAGATAATTATGTAGTAGTCTTAGTTGTAAGAATTATCAATTTGTTCCTTCTTGACATACAACCCCTTATCCCTTGATTAGGGAGATTACTTCGGCACAAGCTGCAATCGGCCGTTAAAATTGGATAACATTGTTATCCAACCAGTGAGGGTGCGTACCGAGTAGCCTTACCCCCTCTCCAGTCGGAGAGCATTCACTTTTACTTCGGCCGCTGTCGTGTACATATCTACAGACAATGCTTGGCATACTTATTAATTTTCTTTATTTTTTTCCGAGAAGTGAATGTTGGTTAATAATGTAATGTAAGCAAGAAGGGGAATGGTATCAATAGCCAGTTGCTCTAACCAACTGTAGATACACACTCCCTCAGTGCTTAGTGGCATTTCTGTTTGTAGACATCCCGTTTGCTGACTGTAGGTTGTGGCCTTCATTGCAGTGAAGGGCTTTGCCATGAGGGGAGGAAGCGAGTGAGGGGTTTGTGAGAGTTGGATTGGGTAAAGCCTGGGAAAATTCCAGCAGGCTCTTTGCTGCCTCTGTCTCCTCTGGAGACATGTTGCAGGGGTCAAAAGTCTTCTGATCTATGTCAGTGACTTTAGTATCAACTGTGGTAAGACGAGAGTCAACAGCGCAAAGAAATAAATAAAAAGGAGCATTGAAAACCTTTTGACATAAAGGGACTTTCAGGTTCGCTGCATGGGGAATCTCGTAGCTCTTGGGCAGTCTGCTGTCAATAAGTTAACTTTAGTGCTGCTCCTCTTTTGGGGCTTAGCTGAGCTCAGTGTTTTTTGCCTGGGCTATGGCCAGGACTTAGTGTTCCGGTCTTGTGCCAGGACCCCCATGGCAGTGACTGGGTCCCAGGGTTCCAACCCTGGGCCCTGGCTTATCGATAGCCCAGCTACCCTTGTGGCTAAAGGGGACAGAAGTGTATGGCCCAGTACACTTTCTGCTCCAAGGTTGGAGTAACAGCGACGATCTCCATCTCCCTTTATTCCAGGTCTCTGGAATTTCGCGCCTCTTTCGGCTGTCTTGCCCTCGACTGATAAGATGCGATAGCACCTTTCGAGGCTGTACTCCAGTGTGTTTGTGCTTTGTAGGCTGAGAATTTTGGGTAGAGCTCTTTCTCTGCCCCGACCTTCAGTACATACTTGGGCCTCTTCCACTTCTTCTGGGTCCTGTGACAGGAGTTCTCCTCCTATTGCTGCTGGCTTGTCCTTTCCTTTGTTAGCTCCCATTTACATTCCCAGTTCTGTCCATGGCACAGAACTGTTGGACTTAAGAGGGTGAAGGAGAGTCGGAGGAGCATGCAGCTTCACTTTCGCCCATAGTGGCGGTCGGGGTTTCCCGGGGCATGATATCTCGAGGACTTTGGACTGCAGTCAGGAGCCTGCTGGACCAGACTAACCTGAGTTAGGGAATCTTTTGGTCAAGGACCTTGCATTCATTCATGAGTACAACAGCCTGGGGTCAGGCTACCATGGCTCTGCCTTTGGGGGGAATTTTGTCATTGATTGGCACTTTGGGGCCCCTCAATGATCGAAGCCATCATTGGATTTACCATGATCGGATCTTGTACCTTAGTTCGTGTGGATGTCCAGATCTGCGGGAATGATAATTCACTTAGACCGAGCAGGTTAGGCGGATTCCGACTTCCCCCACTTTTTAGGCAGTGGAGGTTCAGTTTGACCTCTCTCCATGATGTTCCTGCTCGTTCTGGCGAGTTTTTCTTATGATGAAATAAAAACTGAAACCTGACAGCTTAACTGTGTAGTGTTAATGAGATTTTTATTAGATTTATTAGGATTTTATTGCATTTGGCAAATTTCAGTACAGTGAATCTTTTCTATAGAAGCAACTTTATAGATTTCTTTTCTTAAGCTGAAATTTTCAAGATTTTATCACAAAACTGGTAGGAGGTTTGCTTTCATCAGTCTAGTTGAAACAGGGAATAGGTACTTGAGTGTTCTGAAAATAAATTACATTAAGATATTTTTCATCCAGTAGTCCATAATATGCTTAAATATTCATATTGTACCAAAGAAAGGAGAAAAGTTTATAATTGAAATATGGGAAAACTTTTTATATTAATTAAATTTTAATAAAATTTTCTTTTTCTCAGTATGCATGTCAGTATTGGCAGAGGTGCTTACTGGTCCCTTTTTCTCTTTTGGAATACCAAGCCCTGAATCTATGTAAATAAGTTATTTAATTTTTAGTTATGCATTTAACCCTTTTACCCCCAAAGGACGTACTGGTACGTTTCACAAAAGCCATCCCTTTACCCCCATGGACGTACCGGTACGTCCTTGCAAAAAAATGCTATAAAAATTATTTTTTTCATATTTTTGATAATTTTTTGAAAAAATTCAGGCATTTTCCAAGAGAATGAGACCAACCTGACCTCTCTACGACAAAAATTAAGGCTGTTAGAGCAATTTAAAAAATATATAATGCAAAATGTGCTGGGAAAAAAATAACCCCTTGGGGGTTAAGGGTTGGAAATTTCCAAATAGCCTGGGGGTTAAAGGGTTAATATTGAAGGTGGCATTCCAACTTTACACTTTACAATAGTGTATGTTTTTCATGTGGATTTTTGTTTGATATTCATAAGGTTTCCAAATTGCTTTGATAAGACTTTCAAGAATAAATTGAATACTCTACACTTTTTTTCAGTTTGAGATTGTCAACTCCAGACGATGGGGAAATTTTGTTTGATTACAGTAAAAACCGCATCAACGATGAAGTCCTCAAACTATTGTTTGATCTTGTAAGTTTAAGAGTAAAACCCATATTTGTTGGGAACTGGAGTGATGTTCTATGTTAAGTTTTATTGTTTTTTACTTTTGTGGCTTACCTCTAAACTTGTTAGTCACCAACTATTGCATGGCCATTTGCTTGGGAGCTCCATGTAGACCATCCAACATTAAACTTTTGATGTGCTTAAGGTACTTAAGTATCACTCTTTTGGTCAGCATATTCAACCAGTTGTTCAGGGAAACTAGAAATATCATAGAACTTTTTTTAACATTCAGATATCAAAGAAAAACAGTAAACATAACAATACTGTTATAGTCATAAATTCTATCCCTATTCCAAAATTAAGGAATGATTGTGTGTAAATAAGGTTTTTTCTATAGTCTGTTGTACACCCTTTGTTTTTTCATGGATATTGCTCAGTACTGTTCTACTTAGAGAAAACAGACATAAGAGGTAACTGTGCTTATAGAGGTATGAAAACTAATAAAAAAAGATACAATATATTTGTTACCACAGTTATGATGACTAAGGTCAAATACATTTGATGAAATACAAATATCATGGACTGATTTCAACACTTGATAACAAAAGAGCAGAATTTAGTCATAGTTCATTTTTAATACTTGTAAAACTTACAGAAAAAAATTTAGTTTGTTAGCTGGATTAGATAAAACACTTCATTCAGTCCACTGTCTTCACATTTTTAAACTCCTATGACTGGATGAATGATTTGTTCTTAATTCTAAAGAAAATATTGGTAGGAAAAGACAAAGTAAATATTTTTTAATTGCTGGTGTCTGCCTGCTGTTTGAGTTTGACTCCTAAGTTTGTCTGTATGTCCTAGTGTTAGAATTGTTGAGAAAGTACATACCATCCATAGTATTATTTTCTCAACACCTGTAAATATGTGTTTGTATTATGCTGCAGTGTTGATACTTGCCCTGATTATATGACTGTCATTAACATTATGGTTATCATCATAACAGGCCAGAGCTCGCCAAGTTGAAGCTTCACGTGACGCCATGTTTTCAGGGGAGAAGATAAACTTCACTGAGGACAGGGCAGTACTGCATATTGCCCTCCGAAACCGCTCTAACACCCCAATCATGGTTGCTGGTGCTGATGTCATGCCAGGTGTCAATGCAGTACTTGATCACATGAAAGAATTTTGTGGAAAGGTAAGCTAATACACTAGTAAAGAAAAGATGTTGGTTTTCAGGTAATTGTTAAACAGTGGCACCTTGGGGATCAAACACAATAATTGATGTATGTACACTAAATCAATTTGTTCCTACACTAAATACAAACCCTCATTCTTTACTATAGGAGATATTCTAGCGCGAGCTGGAAAATACGGCAGAAAAACCTTAACAAGGTCGTTAACGACCGGACAGGTAATTACCCACCTGACAGTGGTGGGGAACCCTCGGTCAGTAGCTGCTGTTTACCTTCAATCGAATTCTAGCAGTCGCAATGGTAACACCACTGCTCCTGTTCTTTTTGCTGGCAGACTAGCCTTTCTTTCTTTCTTTTTTTTTTTTTTTCTTTTTTTTGATTACAGTAATCCTTTTTCTTTTTCTTTGTAGATGATGTCCTCTATTTGAGGAAGTGTTCATGACGCCTTTATGTCACTGCTGGATGTGGATTCTCTTTCCCTATGCCCCGTTACGGAGTTCATGGGTGTTCTGCTACCCTGCGGAGGATGGGTTCCCCTGCCAAGTATGTAGAAGAGGTCTTCACATTACCTTCTCCTCCTCCTCCTCCACTTCCACTTCATTTTCCTCCCCTCTTCGGAGGCTAGGAGGGAGAGATAGACAAGAGGAAAAGGAGAGATCGCACTCCTTTGCCCAGTGGTTCTCTCCGGAATCACAGGCGACTTAGGAGGAGACATAATCGTGCTTGTTCTGCCTCGCCTTCTGTCTCTTCTCGAGATGTCTCGCCGTTAGTCTAAGCACTCTCGTCACAAACTTAAGAGCGCTTCCTTCTTATCCTAACATAGGGCATCAAGAGCGTATGCGCCAACATGCGCATACGCTCCAACAAGAGCATAGCTCCATCTCGTGCCATACGCTCACCTGCGCACAAACTCCTGCGCAATGGCACTCTCCTGCGCCTGCACGTACGCATACGTGCCCAACACCATCCTACGCGACAGGTAAAACCTGTGCGTCAACTTTCTACTGTTAGAAGGTCTTCTGACAAGGCAGCCATACTGCCTTCTCCCGCAGCGCCAGTGCTTACCAACGCACCAGCGCTTTGCAACACGCCAACGCTTATCAACACGCCAGCACTTACCGGCGCACCAGCCTTCTCCCGCATCCGCAAGGATATGCGCGCATGCCCGTGCGCCCATATGATTCCACTATGGGGAATTTTCTCCTGCGCGCGCGCTACCTACGGTTGGCACAGACGTGCGAAATAACACTCCCGCACGCCCGTGTACGCCTTCACCTAGATATTCTCACCGAAGAGACAGGCGAAATAGGAAGAGAGTTTATCATTTTCGCTCTTTCTCGCCTTCTGTCTCTCACCGAGACTTCTTGCCTCAAGATTATATACACTCGTGCCACAAACCTGAGAAGAACGATCCCTCTCGTCGTCGTCGTGCGAGGGATCATCTAAGAAAACAGAAGAGAGGCCAAGGGCAAAGCACGTCCTAACCTCGAACCCTCTTTTTCGCATCGCATATTAGTTTGAGGGTCTCCGTCCGCTCTAGAAAAAGTCAGATAGAGCGCTTCTCCTTGCTTTTCTCTCTATCTTCAGAGAGATCGCTCTCACCTTTGAATTAGCGATCTCTGATCCTTTGGGGTCTCGTGACAAGGAAACCTCAGTTTCCCGGTGCGCTATCCCTTCGTTTGCTCACAGCTAGTTGCTGAAACCTTAGGTTTTCGTGCATTTAGTCTCGCTGACACTTCGGTGTCTCGTGACAAGGAAGACTTTCGTTTTTCCGTTGCTCTAGCCCTTCGGGTTCTCGCAACACAAACTCTAGGGGCACGTACGTTCACGCTGAACCTTCGGGTTCTCGCAACACAACCTCTAGGAACACGCATGATCATGCTGAACCTTCGGGTTCTCGTGACACAAGTCATCAAGAGTGTTACTCTCATGTCAGAGAGTCTTCGGACTCTTGTCACGCGGAGTGTTCGCGTACGCCCATAACGTTCAGGAGTTTTTCTCTTATGGCAGAGTCTTCAGACCCCAGTCACGCAGGTGTTCGCACGCAATTAGCGCTACACACGCAAATCTCTGATCATACACTCGCGTGGTCAATCCCTCGCTCCCGTGTTTCAGACAGGACACCCTCCCTAATTCCTTTGCTCCCTATTGAGTTAAGGATTTAGAGTCTCTCGGAAACCTCGAAAGAAGATGCAGGGGTTCGTCCCCTTCTTCTCTTCGGTTGAGAGCAGATGGGAAAAGGGAAACGTGTTAGAGAGGCTAAAAGAAGGCACCCAGATAGCAGCAACGTAGAACGCGATGCCGAGGGCCTCGGCCGCTATGTTTGTTATGCTGCGCTTCATGTGGCAGCTCATGAGCTGCCACCCGTTGTCAACTTGCAACTTGATCAATTTATTGGGAAACTCAGATTGCTGACAGGAGGTTCGCCTCCAGGGATTAGAGATCCTTCCCTTACGAGGGAGTGATAACCTTCCTCGGAATTGGACTAGAGTGTACGTGAAAGATCCATTCCCCTTCCTAGGGAAAGCTTCCCCACTTCAGACAGTCGGCAACCTTCCCTCCTTCGTAAGGAGTTGCGAACAGCTCAATAAGTTTTAAACCTCTGCTATCTCGTCCCCCGAAGACTGTGCTTTCTCCCCTGGAGCTGGGGAAAAGCAAGTCTACGGCTTATGCCTCCTTCGGGGGGAACTTCTCCCTGGGAGTATGCTGGGTTCAGGTGATGTCCTTCTTCGGGAGGACTTCTCTCGTTCATGAGGAGATTTTTTCGCCTACGTTTTTTCCGTACAACTGGGAGAAAACTTGCCTTAGGCGATGCCCTCCTTCAGAAGATCTTCTCTCTCGTTCGCGAGAGAGAGAGATTATTACGCCTTCGCTTTTTTCCCATAGAACTGGGGGAAAGCTTGTCTTAGGCAATGTTCTCCTTCGGGAGAACTTCTCTCTCGTTCGCGAGAGAGCTTATTAAGCCTAGGCTTTTTTCCCCATGACGAGGCCTTTCCGTCCTCAGGTGAGTCCAGTGGGGCGGTAGTCTTCCCCTCGGCACCAGGGGGGGGAGACTTCGCTTCATGCAGGAGAATCGTCTCGTGAGGAAGGGGCCCCTTGAACCTCGTTGTTGGGATCCTGTATCCCTCCCAGGAGGGAATCCAAGGACTCCAAGACCGTCCCTAAATCCTCTGCAAGGATTCGTCAGGAACCCACGACTACCCGGGGGAATGTCCACGTGTCACCCCAGGAAGAGATCCCTGGGGCAGGAGACTTAGCTGCCAGCCCGCAGGGAGGAGAACAGCAAGAATCCGAACATGCCTTCTGGCAGGTCCTAAGCCTGATAAGGCAACTTAACGGGCTTATGGATCCAGTCATCGCCCCCCGTGAAGGCAAAGACACGATTTTGGATGAAGTGTTTGACGTTCGGAAGGCCCCTAAGACCAGTGCGGCTCTGCCCTGGTCTCGGGGGCTGAAGAGTGCCAGGGCTAGGGCCAACGCTCAGCTCGCACTTCTTGCCTCCTCCAGTCGTTCCACTGCCGGGAACAAGCTCATCGCTCCTCCTCGTCTTCAGCAGAGGAGGTATTTCGAGATCCTGGGTGAGCACAACCTCGCTCTTCCTCTCCATCACTCTGTGGAGGAGCTGGCGAAGGGAGTTCCCCTTGAGAAACTCACTGCCCGGCAGGTGTCGTTCTCGGCGGCAGAGATCCTTAGCCACGAGAAGGTCGCTAAGTGTGCCATGCAGGCCACTTCGTGGCTGGACTTTTGGCTAGGATCTCTGGGCATCCTATTGCGATCGGAGGACTTGTCCAAGGAGACCAATAGGAAGGCCCTGGAGACCTTCTTGCTCTCGGGCACCCGCTCCATCGAGTTTTTGGCGCACCAGGTTACCACCCTGTGGGCCAACTCGGTGTTGAAGCGTCGCGATGCTGTGTCTGAGAGATTCCATCCGAAGGTCCCCGCCGTGGATGTGTGTAGGCTCCGACATGCTTCCCTTCTGGGGGAGAACCTGTTTGAGCCTCAAGACATGGACGAACGGCTGAAAGGTGGAGGAAATCCAGCACTGACTCCCTCCTCCATAGGGCCCTTACAACTCGGCCTTTAAGCCTCCAGCCCCGCCACAACAGCAGCAACAGCCTCGTAAGGCTCCCAAACAGGCACCGGCAGCTAAGAAGGTGGTGTCTAAGCCCCAGCCCTTTCCAGCCAAGGTCAAGGCAAGACTCCGTGGGGTGGCAGCCGCAAGCCCTAGGGGTGGCAGTCCCCCTGCGTGTCCACCTGTGGGGGGATGCCTTCAGCTTTGCGTCCGCAGGTGGCAGCAACACGGGGCCGATGCTTGGACGGTCTCAGTGATCGGCCAAGGCTATCGCGTCCCGTTCACAACATCTCAACCTCCCCTGACAGCGAATCCAGTGTCATTGAGCTCCTATGCCACGGGATCGGCAAAGGGGCTGGCCCTAAAGGCCGAAGTCGAGAACCATGCTCGAGAAGGGTGCTCTCCAGGAGGTCGTGGACGGCTCCCCAGGCTTCTTCAGTCGACTCTTTCTTGTAGAGAAGGCTACTGGAGGCTGGAGACCCGTCATCGATCTCTCAGCTCTGAACAGGTTTGTCAAGCAAACCCGGTTCAGCATGGAGACAGCAAACACGGTCAGACTTGCGGTGAGACCACAAGACTTCATGTGCAGACTGGATCTAAAGGACGCATACTTCCAGATCCCAATCCATCCGTCTTCCAGGAAGTACCTGAGATTTTGCCTAGACAACAAGATCTACCAGTTCAAGGTGCTGTGTTTCGGTCTCTCCACAGCTCCTCAGGTGTTCACCAGAGTGTTCACCCTGATTTCATCTTGGGCGCACAGGAACGGCATTCGTCTCCTTCGTTATCTGGACGATTGGCTGATCCTAGCAGACTCGGAGTCGACCCTTCTTCGGCACCGAGACAGGCTTCTGGATCAGGCGAAAAGAACTCCCCGCCCAATCGTGGTTGCGTCTCTTAGGTCACCTATCCTCCCTGGCCCGTCTGGTTCCAAACAGCCGCCTCAGGATGAGATCCCTTCAATGGCGGCTCAAGTCCCGGTGGAATCAAGGATCCGATTCCCCGGACATTCTGATCCCAATGGGGTCTCTGGAACAGACGGACTTGTGGTGGTGGCTGGTCGACAAGAACCTGCGGAAGGGAGCGAGTCTTCTCGTCCTCCCCCCGGAATTGACTCTGTTTTCGGACGCGTCAAAAGAAGGGTGGGGGCCGCACGTTCTGAACCAGAGGGCCTCAGGCCTTTGGTCAGAATCAGAAAAGTGCTTACACATCAACCTGCTAGAATTGAAGGCCGTCTTTCTGGCTCTTCAGCAGTTCCAACGGTCCCTGGCGGGTCACTCCGTGGTGGTGATGAGCGACAACACCACGGTAGTGGCTTATATCAACAAGCAGGGAGGCACTTTTTCGCAACAGCTATCCCATCTTGCAGTAGAGACTCTGAGGTGGACCGAAACCCACTCGATAACACTATCAGCTCGCTTCATTCCTGGCTAGAGGAATGTGCTCGCCGACAGTCTGAGCAGGGCTTCGCAGATAGTGAGTACCGAGTGGTCTTTGGATCCTCAGATAGCCAACAAAGTCCTGACTTTGTGGGGTTCCCCGACTGTGGACTTGTTTGCGACAGCCTTGAACTTCAAGCTGCCCCTGTACTGCTCCCCAGTCCCGGACCCCAAGGCACTCTGGCAAGATGCTTTCCAGCAACGGTGGGACAACATCGACGTGTACGCCTTCCCACCGTTCTGTATGATGAGAAGGGTGCTCAACAGGACCAGACTATCGGTCAACTGTTCGATGACTCTGGTAGCTCCGCTATGGCATCACGCGGAATGGTTTCCGGACCTTCTGCAGCTCCTGAAGGAACTCCCGAGGGAGCTTCCTCCACGACACGAGCTTTTCAGACAACCCCACTCCGGCGTCCCTCACAGGGCCGTAGCCTCGCTTCGGCTTCACGCCTGGAGACTATCCAGCGTCTCCTCGCGGAGAGAGGCTTTTCGCAACAGGTTGCGGAGAGAATGTCTCGGCACCTGCGAAGGTCCTCTGAGGGAGTCTACCAAGCAAGGTGGAGAGTCTTTTGTGGTTGGTGTCGTGGAAGGGGTATCTCTCCACTCGATGCCACTATTCCAGCAATAGCGGACTTCCTCGTGTATCTGCGGGAAGAAATGCGCCTTTCTGTCTCGGCAGTGAAAGGCTATCGCTCAGCCTTAAGCTTGGCCTTCAGATTGAAGGGCGTGGATATTTCTTCATTGCTAGAACTCTCTTTACTCATACGTAGCTATGAGCTTACCTGCCCCCAGTCGGAAGTGAGACCCCCTCCTTGGAACGTGGTTCGAGTCCTCAGGTCTCTTAAGAGACCTCCCTTCGAGCCGTTACGCCAGGCCTCCGATCGCCACCTGTCTTGGAAGACGGCTTTCCTACTCGCCTTGGCTTCGGCCAAGTGGGTTAGTGAACTTCATGGTCTCTCGTACAACATCGCCCATTCAAGGGGATGGGGGGAGATAACGTTCAGTTTCGTCCCTGAGTTTGTTGCCAAGACTCAGAATCCTGGAGTGCCGGATCCTCGGTTCGACAATTTCAGGATCGCGAGTCTCCGTTCTGTAACAAGCGACCCAGACCAGCTGCTACTATGTCCAGTGAGGTGTCTGAGGCACTACTTGAAGAGAACGGCTGCAGTCCGTCCTCATGTGCGAGCTTTGTTTGTGAGCACAGGCAGGACTAAGAGCTTATATTCGAAGGGTTATCCACCATGCCCTGAATCCTGACCCTCCTCCGTCACGTCGCCCTCGGGCCCACGATGTCAGGGGTATTGCTACATCCCTGGCCTTCAAGAGAAACTTCTCTGTGACGCAGGTACTTCAAGCTGGGGTCTGGAAGCGTCAAACGACCTTCACAGCCCACTACCTGCGAGATGTGACCCACAGGAGCCTCGATACGTTTTCTATCGGCCCTGTGGTGGCTGCACAACAGCTGGTCTAACCTCAGGCTCCTTTTTGGACAAGTAGCAGTAGGTTGAGGGCGTTGTTACCCGGTCTTAGTCTGCGTGAATGAAAGAGTATGTCTGACCCTTACTTCTTTCTTCATTCTCCCCTCTCTTGGGGAAGCAGCATCCTGGTCCTCGTATAGCTGACCTCGACCTCTGCAGGTAACCCATGCTTCTTTGTGCTCCTAGTATTAAGCTTAATACTGTTGCGTCTCCCATACCCTGACGAGGTGGTATTGGGAACGTCCTATCCTAGAATTCCTATCTGAAGGTCTCAAGGTCAACTTCATAGGACGAGTCACACACTCCTCCTCACACTGCTTATGTAGGCCACTCGTTCCTAGCGATGCTAGGAACTTGTGAGGTACAGGGGCTCCCTCTCTCTAGTGCTGCTCACTGAGGGATCGAGCCCCCGGGCAAGCCGAAGTCAGTAAGGCTGGGGACTTTCCACCCTTCCTAAGGGGTAAGTCACCCTACGTAAATAGCGTGGTTTGTATTTCGGTTACGGAACAAATGACAAATTCGAAGATAATTTGTATTTTTCCTAACCATACAAACCTTAGCTATTTACACATATGTGCCCGCCATCCCTGACCCCCAAGTCAAGTCCTACCTCTAAGTGAAGTGGAGCAAGTCACCGGTGTGTGGAGGGGGGAAGGGTAGCAAGCTACCCTTCCCCACCCCCCGCTAACTAGCGCGGGGGTAATTAACCCTTGTTAAAACTATTGGCTCGTCATTTTAGCTGCGCTAAAAGGTAAACTCCATGTAAATAGCTAAGGTTTGTATGGTTAGGAAAAATACAAATTATCTTTGAATTTGTCATATTTGTAAGTAATTTGTATTTTTCCTAGTATACAAACCTGGAGCTATTTAAACAAACTGGTCCGCCACCCTGTCCCCCGAGAAGTCCTGCAATAAAGCAAAGCGGTTACTCAGCCGAGAGGTGTGAGTGAGCGGGATAGCCAGTTTATCCCACCCCCCACCCGCTAACTAGCGGATGGGGTAGTTATCCCTCACTAAAATTATCATGGCTCGTCTTTCAGCTACGCCGGAAGTATACCCCTATAAATAGCTCCTAGTTTGTATACTAGGAAAAAGACAAATTAATTACAAATTTGTTATTTTTCATTTTCATTTGGAACTTTTAATCTGGTCAGCAACCATTTGAACATACTTTTGCATAAAAGGAACAGTAAGTTCTTTGCATTCCGTATAATGATTATCTTTATCCCAAAACTGCCCTAGTCATGAGACAAAGATAATGAGGATAATGATCACCCAAAAATAACTCCCCTGAGCAATCTACACAGTGATTACTGTACTAACAAATTAAGAAGACGTTCCTTATACAGTAAACTTTAATAACCTAAATAACACCTATAAGTGCTTCACAATCTGGAGGGCAAGTCAAAGGTTGAAAGACAAAAGCAGGTATGGCATACTGATGCCCTTTTTAGAGTGCTAAATTGCCACAATTCTGTACTGGAGGCCTAAGGCTGTTGAAAGGAAAGAAAAAAGGAAATGATTAGTTTTGGGGGTAAATGCCAAGCTTTGAGAAGGAACCAAAATAAACATCAGGTGAGTATAGAGATAACAAATGTTCTTAATAAAATGCCATTCTTTTTGCAAGTGAAAAAATATCCTAATATGTAAATAATGAAGAAGCCTACAGTTTCCAAGAGTTGCTTGTAGTTAAATCAGTTCCTACATTCAGCTAATACTTAATACATTAATATTGCTGTTGTTTAGTCCATTTATTCAAGTGTTGTAATAAAAGGGAAATTTTTTTCCTGGTTATGGGTATTGTTGATTTATAAGCAATGAAGGTCAATTTTTTTGTTTTAGGTTATATCCGGTGACTGGAAGGGATACACCGGAAAGTCAATCACAGATGTTGTTAACATTGGCATTGGTGGTTCTGACCTTGGACCTTTGATGGTGACAGAAGCTTTGAAACCTTACGCAGTGGGACCAAATGTACACTTTATATCTAATATTGATGGTACACATCTTGCTAAAACTCTTAAGGTAAGTTTTGTGTATATTACTTCAAATTTTGATGAACATCATAATCAGTTAAAATTATTTTTTCTCCATCTCTGCAGCATTTTTTGCTCTCTCCTATCAACTGTTTTATTAAGATTTGTTTTATTCATATACTTGAACTTTACTTTTTCCCATACCATGCATACATCACTTAATAATAATGTTCTTACAGATATTTGTAAATGTAGTGCCTTACTTAACCATCTTTTTGCTCTTAAAGCTGTCCCCTATAATATATACTAAGGAGCTTTCATGTATTTTATTTCATAAACGTTATCACATGTCTCTTGGAAATTTATTTATGCAACATGCAATCTTTTATCTGAGAATTTTCATATAGAATAGGTTAATTGATTAACTTGTTAATATTACACACAGTGTACCTTTTTCTTTCTGTCTCCCTTACCTCATGGACACCAATATTGTTATTATTGCTGTAATATTATTGTTATTTATGGGGTTCAAGTGCTGTGTGCAAAACGGACTCAGTGTGTATAGGGAAGACCCATAAGTCCATCCTCTCATTGACTGCCTGTATACTGACTCCATAACAAACCCTCAACCAGCATTCGCTATTTATCGGCTGTATTACATGAACAAGTCTACTCATATAATTTTGTAATTAAGATGTTCAGCATTAGGTATGTACCTTATTTCAGATTTTTTTTTTGTCTTTTAGGTACAATACTTAATTGATTCATATAAAGCATCGGCAGTTTGAGTAATTGTGTTTATTCATTTGTTTGGTTGGGCAATGGCGTGATCATTATTTTTAGCTTTCATGCACGTCTTTCTATTCAGGTTTGGGTTGTAGTTATTTTCCCCTCCAAGAATTTAATTTGATTCTTTATCCCAATTAATTCATAAATTAGATTCAGTTTATGCTTTAACCGACTTGGGCTTTTTGTCCCTTATTTCATAACTACTAAAACTTTCGAAGGTTAGGCATGTGTTAATTGCCGTCGTCATTCTTGTAACTACTTTCAGCCATCATCATTCTTGTAACTCTACTTTCATTAATCAGATGAGTTCTGTCATTACAGTTAGTTATGAAAAAATGAAGGAAAGTTAACTGTGTGGCACCTAAAACTATGGTTAGGCTAGCCTAACCTCATTGGAGATTGTCTAGCGGTTTACTGTGTTGAATATTATTAAACTTATTAGTAACTGCATTGATTATACTGGCATAATGTTTGTTGAATCCAGAACTGAGTGGTCTCTGATTGTTACTTTCTAGTTCTAACCTTGGTGAGGTTAGGCTAGAGGCAGGATTCGTCTGGTTATTCAGCTGTATTACAGCTGTTTTATAATCTAGGTAACCATGTAGTTTTTCTTTAAAGTGATAACCTATCAATTAGACAGTATTCTCACATACATGAATATATTTGAATACGAAATATTGTGGAGAGGGGTTGTTTTTGCCCGCCCTCCAATTTGGTATATGACCATGATGTAAAAGGGGCTGGTTGGTCAGGCACCCCTTCTTACAGATAGTTCTCCTTCCATATTCATCTGATATGGGTATTGGAGAAAGGGACTAGAAGTATGCTGCCATTATAGATGGTTAATTAAATCTCTTCCTTTGTTCCTACACAAATACAGTACAAATCATCATCCTTTAATAGGAGATTAATTCAAGCGTAGCTGAACCTCATCAGTTAAGACTTATAATGTAGTGTTGGCAGTAGCCGGTAATTACAGGCCTGTGGTGGGGGGGGGGTATCCCGACCCCCTTGCCAATACACTGAACAGTCACTTTGATTCCAGCCGCTGTCTCTTCAAACTTGGCATTTTAAATTTTTCTTTCTCTTTTCAGAATGCTTACTTTTAGGAGGAGGAGGGAGGTGAATCCTCATACTTTGTGCCCTTCATGCAGGTGTAATGTGAGCCACTTGGATTCCCTCTGTGAGGAATGTAGGGAGTTGTTAACCCTCCCTATGGTAGGTTGTTTCTCACTTCTCAAAACATGTTAGCCTGGAAGTGCGGTGTGCCACGGTCTGCTTCTGAAGAGTTGAGTGAAGGCAGCGGTGGATTCGTGGAGGAATGCTTCTCATGACTACCTCCAAGGGCTTCGGCCCTTTATAGAGAACAATAGCCAAACCCTCGGGTTTGGCTGGTCCTGCATGTTTTGGATCAAAGTAGGGCCCAGCACCTTTTCCAAGACCCTGTTCCTCTGTGACCATGACCTCTTTTTCTTCGACGATCACAGCCAGAGCCAGGTCCTTCTGGAAGGGTGGTGGTGGGAAGAGGAGAGGGAGAGGGAGACACTGATATTCCCATTGCCTCTCTCCCTCTGCCAAGAATAGGGGGTTGTTCTGTTTTGCCACTGGGCAACGTGGCAGAGAGAGGGTCGAGTTTTGTACGGTGAGTGTCCTTCGGGACGGGTGCTTGCTTCCCTTTCTGGACCACCGCCCCCATCTCTATTTTTGATTGAGCTCTTGTCGGGTCTTCCAACCTCTCCAAAAACTCAAGCTTTCCAGGCAGAGGTGGAAGCAATCTTGGAGGAGAACTCAGTCGAAGTCATTCTAGACACATGTCTGGGATTTTACAATCTCCGTTTTCTGTTGGAGAAGGCGACTGGGGGCTAGAGACTAGTTATTGACCTTTCTATGCTAAACAAGTTTGTGTGCCAAATGAAGTCCAGGAGGGAAACAGTGCAGTCTGTGCTGTCTTCTATCAGAGAGGGAGGCTGCATGCATTTGGTAGATCTGAAGGATGTGTATTTTAAAGTGCCTTTTCATCAGACCTCTTGAAAGTACCTCCGCTAATCCCTCTATGGTATGAAGTACCAGTTCAAGACTCTGTACTTCGGACTGTTTACAGCTCCCAAGTGTTTATTTAAGTGTTCACCACACACGCCTCTTGAGCCCACTCACGAGGGATACGTCTCCTGATGTATCTTGATGATTAGTTGACCCTGGTCTCTTCGGAGGGGCATTTGCTTCAGGATCAGGATCATCTGCATGTATTTTGCCACAATCTGGGAATTGTGGTAAACTGGGAGAAGTTGAATCTTATTCCTAAGCAGAGGTTGAAGTACTTGGGCATGCTAATAAATTTGGCAGCAGTTTGTGTCTCCCCCATAGATAATTGCATCAGCAAGGGCTGGGAGGTTGTATGACTCTTTCTGTCAAAGACAGTCATTCCAGCTTGGGAGTGGCAAAGTCGTCTTAGACATCTTAGCTCATTGGAGAGGTTTGTTCTTCATGGGCGATTCCACCTGGTGGCTTGATGAGAACAACCACTCCAAAAGAGTCTCACTCTATTTATCACCTCCAGATATGCATCAAAGGAGAGATGAGGCACACATCTAAACAACCGGGTTGTGTCAGGAGTGTAGTCCTAGGAAGACACATTAACATCCTTGAGATGTGTGTGGCCTTCCTAGGCCTGCATGCAATACAAGAATGTTTGAGAAGCCATTCTGTAGTGCTGATGAGTGACAACACAAGTGTAGAGCGTTACGTCAATAAGCAGGGAGGTTCCATATTGTAACCCATGTGCGAGTTTATGAACCAGATGCCCACCTGGGTGGCATTTCACACTGTTGAGTGGTCAGAGAGGTATATTCCAGGCAAGAGGAATGTACTAGTAGACACAGACAGCTATGTGGCAGGTCATAGGGGCAGAGTGGCCCCTACATTCTTTCATGGTGGAAGGGCTTCTTTCCCTATGGGACTCTCCAGGGATCGTCTTGTTTGCCATATGACTGAACAGGAAACTCCCTATCTTTTATTCCCTTGTCCTGGACCCACGGGCAGTGTTTGAAGACACCTTGTAACACCCCTGGGATCACGTAGATTCTTATGCCTTTTCCTGGTTCAGCCTGATTTATTCAGTGATTAGCAGGGTGTTGATTACACCATGTAGTAGGTTGGCCAGGGCACCAGCCACTTGTTGAGATACTACCACTAAAAAGTTATTGGGTCCTTTGACTGGCCAGACAGTACTACATTAGATTCCTCTCTATGGTTACTGCTCATTTTCCTTTGCCTGCACATACACTGAATAGATAGGTTTGTTCTTTCCACATTCTCCTCTTTCCTCATACACCTGATAATGAGATTACCAAAAAATTCTTCTTCACTAAAGGAGGTAACTACTGTGCTGTAATTGTTCAGTGGCAACTTTCCTCCTGGTAAGGGTAGAAGAAACTCTTCAGCTATGGTAAGTAGCTCTTATAGGAAGACACATCAAAATCAAACAATTGTTTTCTGTTCTTGTTTAGTGCCATAGCCTTTGTACCATGGTCTACCACTGTCTAGAGGTAGAGTTCTCTTGATTGAGAGTACACTTTAGTGCCATAGCCTTTGTACCATGGTCTACCACTGTCTAGAGGTAGAGTTCTCCTGATTGAGGGTACACTGGGGCACTCTATCTTATTTCTCTTCCTCTTGTATTTTTTAAAATTTCTATAATTTATATATAAGGTCTATTTTAATGTTGTTACTGTTCTTAAAATATTTTTTTAATTGTTTGTTACTTCTCTTGTAGTTTGTTTATTTTCTTGTTTCCTTTCTTCACTGGGCTATTTTTCCTTGTTGGAGCCCTTGGGCTTATAGCATTGTGCTTTTCCATCTAGGGTTGTAGCTTAGCTAGTACATACATATACCAAGGCACTTCCCCCAATTTTGGGGGATAGCCGACATCAAACAAATGAAACAAAAAAGGGGACCTCTCGTCTCTACGTTCCTCCCAGCCTGACAAGGGACTCACCGAGTTCGGCTGGTACTGCTAGGGTGCCACAGCCCACCCTCCCCCGTTATCCACCACATATGAAGCTTCATAACGCTGAGTCCCCTACTGCAGCTACCTCCACGGTCATCCAAGGCACCGAAGGAAGCAGCAGGGCCTACTGGAACTGCGTCACAATCGCTCGTCATTCATTCCTATTTCTAGCACGCTCTCTTGCCTCTCACACATCTATTCTCCTATCACCCAGAGCTTCCTTCACTCCATCCATCCACCCAAACCTTGGCCTTCCTCTTGTACTTCTCCCATCAACTCTTGCATTCATCACCTTCTTTAGCAGACAGCCATTTTCCATTCTCTCAACATGGCCAAACCACCTCAACACATTTATATTCACTCTAGCTGCTAACTCATTTCTTACACCCGTTCTCACCCTCACTTCTTCGTTCCTAACCCTATCTACTTGAGATACACCAGCCATACTCCTTAGACACTTTATCTCAAACACATTCAATTTCTGTCTCTCCGTCACGTCCATACATCACAGTTGGTACGATCACTTTCTCATATAGAACTCTCTTAACATTCATGCCCAACCCTTTATTTTTTACTACTCCCTTAACTGCCCCCAACACTTTGCATCCTTCATTCACTCTCAGGCGTACATGTGCTTCCACTCCACAATTTGCTGCAACAACAGACCCCAAGTACTTAAACTGATCCACCTCCTCGACTCTCCATTCAACATGACATTCAACCTCGCACCACCTTCCCTTCTCGTACATCTCACAACCTTACTCTTACCCACATTAACTCTCAACTTCCTTCTCTCACACACCCTTCCAAATTCTGTCACTAATAGGCCAAGCTTCTTTTCCGCGTCTGCAACCAGTACAGTATCATCCGCAAACAACAACTGATTTACCTCCCATTCATAGTCATTCTCGTCTACCAGTTTTAATCCTCGTCCAAGCACTCGAGCATTCACCTCTCTCACCACTCCGTCAACATACAAGTTAAACAACCACGGCGACATCACACATCCCTGTCTCAGCCCCACTCTCACTGGAAACCAATCGGTCACTTCATTTCCTATCATAACACATGCTTTACTACCTTTATAGAAACTTTTCACTGCTTGCAACAACCTTCCACCAACTCCATATAACCTCATCACATTCCACATTGCTTCCCTATCAACTCTATCATACGCTTTCTCCAGATCCATAAACGCAACATACACCTCCTTACCTTTTGCTAAATATTTCTCGCATATCTGCCTAACTGTAAATCTCTGATTCATACAACCCCTACCTCTTCTAAAACCACCCTGTACTTCTAAGACTGCATTTTCTGTTTTATCCTTAATCCTATTAATCAGTACTCTACCATACACTTTTCCAACTACGCTTAACAAACTAATACCCCTTGAATTACAACACTCGTGTATATCTCCCTTACCCTTATATAGTGGTACAATACACGCACAAACCCAATCTACAGGTACCATTGACAACACAAAACACATATTAAACAATCTCGCCAACCATTCAAGTACAGTCACACCCTGTTCCTTCAACATCTCAGCTCTCACACCATCCATACCAGATGCTTTTCCTACTCTCGTTTCATCTAGTGCTCTCCTCACTTCCTCTCTTGTAATCTCTCTCTCATTCTCATCTCCCATCACCGGCACCTCAACACTTGCAACAGCAATTATATCGTCCTCCCTATTATCCTCAACATTCAGTAAACTTTCAAAATACTCTGCCCACCTTTTCCTTGCCTCCTCTCCTTTTAACAACCTTCCATTTCCATCTTTCACTGTCTCTTCAATTCTTGAACCAGCCTTCCTTACTCTCTTCACTTTTTTCCAAAACTTCTTATTCTCTTCATATGACTGACCCAATCCCTGACCCCACCTCAGGTCAGCTGCCTTCATTGCCTCACTTACCTTGTGCTTTACTTCCACATTTTTATCTCTATATCTTTCTTATACACCATTACTCTGCAGCCATTTTTCAAAAGCTCTCTTTTTCTCTTCCACTTTTACCTTCACTCCTTCATTCCACCATTTACTGCCCTTCCTCATGCTGCTTCCAAAAAACTTCTTGCCACACACACCACTTACAATCTCAACAAAATTTTCGTTTACTAACTTCTACTCCTCTAAATTGCCAGTTTCTCTTACTTTCACTTCGTCATATGCCATTTTCAACCTTTCACGATATTTACTTTTTACCCCCGGTTTTATTAGCTCTTCAACCCTCACTAGCTCCGTTTTACATCCACCTACTCTATTCCCCCACTCTTTTGCTACAACTAATTTTCCTTCCACCAAAAAATGATCAGACATACCGTTAGCCATACAGTACCCCTAAACGTGTGCATGTCTTTCAATCTTCCAAACAATCTTTTAGTTATCAACACACAATCCATTAATGCCCCTTCTACCCCTCTTCCATTTGCCACTTTTACCCATGTATACTTATTAGCTAGTAATAATAATAATTATGATGATAATTATGATAATCAGGGTAACCGTGTGGCTCCAAGATGGCCAGACACCGAGTGGTATCCTCATCTGTTTAATCTTCTAGTCGAGGTCTTGAGAGAACTTCCCACTTTGCCCACTCTTTTCTCAGCCACACTTGCAGAGGTACCACCAGTCCCTGGAGTCGATAGGTCTTCACAGGTGGAGACTTTCCAGCATCTCCTCTGTGAAAGGCTTTTCGCAAGCCACTGCACAAGAGAAGCGTGCATATCTCCAGAGGTCTTCAACAGATGTCTAAAAGGCTTTGTGGGCCATCTTCTGTATTTGATGTTGTGGAAGGGGTTTTTCTCCAATTGAAGCATCTTTAGCACAGATCGTGGATTTCCTCATCTTCCTTCACGGGTAGAAGTGCCTTTCAGTTGCAGCCATCAAAGGCTACCACTCAGCCTTGAGTATGTCCTTCCAACTGAAGAGCATAGACTCAGCTCGTAGGAGTTGTCTGTGCTAATGAGGATCTAAGAGCATTTTTTCCCACTCCGGGACCTCAGGTCCACGCAGTGAAGTATGACTCTAGTTCTCAGGGCTCTTGTTTATTACTTCTCTTGTAGTTTATTTTCTTGTTTCCTTTCTTCACTGGGTTATTTTTCCGTGTTGGAGCCCTCGGGCTTATAGCATTGTGCTTTTCCATCTAGGGTTGTAGCTTAGCTAGTGATAGTAATAACTATGATGATGATGATGATGAAAATCAGGATATCCGTGTGGCTCTAAGATGGCCAGACACAGAGTGGTATCCGCTAGTTAGCAGGGGGTGATGGTGGTGGTGGTGGTGGTGGTAGTGTATTAGAGCCAACTCTTCTCATTGGCATGGGCCTTTCCCTTGGTCGGCCCGTAGGTAACCTGCAAATTGTAAGGTAGTTTGATCATTTAAAAAGGAAATTTGAAAAGTTTTTAGTAGTAGAGATAGTTGTGAACAGGGTAAGGGTGATGGTGGTAGTAAGAGAGGGCCATCATGTCACAGATAGTGGTAGTTTGATAAGTGGGGTGTAAGGCCTTTGAATAGTAGGGAAAGGTGGCAGGCGGGGTTGTCCAATACAGATGATGATGTGAATAGGGCCTTACGGTGAGGGAATGAGATGGTTAAATGAATATTCTGAGGTCGTTACCTAGGCAGAGGTAGTCTTGAAAGCAGTTGTTTGTGTGTCCCTATGTTCTCGGCAATTACTTTTCCCAGTGTGGCTGCCTCCTGCCAGGCCTGTGGTGAGTTGGTGTCTACTTGTAGATCACCTCTCAGCTGAGTTGTTCCCCTACACTCTAGTAGGTAGTGCAGGAGGGCCTGTTGTGGTGTGACATCACAGTGGTCACAGGGTCTTTGAATGTTATCCAGGATTTCCCAGTTAGCCTTGTATCCCAGTCTGATCCTGTGTATACATACAGCCTGCTCTCTTGGGGTGTATAGCCAGCTACCCTGTTTACTCACACACCAGTTTGTCTGACTCTCTCTTTTGGCTCCACCGAGAACAGACTTTACCTCTCTTTGCCTCCCAACAGACTTGCCATTTTGATCAATTATCATATTCTTATTCTTTTCATTAGTGCGTGTTTCTTCTTCCTGCCGTCCGTCATTCGGACCTGTCCGGGACTAGAAGGACGCTTCTGTGGGGCCTTCATGTCCTCCGCCGAGACTGACCCCCATTCGTTGTGTCTGGCCTGTAAAGGACGGCGTTGTGACCAGGCTAACACATGCGATGAATGCCGGGAGTGGTCTTTCTTCCAGTGGGAGAGATTTGGGCACCGGTGCAAGAAGTTCAAGAGATTCTTCGCCTTTAGGGTCTTCCTTGAAGTTGAAGAAACCTGGATCCTCTTCCTTGATCCCCCGATCTCTAACTAAGGCTCCTGCTTGATCTGTCTCTTCTGAGGATCGGTCAAGTAGGAGTGTTGACTAGCTAACACCAGGCTAACTCCGGATTTCTAGGAACAAAGCTGCATCCCCTAGAGAAGCAACTCCGACCTTGCCCTTTGGGGAGTCCTTTTCTATTTCTGATTTTTTACAGGGTTGGTCGTCGCTGGGTCTTGCAGGTCCACCTTTTGAAGGATGTGTTGTGGGAACTTCTACAGCTGGGGGCCAAGAGGAGACCTTCTCTGGCTTCCTTAGAGGCAGAAGTTCTGTCCTCTGCGAGTGTGGTGGTCAACGCTCTTGCTGTCTGCGAAGCCCATCTGTCACCCTCGCCTGGTCCTGCTGCACCCCCCAAAGTTTCTGTTCTCTCCCCTTTTGAGGATGGGGTTTAGCAAGGATCTAGGCCTGCTAGATGCTGTCATGCCTCCTCGTCTTCCAATCCTTTGCAGTGTGTCTCCCCTGCAAAGGATTGCTGTTGACGAGACCAGCGCGCTGCTCTCCATTGCCTACATGCGATCTTCACGATCCTGCATGCTTATCAAGGTCTCGCAAGTGATCCTCTTTCCCCAGTTCATCAACACCTGGACGAACATAGCAGACCATCAGCGACCATTCCAGAGAGGCCTGCTCGTCACCCTGACTCGCCAGTAGGAGGTGGGCACCCGGTTGCTTTTCCTTCTGGGTTTAGGGAACCTCCAAAGAAGTATCCTCTGATCACTTCTGTGTCTCCTTCTCGCCCTTTCCGGTTTGATTTTGAGGGCATGCCTGTACCACTTTGCCAGGAGAAGAGACCAGCATCTCAATTTCAAGTATCTCGACTGTGATCTCCTAGAGGCAATCTCCATCTGTAGGCCTCCCCAAGGATTCTCCAGACCTGTCGTCTGTGGGGAAACTGCCATCCTGGTTTGATACCTGGGTGAAGGCAGTAAGACAGACAGTCACGGGTACAGCTCCTTCAGCAAGTACAGCTCTACCATCAAAGGCGACATTATCTTCCACTCTCCAGATCATGTTGGAGAAGCCGATTTCCTACTCTTTCTCTCTCCCTTTGGACCCTAGGTGGAGGCCAGCCACTTCCAGAGACCCAAACCCTCAGATGGTCATCTTCCATGAGGAGGGTGTGTGAAGCTGTGAGTTTTATTTTTTATAGAATACAGCAGGACTTATTCAAGTAACTCCAGTTCTGACGACGAAGCAGAAGACAAGAATGAGGAAAACTGCTCCCCCACCCAGTAACAATCTCCACCCTCATACAAGCATGGGTTCCCAATCTCCAAGGGAGGTCTGACTCATGACAATATTCCGCTCATCTCCTATAGAGGTGGTACCCCCAGAACTTCGACTCGTCTCCAGACCACCAGAAGAACCTACGGCAGTACCTTCTGCAAGATGTCAAACCTCTTTAAGGACCACAGGAACCTTCTAGACCTTCACTGGTGGAGGATTTCCTGCCTTGTCAGAGAGAGTCTAAGGATGCGAAGACAATGTTGAAGAATGCCAAGGGGAGAATTGTATCCACCAAGAGAGAGCTTCAGTTGATGACCTTGCCCCAGCCTGTGCTCCTGTGAGTGAGAGCTCGAAGGTGGAAGATGAACTGGACTTCCAAGATGAGTACCTCCCCAGGGCCGCCAGTCCAGAGTTCAACTCGGAAGGTGAAAAGGAGTCGGAATACACCTTCAGGCAGGTTCTAGCCTACATGAGGGCCATCAGTGGGTTAGCAGACCTGGAGACGTCCTCTCATGAGTGTAAGGACACTGTCCTTGACCAAGTGTATGGCACTCAACAACCTCCTAAGGCCAGTGCAGCCTGTCCCTGGTCGAAAGGATTGACGGTGGCCAAGAAGAAGGCATTCTTCCCTATCACGCTCCTCTAGTTCTCTCCAAGCAGGCTCATCCTCAAAGCTCCTCCTTCCACCATTTGTACAGCAGAGGAGATATTACGAGGTCTCGGATGAGCCTATTCCGGCTTTGCCTCTGGACACCACCGTAGTCTCTCTCGAGGGAAGTCTCGTATGAGAAGCTTTTTGGGATATTGGCTTCCTTTTCGGCGACCAAGATCCTAAACATGGATAAGGTTGTGAAGTACGTCATGGAGGCTACTTCGTGGCTTGATCTGTGGCTAGGATCCGTGGGCCACCTTGTTAGAATTGAGGATTGGTCCTAAGATTCTACAAGGACGTTTATAGAAACCTTCCTTTTATCAGGCAATTGGAACACCGAGTTCTTCGCTCATCAGGTGGTTAATCTGGTGGCGAGCATGATACTTGGGCTTCAGGATGTGGTAATCGAAAGGTTTCACAAACAGGTCCCGCAAGCTGAGGTCTCTAAGCTCAGAAACTCCACTTTGGGCAGGTCTTCCTTATTCAAGCTGGAAGAAGTCGAGAGGGCAGCTAATTGATGGAGGAAGTCCAATCAGGACTCCCTTTTCCATAAGGCCTTAACATCCTATGGTAAGGCTCCACCGCCACCTAAGAAACAACCGTGTCACCAAACCCTTGATCAGTAGGACAGCAGGGTCTTCAAAAAAAAGTGTCCAGGAAGCACTTTCCTGCAAAAGACCCGAAGGGCTCCAAAATCTCAAGAGGAGGAAAAGGTAGCAAAGGGAGCGGCCGTGGTTGCTCTCGCTAGGGAGGGCAATCCTCCCTCTTGCCCACCAGTGGGGGGATGCCTGCAATGCCGCTGGCAGAGATGGCTGCAGCACAGACCCAAACCCTGGACAGTCTCCGGGATTCGTTCAGGGTTTTGCGTCCTGTTCATTCAGTCTCTCCCTCCACTGACTCGGAATTCAGTACCCTCGAGCTCCTACGCAAAGTGATCCACAAAGGATCTGGCCTTCTGGGCCAAAGTCCATACCATGTTGGAAAATGATGCTCTCTAAGAGGTCTTCAACAGCTCCCCAGGCTTCTTTAGTTGACTCTTTCTTGTGAAAAGGCATCTGGAGGCTGGAGACCAGTCATCGACCTCTCAGCTCTGAACAAGTTTGTTCTACAAAGTCTGATCAGCATTGAGACAGTATACACGGTCAGATAAACGGTAGGACCACAGGACTTATGTGCATGCTGTATCTCAAAGATGCATATATAGGTCTCAGTACATCTGCCTTCAAGGAAGTGGCTTCTGATCATACACGAGAACAGGCAATACCAGTTCAAGGTGCTGTGCTTCGGTCTTTCCACAGCACCCCAGGTATTCACGAGGGTGTTCGCTCTAGTGTCATCGTGGGCTAAGAGGATCGTCATCTGTCAACTAAAATACCTTGATGATTGGGTGATCCTAGCAGACTTGCTGGCAACCCTTCTTCAGCACCGAGATAGACTGCTCGAGTTTTGATAGGATATGGGAATCGTGGTAAACATTGAGAAGTCATCTCTGCTTCCCTCTCAGCGATTGGTATACCTTGGTACGATAATAGACACCGACCTACAGAAAGTCTTTCCGTCAGACGGCAGAATACAAAAACTGAGGAAGGTAGCAAGCCCTTCCTCAGACGAGAAGAGCTTCCAGCCCAGCATTGGTTACATCATATAGGTCACCTGCCATCCCTGTCCCGTCTAGTACCCAACGACTGCCTCAGAATTTGATCTCCAGGTGGAATCAACACCGAATCCCCTGATATGTTGGTCCCCATATGACTAGAGCAGCTGACGGACCTTCACTGGTGCGTGGCAGGCAAGAACCTCCAGAGGGACAAACCTTCTCGTTCCTCCCCCGGAATTGATGTTTTTCGAATGAATTGAAAGAAAGGTTTGATGCCACCCATATGCTGCACCACACGGCTTCAGGGCTTTGGTCCAAGTCTGAAAGGTACCAGCACATAAATCTCTTAAGAGATGAGGGCAACCTTCCGGGCTCTCCAACAGTTCCGGGTGGGTCACTCTGTAGTGGTGTTGAGCAACAACAACCACAGTAGTGGCTTATTTGAACAAACAAGGCGGTATAGTAGTTTGCGGATTGTGGCCAGATGTAGTACGCAGGCTACCTAGTGTCCGAATGCCGACCACACACTAACATTCACTACAGTGAGCCCTCGTTTATCGCGGTAGATAGGTTCCAGACCCGACCGCGATAGGTGAAAATCCGCGAAGTAGTGACACCATATTTACGTATTTTTTTAACATGTATATTCAGACTTTTAAAACCTTCCCTTGTACGTAGTACTGTTAACAAACTACCCTTTAATGTACAGAACACTTAATGCATATACTACCGTACCCTAAACTAAAACTGGCACAAATATTAAAGGCGATTTTATATCATGCGTTTCCTAAACATGCCAAAAAGCACGATAAAAAATGGGAACCAATTTTTTGTTTACGTTTATCTCTGATCATAATGAAGAAACAAACGCATTTACACATCTGTGTATAGGTTAATTTTTGCATCGATTATATTGATTATTCAGTACAGTATGTTGATTTTGTTATTACCAATGTTTTACTTAATTTTTCTTAGGACTTCCAAATGAAATGTTTTTCTTTATGACGCCGCCTGAAACGACGGCGTCATAAAGTACGCTCAGTAAACAACCACGCTCAGTAAACAAACGAAGGCATTTAACGCGCATGATGAAAGTGATAAATAATGATATTACAGTAAAAGCTTTTAGAAAATATGTTATTGCAAATATTATTTACCGTATCTATATAAAATCATACATACGTAGCAAAGCAGGAAAACAATTTACGAGAGAGAGAGAGAGAGAAAGAGAGGGAGAGTTGTTTTACGTACGTAAATGTAAATTTTAAACAAAAAAAATAGCCCCATTTCATATAAAATAGGTTATTACAAATATTTTACTTTATCATATTACAGTAGTCTGTATAATACTGTAAAGTTCAGTACAGTATGTTGTTGTTATAGTCGTGGCGATGAAATTCTCACAAAACAAAAACACGGCATTCGATTACAACAGCTCTCTCTCTCTCTCTCTCTCTCTCTCTCTCTCTCTCTCTCTCTCTCTCTCTCTCTCTCTCTCTCTCTCTCTCTTCGTGTTATACAATACTTACATATAGATGAAGAAACTAAAATTAGTTTTCTTAGTGTCAATTAAATACGAAACGAAAAAATTATGCCGAGTCTACATCCATTTCAATCGTAGCTAAAAATACGGCATCCGATTTCATCAGCAAACCACTATTTTTTGGGAAACATCATTTTATTCTAGAAAATTGCTACTCTTTAAATAGTTAATTGCACATTAAGAAAGCGTGTACTTTTGTATAAGGGTGTGTTTTAAAAATCGAGTATTGGTGACTTCTTTTTGTTTTACTTTTGGCTGTGATTAGATCAGCTGACGTCTAGCTGCCGCTCTTGAGAGTGTACGAATACACTAACAAAGTATCGTTTATACCATTTCTTAACTTATTCAAACCGTCTACAGTATACAGTTGATATTACATAAGCACCAATGTGTTATAACCTAAACAAAATTTTTTGTTTGTTACATTTAAAACAACACACACACTCTCTCTCTCTCTCTCTCTCTCTCTCTCTCTCTCTCTCTCTCTCTCTCTCTCTCTCTCTCTCTCTCTCTCTCTCTCTCTCTCTGTGGGCTACTTTTCACTACCTCCCATTCCTTACCTCTCTCTATCTCTCTAACAAATGATATCTTTGTTGCTCCTCAAAGTTTCATTTATATTGAAAATCAATCATGATTCAATTTTCCTTACTTTCTCCAATCTCGCACCATCGGTCACATCGCGGTATTTTCGAAATTTCCGGAAAATCCGCGATATATGTATATACATGCGTTATGAAAAAAATCCGCGAAGTGGTGAATCCGCGATGGTCGAACTGCGAAGTAGCGAGGGATCACTGTACACAAAAAGATGAAACTGTGGAATACCCAGAAATATTGGCAAAAGGCAAATAGTCAAGAGAAGTGGGCACTGAACACCACCCCTCGATTTTTTTTATTGGGCAAGGGGACCCAGCTAGAAACTCAAATTTCCCTATCTTTTCTTGGGTTCCCCGACTCTCTCCACAGTGCTATGTACGGAGTCCTAAATAAGAGGAGCTGTATGCTTTCTAGGTAATTTTTTTTCTTATATACAAGTAATTGAACATTAGGAGAGGGAAAGAAATAATGTTAAAAAGGAAAAATAATTTTCAGGCTGGAACGGGGAATATCTTAGGTGAGGAAGTGTTGAAAGAGAATTAATAACAACAAAAATCTATTATAAAAATGAAGAAAAGAAAAAAGTCAAATAATTCAATAAGGAAATTTCTATTTACATTTCAGCCTCACAATAACAAGATTAAAGATTAATTGAATATACCCCCAAAATTAAACTGCCCACACATTGGACACTCCCATAACACTATAATACTCTGTACAGTACTTACAATCAGGGATAATTTAAAGATGATCTACTATATGCATATGCAAGCTACTGGACAGTATTGAAATGAACTTGCAACTGGTTACCCTATGATAGAATAAACAATGCAGATGATTCTGAATGTAGCTTTTAACAGGACTGGGGGCCAAAGAACGATGATTGTATGGTGACTTGAAACTATATGCATATGCAAGCTACTGGACAGTATTGAAATGAACTTACAACCGGTTACCCTATGATAGAATAAACAATGCAGATGATTCTGAATGTAGCTTTTAACAGGACTGCGGGCCAAAGAACGATGATTGTATGGTGACTTGAAACTATATGCATATGCAAGCTACTGGACAGTATTGAAATGAACTTACAACCGGTTACCCTATGATAGAATAAACAATGCAGATGATTCTGAATGTAGCTTTTAACAGGACTGCGGGCCAAAGAACGATGATTGTATGTTGACTTGAAAACTGTTAATGCTCAAATTTATCCAAAACTCATCCAAGGAATTATTTGCATCTCTGTAGGCTTCTTTATCCTGAATTTGTTATTCTGCAATTAACCCTTCAACCCACAATGGCCCTACTGGTACGTTTCACAAAACTCATCCCTTAACCCCCATGGACGTACCGGTACGTTGTTGCAAAAAGCTGCTATTTGCATTTCTTTTCATACTTTTGATAACTGTATGAGAAACTTCAGGCATTTTCCAAAATAATGAGACCAACCTGACCTCTCTATGATGAAAATTTAAGTTGTCAGCGCGATCTAGAAAAAAAAAATTTTGCGAAACGCGCTTGAAAACGGAAAATGCCTGGGGGTTAAGGGTGGGAAAGTTCCAAATAGCATGGGGGTAAAAGGGATAACAAAATTGCAATACAATATTATTTTGCGATATGTTACCAAGAAGAGAAAATTGGTGGTGTCTTGGAATAGATGTGCAGAAGTCGAAGTCAAATGGTGAATACAAAAAATGTTGCAGGACTGGAGTTCTTAATATGGACAGTACTGTACAGTATAGTGGTGCCTTCAGGTGAGTGAGAAACCATTTCATTTTTACCTACTGACACTTACTTACTGGAAGAATAAACAGATTCTTCACAAGCATAGAATTGTTACAAAGTACAGTCAGCAGGTAAATGCTTTGAATCAGAAAGGATATCATCTCACTATGGGCTATTTTCTACCACTATCAAGTGAGGCTTTCTTGTCAGAATCATTATCTCCACTATGCCCAGCTTTGAATAAATAATCATATTCATTGTCCCTCTTTCCATTTTTTCCACAGGCAAAAATTACCACTGTACAAATCTGGTAATAGGTATCAAACGTTCGGAATAAAAAGTTTACAAGACACTTATTAGCAGAACATTTGAGTTCTCAACTTCGACAAATCATTAACTAGTTCTTTTCAGGTCAACCAGTACCAAGATTTCTAAAATACAGCAGGATCAGAACGGACATGTTCCAATCATTACACCTCTACTTAACTCCCTACTGTGTGAAGGGTATTACTGCAGTTACCTGTTAGGAGAAGCAATAACAGATTAAGTCATTTCTTTTGGGGGGTGCTTGAGGTTTAACAAAAATATTGTAACAATTGATTAAGCTGACAACTTTGAAAGTAATAGGTATTTTTCCTAATTTACAACAATTAGTAAAGATTTATTTTCACACAAACCCTTATTCATTGTAGCAGTACCTTTTAGCAGCCCCTATGCCATCTAGCAGTGGAGATGGTAAGATGGACAGAAGACAACTCGGTGTCCCTATCAGCCTGCTCTTTTTCCAGGAAAGAGAAATATACTTGCTGACAATCTGAGCAGACTGACTCAGATTGTGGGCTCCAAGTGGTCTTTGAATCATACATCAGCCAACAAAGTCCTGACTTTGTGGGGTTCCCTGACTGTGGATCTGTTCGTAACATCCCTGAACTTCAGGCTCCCGCTGTACTGTTCCCCAGTCCCGGATCCTCAGTCTCTCTGGCAAGATGCATTCCAACATGGAGAACCTGTACGTGTACGCCTTTCCTCCGTTCTATCTGATAAGAAGGGTCCTCAACAAGACCAGAGCATCCAAAAACCTATTCTATGACACTCATAGCTCCACTATGTTATCACGGAGAGGGGTTCTTGGACCTTATGCAGCTCCTGACGGAGATCCCAAGAGAACTCCATCCATGACACAATCTAGTCAAACAGCCACACCTGAACATCTTTCACAAAGCAGTAGCTTCTCTTCGTCTTCACGTCTGGAGACTATCCAGCACCTCCTTTCTTGGGGAGGCTTTTCGCAACAAGTTGTGTGAGGATGGCTGGATACCTGCGAAGATCTTCAGCTTTTGTCTACCAATCCAGGTAGACTGTTCTGTGGTTGGTGTCATGTAAGGGGTATCTCTCCCCTCGATGCCACTATTCAAACAATAGTGGAGTTTGTTGTTTACCTTTGGGAGGAAAAGCTTCTCTCGGTCTTGGTGGTTAAAGGCTACCGCTCAGCCTTGAGCCTTGCCTTTAGGCTGAAAGAAGTTGGTATTTCCTATTCATTGGTATTGTCTTTCTTCATACAAAGTTATGAACTTACCTGCCCCAGTTAGAAGTTAGACCTCTTCTTTGGAACATGATTCACGTCCTTCGATCTCTGAAGGGTGCTCCCTATGAACCGTTATGCCAGGCAACAGATCGCCGTCTGACTTTGAAGACTGTGTTGCTACTCGCTTTGGCTTCGGCCAAGATCATTAGCGAACTTCATGGTTTATCCTACAACGTTGCCCATTCAAGGGGATGGGGAGGTAACACTCAGCATCGTCCCTGAGTTTATTGCAGACTCAAATTCCGGGAGCAGTGGGTCCTAGATTCGGGCCCTTTCAGATTGGGAGTTTTCGTTCCGTAACTGATGATCCAGATCAACTGTTACTTTGCCCAGTGATGAGTGTAAGGTATTACCTTAAACGCACTGCAGCAGCTCGCCCCCGAGTGTCCACACTTCGTCAGCACGGGAAGGTCAAGAGAAGGGTCCCGAAAAATACCATCTCTTTTTGGAGTCTCAAGGTCACGGACCATGCATTGAATCCTGATCCTCTTCCTGCTCATCGACCTAGAGCTCATGATGTTATGGGCATTGGAATGTTCCTAGCATGTAAAAGGAACTACAACATTAACAACAACATTAAAATAAATATTTCCTATATAAACTATAAAAACTTTAACAAAACAAGAGGAAGAGAAATAAGATAGTATAGCGTGCCCGAGTGTACCGTTAAGCAAGAGAACTCTAACCCAAGACAGTGGAAGACCATGGTACAGAGATTATGGCACTACCCAAGACTAGAGAACAACGGTTTGATTTTGGAGTGTCCTTCTTCTAGAAGAGCTGTTTACCATAGCTAAAGAGCCTCTTCTGCCCTTACCAAAAGGAAAGTAGCCACTGAACAAATACAGTGCAGTACTCAACCACTTGAGAGAAGAAGAAATGTTTGGTAATCTCAGTGTTGTCAGGTGTATGAGGACAGAGGAGAATATGTAAAGAATAGGCCAGATTTTTTGGTGTACATGTAGGCGAAGGGTAAATGAACCGTAACCGGAAAGAAGTATCCAATATAGTACTGTCTACTCAAGACTAGAGAACAACGGTTTGATTTCGGAGTGTCCTTCTCCAAGAAGAGCTGCTTACCATAGCTAAAGAGCCTCTTCTACCCTTACCAAGAGGAAAGTGGCCACTGAACAAATACAGTGCAGTACTCAACCACTTGAGAGAAGAAGAAATGTTTGGTAATCTCAGTGCTGTCAGGTGTATGAGGACAAGAGGAGAATATGTAAAGAATAGGCCAGACTTTTTGGTGTACATGTAGGCAAAGGGTAAATGAACCGTAACCAGAAAGAAGGATCCAATATAGTACTGTCTGTCCAGTCAAAGGGCCCCATAACACTCTAGCAGTAGTATCTCAACAGGTGGCTGGTGCCCTGGCCAACCTACTACCTATTACCTGTATGCAGGTAATAACCATTTCCTGTGTGTAACCTAGTATAGAAGTAATTCTTGTTATGTCCTCATACCCCTCACAAGGTGGGATTTGGTAACGTCTATGGTTGATTCCAAGATTCCCATTTGTCTCGGAAAAGTCTTACCTAGACCAGTCACATTGCTAGTATCAAAAGTACAAAAGTTGTCCATGCATTGCACAACATTTTAGCGAGGTGTCAGGGTTTCTCTTAGTTAGGTGCCAAGCCTATACAGGAAAACCCTGGGTCAAATGCTAAGCCAGTTAGTTCAGACTTCCACCTTCCTAATGGGCGAGTCATCCCTATAAATAGTGAAAGGTTTGTATTTAGTGTCGGAACAAATGACAAATTGGGAAGTAATTTGTATTTTTCCTAAAGATACAAACCTGTAGCTATATATACACATTGTCCCGCCATCACCTGTTCCCTTAGAAAGTCCTTCCTGTGTGTGAGTGAACAAGGTAGCTGGCTCCCTGGGTTGAAGTATCAAAAGTGGAGAGAATTGACTGAGAAAGCCTCCGCACCAATAGTCTAATAACTGCTCGTTATCCATTTCAATCACAGATTCCAGCTTGCTTTGAAGTAGTAGGTTGGCCGGGGCACCAGCCACCCGTTGAGATGCTACCGCTAGGGAGTTATTGGGTCTTTTGACTGGCCAGACAGTTCTACATTGGATCCCTCTCTCTGGTTACGGCTCATTTTGTCTTTGCCTCCACATACGCCGAATAGTCTGGCCTATTCTTTCCACATTCTCTTCTGTCCTCACTCATACACCTGACAACACAGAGATTACCAAACAATTCTTCTTTGATTAAGGGGTTAACTGCTGCAATGTAATTGTTCAGTGCCTACTTTCCTCTTGGCAAGGGCAGAAGAGACTGTCTATGGTAAGCAGCTCTTCTAGGAGGACACTTCAAAATCAAACCATTGTTTTCTAGCCTTGGGTAGTGCCATAGCCTCTGTACCATGGCCTTCCACTGTCTTGGATTCGAGTTCTCTTGCTTGAGGGTACACTTGGACATCCTGATCTATCTTATTTCTCTTCCTTTGTTTTTTTAAAGTTTTTATAGTTTATACAGTATTTGAGAGATCCAATTTCATTTTGTCACTGTTCTTAAAATGTTTTATTTTGATTGTTTTATTACTTCTCTTTTAATTTGTTTATTTCCTTGTTTCCTTTCCTTTCTGAGCTATTTTTCCTCTTTGGAGCCCTTGGGCTTATAGCATCTCTCTTTTCCAACTAGGGTTATAGCTTAGCTTGTAATAATAATAATAATAATAATAATAATAATAATAATAATAATAATAATAATAATAATAATAATAATAATAATAAAGGCCTCGGGTTTGTATGGCTAGGAAAAATACAGATTAATTTTAAAATTTTATGTTTTTACTTTGTCAAAACTCCTTTATCATCATTATCAGTATTATCAAAAAGTCTTGCTCAGATATTTTCTTCCTAAACGAAGGAGGAAAATTAGGTTTCACAAAATTAAAAAGTTCTTACATGTAGGTAAGAAGTAACTGAAGAAGCAAGATAATAAAAGGTAGAAATTAGTACAGCTGGGGACCCAGGGGTCCTGCACCATCTTTTGCACTGAATGTTTTACTTTTTATCTTTTCCTTTTTATTTATAAATGTTATAAACAATAATGCCAATTCAGAATAAGTCTTGGCAAGCCCTACAAGAGGTTAGAAATGTAAGTTCATGGTCTCAAAACTACTTTAATTACTTTGATTAATTATCGCAGTACTGTTCAACAATTAACCTTCTGGAACAGTAACATTTCTTATGTAATTCTTGATTGGTTGCCCCATGAAAATAGATTCATGTTACCTCAATAAATGGCCTATATAAAGTAATGGCTCAAGGTTTTTTTTTTTTTGGGGGGGATGAGATTGTGGGGATGAGATTGTGGGGATGAGATTGTGGGGATGAGATTTTGGGGATGAGATTTTGGGGATGAGATTGTGGGGATGAGATTGTGGGGATGAGATTTTGGGGATGAGATTTTGGGGATGAGTTTGTGGGGATGAGATTGTGGGGATGAGATTGTGGGGATGATATTTTGGGGATGAGTTTGTGGGGATGGGATTGTGGGGATGAGATATATATATATATATATATATATATATATATATATATATATATATATATATATACATATACATATACATATATATATATATTACATATATATATATATATATATATATATATATATATATATATATATATATATATATATATATAAATTGTGTCAAGATATTTAAGAAGTATTGCTACTTTATCAATGTAACAGACCTTTCTCTATGACATCATAGTATCTTTTTTTTTGTAAATGTAGTATTTTTCACAATCACTGTAGTAGTGTCACTAATTATTTTTGTTCTCAAGATAATATACTGTTTTATAAAGTTATAAATACTGTACATGATATTTAAGAATCAGTTACTATAATGTTACGTTACTTAAGTTAGGATGAATAAAATATTTTGATATTTCAGTTTACATTTACCTAACTTTTTTTTTTTCAGGGTTTGAATGCTGAAACTACCCTCTTCATTATTGCATCCAAGACCTTCACAACTCAAGAAACCATAACAAATGCTACTTCAGCTAAGAATTGGTTTTTGGATACTGCTAAAGATGTAAGTTAGACCTATAATCATCCTTGCAACTTTACTTTCTTACGAACCAAATTTTTTTAATGAATATACTAATGATTTAATGATTTTTTTTATGGTAAACATGTTTGTAATATATTACTGCCATTTTTTGTTATATTAAAAACAAATCAGATATTTAAAACCAAAAAAGGCTTGTGTACATTATTGTATGTAAACTGAAAAGAAATGTTTTAATTATTAATTGTTCTGACAACAGAATACAAACCCTATGCTCTTTGTTAGGGAACATATTTTCCTCGCTCCTTGCAAGTTTTACGGCGGGAAGCTTGTTCCTGCACCTTTTAGGGTAAACCTTTCCTGTTCACGAGTTTATCTCTTTAGTGGTTTCTTCTTCATCACTGAGGACAACACACTCCCTCGTTCTGCGATGACACCCTACAGAGGGAGTTCAAAGTCTAAAACATGTTCCTGTTCCTCTCGGGGGACACCTTTCCTATCTGCGGTTAGGTTTTCTCCCAAGTGGTTTTTTCTTCAGAGCTAACAACGACGCAATCCCTCGTTCTATGAGGGGAGCTGATGGAAGGAGTGCAATGTCGGAAGCATGTTCCTGTTCCTGTGGAAGTTGCTGCTCCTGCCCCGTCACCACCTTCATCGCCTGTGCCTGCGGCAGTTTCTAATCATCATGCTGACAATGGCGCGCTCTCTCGTTCTGAGCTTGCTAAGCCAGTAGAGATAGGGCAAAGCCCAAAGTTTTCCTACTACTCATGGTGGACATCTTTCCCATACGTGGGTTTGGTCCTCTCCAGAGTAGTCTTCGCCTCACAGGATTGAGAGGGTTATGAACTCATCCATGCCTTTTCCTAATCCCTCAGAGTGTGGCCCGTCGGAGCATGAAGAAGATGTTTCTTCTCCTTGCTGTCTTGTTTCGCCCAGCTGACTTCTCCTTGCTGTCTTGTTTCGCCCAGCTGACTTGTCTCGCCCAGCTGACTCGTCTCGCCCAGCTGACTCGTCTCGCCCAGCTGACTCCTCTCGCCCAGCTGACTCCTCTCGCCCAGCTGACTACTCTCGCCCAGCTGACTCCTCTCGCCCAGCTGACTACTCTCGCCCAGCTGACTCCTCTCGCCCAGCTGACTCCTCTCGCCCAGCTGACTCCACTCGCCCAGCTGACTCCACTCGCCCAGCTGACTCCTCTCGCCCAGCTGACTCCTCTCGCCCAGCTGACTCGCTCCCAATCGCCCGTCGGCTCCTTATCGCCCTTCAGCCCGCGATCGCCATCAGCTCGTGATCACCTGTCAACTCATGATTGCATGTCAGCTCACTTCCATGTTCCTAGTTTTCCAGCAACATCTTCCAAGCACTTGACAATTCCTCTTCTTGGGGTCGCCCTTCTTTTCTCTTCCGACTTCAGGACCAACGAACAACATTATAGACCAGTTTGTGATTATGTTCCTGCTCATAACCATGTCCATGCTTGTGACCAGTCTCTAGCTCGCGACTGAGTTTCCAACATGCCACTGCCGGCCAGCTCGTGACAACTAGAATAGCTATCACTATTCAGTGTCACAGTGCTGCCCATCTCGCGACTTTTCCTTCCGAGGTAAAGTTGCCCTCCGCCTTTGACGAACAGCACTTCCTACTTGCGGGCAGAATTTACTACTACCAGCAGCAAGTCTCGTTCCTTTGACGCCTGGGGTGGTAATTTCCAAATTTGTTCCACGGAGAACTTCTCTGGTGAGGATCGCAGAGCACTACCAGCTACGATCCTCACTGCAAGTAAGCGCACTTCTCTTCACAGCGAGAGACTCCTTCCTCTCTGCTCGCCATCCACAATAGAGTTCTAGCGCTATTACTTCAACATTCGCTTTTTGAGTCTCCGAGCGAATCTCCTCATCAAAATGTGTCAGCCGTGGTGCTAATTACCTCACTTGCCACCTGGAACTTGATTTCACATGAGTTAATTGGATCAGATTCCCTATGCAATTAGAACTTGTCCATATGAGCTTTGGCTCTCGACACAGCTCAAGAGTTCATGCAGATGTTTAAAGGGCCTGCGGATGCATAAACTTCTTCCTTGGCTCACTACTACTACTACTACTACTACTACTACTACTACTACTACTACTACTACTACTACTACTACAGTCAAGCCTCGATATTCGCGATAGTTAGGTTACAGACACAGGCGCAATAAGCGAATTTTCGCAAATAAATGTTAAACTTGGGTGGGCTAACTCCTAACCTAAAAAGTCATTGCCCCTTGCCACAAGCGGGTGCCCGAGCTGATGATTAACATGGTAAATACTGCCTAATAGTTTTAATTTGTTTTCTACAACAGTTTATAATCATATGTACAGTGTACAGAACATTTGCACACATGTACACTACGTACTGGACACAGTAATGTTACATTACAGTATTGTGCCAAGATAGAGTTTACCGAGTCTTCATCATTCCCTTACTGTTCTGTACAGCAAAAGTTGTTCCTATCTAGTAATACTGTACAGTACTGTAACCTAATACTCACTAATACTGTAGTGTATATTACTGTAATATATGTACAGTAATATTACTACAGTACAGCTTAACTGTACTTACTGTAAATATTCAGTGATTTTGTTCAGATGACTGTAGCCTACGCCGCTAGCATGACGCAACTTTTTATGTGTTGTCTCTTGCGCAGTATGTTACTGTATATCTATACTTTCTTAACCCTTTTACGCCCAGGGTATTTGGAACTTTCCAACCCTTTACCCCCAGGGGTTATTTTTTTTTCAAACACATTTTGCAATATAATTTATTTAAATTGCTCTAACAGCCTTAATTTTCGTCATAGAGAGATCAGGTTGGTCTCATTCTCTTGGAAAATGCCTGAAGTTTCTGAAAAAATTATCAAAAATATGCAAAAAAAAAATATAAATAGCGGTTTCTTGCAAGGACATACCGGTACGTCCATGGGGGTAAAGGGATGGGTTTTGTGAAACGTACCAGTACGTCCTTTGGGGGTAAAAGGGTTAAACGGAAATACAGCTTATTTTATAAACTAAAACCTTAAATATTATTATTATTATTAGCTAAGCTACAACCTTAGTTGGAAAATCAAGATGCTATAAGCTCCAACAGGGAAAAATAGCCCAGTGAGGAAAGGAAATAAATTAACGATAAAAGTAATGAAAATTAAAATAAAATTCTTTAAAAACATTAACAACATTAAAACATATTTAATTTATAAACTATAAAAGGACTTGCACAGGCCTGTTCAATATAAAAACATTTACTGCCAGTTTGAACTTATGAAATTCTACTGATTCAACTGCCCGATTAGGAAGATCATTCCACAACTTGGTTACAGTTGGAATAAAACTTCTAGAGTACAGTGGAACCTCTTCATAAGATTGTCTTTACATATGAATTTTCCAGCATCCAAAGTAAAATTCGATAAAATTTGGGTCTCGACACCCGAAGTCTTGCTCCAACATACGACATAGATCATACGCGTACGCGTAGAATTTTCTTTGAAGCGTCGATCGTAGTTTCTTGTTTACGCCTGTAGACGGCAGCACATCGGAGGGACGCCAATCGAGCGTCGCCTTGATCAGTCCTCTCATCTCGTGCGCATCGTGTGGTTGTTTCTCTATTCGCTCCCTTATTAACAGTGTTTTTTATCTTCCTTTTCTCACGTTTCATTTTTTATTTTACTTATAATCATGGGTCCTTAAAAGCTTAGTTTCGGTTCAGGAAGTAGTAGTGGTGAGAAAAGGAAGAAGTCAATGCTTTCATTAGAACTAAAACAAGAAATAATAGAAAAGCATGAGCGAGGTGTGCGTGTTAGCGATCTGGCTAAACAATATGGCTGGAATATGTCTATGATCTCGACGATCATAAAACAGAAGGCAGCCATTGAAGCAGTGAAACCATCGAAGGGGATCACCATTATTTCTAAACGTCGTAGCCCTACTCTGGAAGAGATGGAACGCCTTTTGTTGATCTGGATAAAGGACAAGGAGATTGTTGGCGATACGATCACTGAAACAATCATTTGTGAGAAGGCCAGCGCTATCTATTGTGACTTGAAGGCGGCGGGCTCTGGGGGTGACGCGGGGGAGAGTTCAACCGATCCTACGACGGAGGAATTCAAGGCGTCTCGAGGTTGGTTCGAGAAATGTAGGAAACGGACCGGGATTCATTCAGTTGTTCGACATGGAGAGGCTTCAAGTTCGGACGCCAAGGCTGCCAATGATTTTGTTAAAAAGTTCGAAAAGATCGTGGAGGAGGATTTCAACTGTATTGAAACCGGTCTGTTTTGGAAAAAGATGCCTAGTCGAACTTACATTACCGCCGAAGAGAAGAAAATGCCTGGACATAAGCCTATGAAGGATCGGTTGACTCTTGCGCTTTGTGCCAACGCCAGCGGGGACTGCAAATTAAAGCCGTTATTTGTTTACCATTCTGAAAACCCTAGGGCATTTGAAGCATATAGAATTAATAAAGACCTGCTACATGTTCTATGACGTTCTAATTCTAAGACTTGGGTCTCTAGGCCTATGTTTGTGGAATGGGTAAGCGTAATTTTTGGCCCTGCTGTCAAGAGAGGAGAGGAATTTGCCTTTGAAGTGCTTGCTTTGTTTGGATAATGCACCCGCTCACCCCCCAGGACTCAAAGATATCATCGACGAATACAAATTCATCAAAGTGTTGTATCTTCCACCGAATATCACCCCTATCCTCCAGCCCATGGACCAGCAAGTCATCTCTAATTTTAAGAAGCTCTACACCAAGCACTTATTTAAGCAGTGCTTTAATGTCACGCAAAGCACCAACTTAACTTTGCGTGAATTTTGGAGGAGCCACTTTAATATCGTGCACTGCTTAAAGATCATAGATCAGGCTTGGGAGGGAGTAGCTCATCGGACACTGAATTCAACTTGGAAGAAGCTTTGGCCTGATGCTGTTGCTCCCAGAGATTTCGAAGGTTTTGGCCCCGAGCCTGGACCTGTGCTTGCCGTCGAGGAAGACATCGAAGAGATTGTATCCCTTGTATCCCCATGGGTCTGGAGGTCGATGAAGTTTGATATCACCGAACTCGTCGATGAGCATCATGAAGAGCTCACCACCGAGGAACTCAAGGAGCTGCAAGCCATGCAGCATGATGAGTTCCAAGCGCAGTTGAGTGAGTCGGAGGAGATCGAGGAGCTAGGTCACAGATGAAATAAAACAGATGTTGGCATATCATCAACACGTGGTTGATTTCGTCGATAAGCATCATCTACAGAAACTTCAGGTTTGTCGTGTATTTACGCAGTTCGATGGTGTTTGTTTTACACACTTTAGAAAAATTCTCAAAAGCCGTACCAAGCAACTTTCTCTTGATAGTTTCTTTAAAAAATCTACGAAACGGTCTAGTGATCATGATGAAGAGAAAGAAAGTGAAGCAAAGAAAAGTAAGACCGAATCGAGTGAAAGTGATGCAAATTAAAAATAGAAAAGAAAAGAAATGTAAAATAAAAGATGTAAAATGTAAAAATGAAAAAAAAAAATAAGCTAAATTAGGTTAAAGTTCACGTAGTGTAAGTTAGAGTAAGTTACGGTACGTTATCGCAGTCTCCGTCTCTACCTCCTCGCTGATCTTCCGTCTCCTCCTGCGTAGCAATTCCTACACCTGCGCTGGCCTGTCTCTAAGGTAAAGTGTTGATAAAAACCCCTTTTTTATTATTTCTTTATTATTATTCTTTTTTAGATATTTCTGTATTATTCAATTGTATTAATGTTATGTGTAATTATGTGTAGCAATTTATTAAGGAGTTATCATGGGTTTTTAGGCTGAGGAACGAATTAAACAAATTACAGTGTATTCTTATGGGAATATTTGCTCCAACATACGATCGTTTTAACATACGAAGCAGCTCACGGAACGAATTAAGATCGTATGTAGAGGTATCACTGTACTGTGTAGTATTGAGCCTCATGATGGAGAAGGCCTGACTATTAGAATTAACTGCTTACCTGTTACTACGAACAGGATGGAACTGTCTGGGAAGATCTGAATGTAAAGGATGGTCAGAATTATATAAAATCTTATGCAACATGCATAATGAACTAATTGAACGACGGTGCCAAAGTTTAATATGTAGATCAGGAATAAGAAAATTAGACCATAAGTTCCTGTCCAACCAATTAAGATAAAATCAGCAGCTAAAGACCAGACAAGACCAATACTCGAAACAATGTAAAATGAAAGGATTAAAACACTTCTTCAGAATGGATTGATCACCAAAAATCGTGAAAGACTCTCAATAAGCCAATTTTTTGTGCAATTGAAGACAGACATAATGTGTTCCTCAAAAGTAAATTTGCTGTTGAGAATCTCACCTAAAATTTTAAGTCATACAAAGTTGAAGAAATATTATCAATGCTGAGATCCGGATGTTGAGGAACCACAGTCCTTGACCTATTTACAATCATACTTTGAGTTTTATTAGGATTCAACTTCATACCCCATAATTTGTACCATGTACAGTACTAAGTTTAGCTAGATCTCTATTATGGGATGCAGCAAACCCAGCTCTACAATCAGGAGATGGAATTGATGCAAAGAGAGTAGCATCATCTGCATATGCAACAAGCTTGTTTTCTAGACCAAACCTCATGTCATGCATATATAGTATGAAAATTAATGGGCCAAGAACACTACCCTGAGGAACACCAGATATCACATTCCTATACTCACTATGGTGCACATCAACAACAACTCTTTGTGATCTATTACTTAAAAATTCAATAATCATGCTAAGAAACAACCCACCAACTTCCAACTGTTTGAGTTTGAAAACAAGGGCCTCATGATTAACATGGTCAGAGGCACCACTAAAATCATACAAACTTCCTGACCACAATCAAGGGATTTCTGTACAGCATTGGAGATTGTAAGAAGGGCATCACATGCTCCAAGGCCTTTACGAAAAACAAATTGCAAAATAGGGAACAGATGATTACGTACTTTGATAATAATTTTTTAAATATTTAACTTAGCCGGTGAATATATAATAGCTGCAACTCTGTTGCTCGACAGACAAAAAAACAGTAAAAAAAACTCGCCAGCGATCGCTATACAGGTTGCGGGTGTGCCCACCAGCGCCAACTGTCGGCCAGATACCACTCTCGATGTAAACAAAGACTCAATTTCTTCTCTGTCGACGTGTCGACAAGACGTACTTTTACTCGCTGTAGAACCTGGAGTTTTTCTCAACATATTTGGTGAAGTACTTCATTTTGGTTTGAGCTTTCGCAGTGCAGGTGTTTTATCTTCATCTTAAATCTTGAACTCGTTTTTGGATAGATTTATTTTTTTTTATGACAAAGAGAGTATGGACTTTCTTTGACTTTTAAATGGCCGACCCTTCCCCTAGACGGAAGTGTGTTTAGGCTTTTAGCAATTATCTTATCACGTTATAAATTAATTATAGATTTTCCTCTATATATTTTATATCTCACCGCCTTTATTAGGCCTCTTCGATTAACTTTCCATTTATAATAAACATAAAAATAAATTTTATGATTTGTTTATATGCGACCTTTCCTGAGAGTAGGCGGTCCTAACTTGGAAACCGAAGTTAAACAACATTGAGCCCTTTTCAATCGTAATAGCTTTTAAAGAGCTAATGATTTAAAACTTTTTAAATGAATATTTTTAATAAATATTTTATGAAAGATTTTCTTTGAATAGTCTTCGTACTTTTTTCAAAGATGAACTAACGTTTAGTTTATTTATGCTACGCAGTTTGCGCTCTATCGTTACGATAGAGAGAGAGAGTATCACGGTTTCACTTTGCAGAAAGAGTAAATCGATTCTGACGTTTTGTTCATTCTTCTTTCAAAGTAAATGTTTTAAATTCTATTTTAAAGGAACTTTTTAATTGAAAAACCTTTCAGTTTTTTCCTTTGGTCAAATAACATGTTTTTTTGACGAAACGTAATTGGGCTCTTCTCTTAGGTGCGAAATCAAGAGAGAGAGAGAGAGAGAGAGAGAGGGAGATAGAGACGGAGGGAGAGAGAGGAGAGAAAACGTTCCGTTCAAGCGGGTTACGTTGTTCTCGAGTTACTCTCGTCCCTAGTCTCTGTACGGGGAGAAAAGATAAAACGTTTTTAGTTTTATTCTCGTCCCCAGGCAATGTACGGTGAGAGATTGAAAACGTAGTTTTGAATGAACTAGTGTTTAGTCTCTTCCCCAGCCACTGAATATTTTATCTTAAATTATGTTTACTGTGTTTTGCTGGTATTAATGTGCTTGCATTATACGACTGATTTCGCATTTACTACCTTTTGATGAGGGTAGAATTGCGTGCTTCAGGTAGAAATCAGTAAAAGTTTCGATTTCAGTGAAATAAGTGCAAACAGAAAATCGTAGTGATAAAGTGATACTGTATTGCGCAAAGTGTTACAGTGTTGCGTAACCGAGGGTTCGTCTGTTCGTGCCTGTCGTTCACCTAGTCCGGGACCTCTTGCAAGCTCCCAAGCCCAGGGGAGAAGTAATGTCGTACGACTTATGGGTTCGAGAGGCCTTGATCAGCGAACAGACGTTCCCTCTATGGTATCGGGTGTATCTTACCAAGATCTCCCCTACCATAAGGCGAGAGAGACAATTTTCTCCTCGTCATCCGAAGGCTTTTCGCATAAGTAACCTGAAACAAGGTTTCGAGGCCCTTAAGCGAAAGTCAGTCCTTTCAGGACAGGTCCAGCGTCCTGGTTGTAGCCATTAGGACAGCTCTGACCCTATGCAGTCATCGGAAAACTGCTCGCCACCTAACAAAAGCGTAACACAGACTCCGAGAGTCTTTTTGTTGGCAAGGTTTTGCGGTCACAGACGTTACCCTCGTCTCTTACCGCAACCATTTCCGTTGATCCTAAATGGGTTGTACGGCAAGACATGCAGAATAAGCTTGCCTCCCTTATGGAAGACTATTCTGCCGATTAGTACGTTGAGCCTAGCCGTTTATCTCATCGAGATCCTGGCTTTCAGCCAACCTAACGTTCCTTTGTGCGTCCTGGTGACGTTGGCGTAGCTAAGTCACGTCAGTCAGGTTGTTTAGAACCACACTCGATGCGGTCTCGTGTGGATTTTCAGCCACATTTGGACGTTAGGCCACTTGCTGATGCTCCTGTTGACGTTCAGGACGTTCGCTAACAATCGGAGTTGACTTGTTTTGACGCTGTGCGTCAACCTCCGCATTCTAGAGTTGTTTTGACTGCTCAATCTAGGCGGTCAAAGCAGTCTCGAGTGGACGCTGTGCGTCCTCACGCACCTGTTGTTGTTGACAGTTCACAGACTGTCAAGCAGTTACATGACGTTGCGTCCTGGTCTCTCTCACCTGTTGTTGTTGACAGTTCACAGACTGTCAAGCAGTTACATGACGTTGCGTCCTGGTCCGCTACTAATGCACCAGTGCGTGTGGACTCTGCTTGTAAAGCATTGCCACCACGGTAGGTCTCTCCCTTGCTTGAGACTTAGCTATTATCGGACAAGGTTCCTTTAGATGAGGAAGTTGCTGTTCCCCCTCCTACTGATATTCCCTTGAGGACTCTGTCAGACGGAGAGGAGCCTAAGCTGCTTAGCCCTCTATGGACTTTAATTAAATCATGCTGATTTTTAAGGATCTTTGTCCGGATCTTTTTGTAACTGCTGCTCCTCGTTCGCCTAAACGTCAGAGCTTACACTAGGCCTAGCTACTTCGAAACCGTTGTTTTATAAGCTAGTGCTCTCTCGCTCTCCTAGAGAGCTTTACGTTTGCTAGGCGACTGGTTTATCACCAGGAGGAGTTTGGGGGATACAGCCTTTGCTTTCCCTTCTTTTAAACTGGCTTATAGAGCGAGAGTCTGATATGACACGAGAGAAGTTCTCGGCTTGGGAGTTCCTGCCTCTGCCCAGATAGACTTCTAAAATCTCGTAGACTCTCCCTGGCGCCTGGCCAGGAGACGCTCCAAGATTTTACAGGTCAACTTCACAGCTGTTTTCGAGCCTTTGAAGTTTTGCTGTACAATTATGTCATGCATAAACAAGGCTTTCAGGGATGGCTCCAATGATCTGACAGCCACGTTCTCTGCAGAGACAAGTCCCTCAGCGATGGCTCCATGATTTGGCAGCCATGTTCACTGCAGGAGTACGTAAGAGGCAAGTGCGCTCAATGTGTTCATTGTCAAGACAAACTTCGTGATAAAGTCCCCCAGGCTGTCTTGACAGCATTTATGGAAGGCGACTGGATGGTCTCTCTCGACCTTCAGGAGGCATACTTCCACATTCCTATACACCCGCATTCCCAACCGTTTCTGAGGTTTGTTTACAGGAATGTGGGGTACCAGTTTCGAGCTATCGGAGATCAGAGCCTCCCTGTACTTGGACGACTGGCTTCTTAGAGCCTCTTCCAGTCATCGCTGTCTGAAGGATCTCAATTGGACTCTAGATCTGGCCAAGGAATTGGGACTCCTAGTCAATTTGGAAAAGTCACAGCTGGTCCCATCCCAAACTATTCTGTATTTAGGGATGGAGATTCACAGTCAAGTTTTTCGGGCTTTTCCGTCGGCCCCCAGAATAGATCAAGCCCTGCTCTCCATCCAGAAGATGCTGAAGAAAGAACGCTGCTCAGTCAGGCTGTGGATGAGTCTGGTAGGGACGCTGTCATCCCTGGAGCAATTTGTATCATTAGGAAGACTACACCTCCGTCCTCTTCAATTCCATCTGGCTTTTCACTGGAAAAAGGACAAGACGCTAGAGGCGGTCTCGATCCCGATTTCCGAAAAGATAGTCTTGTCTGACTTGGTGGAAGGACAATATCAGCCTAAGAGAGGGTCTTCCCCTGGCAGTTCAGATACCCAACCACGTTCTCTTCTCGGAAGCATCGGACTGCTGGACGGTCGGGAATGCTCAGTTCTGTGGAACTCGAGTCAGAGGAGCATGCATATCAACTGCAAGGAGCTTTTGGCGGTTCATCTGGCCTTGAGAAGCTTCGAGTATCTCCTTCGAGGCAAAGTGGTGGAAGTAAACTCGGACAACACCACGGCCTTGGCGTACATCTCCAAACAGGGAGGTACCCACTCACTGACATTGTACGAGATCGCAAGGGACCTGCTCATCTGGTCAAAAGATCGAGGCATCTCCCTAGTAACGAGGTTCATCCAGGGCGACTTGAACGTCCTAGCAGATTGTCTCAGTCGGAAAGGTCAAGTAATTCCAACCGAATGGACCCTCCACAAGGATGTGTTCAAGAGACTTTGGGCGACTTGGGGTCAACCCACCATAGATCTCTTTGCAACCTCGCTGACCAAGAGGCTTCCAATCTATTGCTCTCCAGTCCCGGACCCAGCAGCAATACATATAGATGCCTTCCTCCTAGATTGGTCACATCTAGATCTTTACGCATTCCCACCATTCAAGATTGTCAACAAGGTACTGCAGAAATTCGACTCTCACGAAGGGACAAGGTTGACATTAGTTGCTCCCCTCTGGCCCGCGAGAGAATGGTTCACCGAGGTACTTCGATGGCTAGTAGACGTTCCCAGAAGTCTTCCTCTAAGAGTAGACCTTCTACGTCAACCACACGTAAAGAAGGTACACCAAAGCCTCCACGCTCTTCGTCTGACTGCCTTCAGACTATCGAAAGACACTCGAGAGCTAGAGGCTTTTCGATAGAGGCAGCCAGTGTGATTGCTAGAGCAAGGAGAGCGTCTACCATTAGAGTCTACCAATCGAAGTGGGAAGTCTTCCGAGACTGGTGCAAGTCAGTTTCTGTATCCTCGACCAGTACCTCTGTAGCCCAAATAGCTGATTTTCTCTTATACCTGAGAAAAGGACGATCCCTTTCAGCTCCCACTATCAAGGGCTATAGAAGCATGTTGGCATCGGTCTTCCGGCATAGAGGCTTAGATCTTTCCAACAATAAAGATCTGCAAGACCTCCTTAAGTCTTTCGAGACCACTAAGGAGCGTCGTTTGGCTACTCCTGGGTGGAATTTAGACGTGGTCCTAAGATTCCTCATGTCAGACAGGTTTGAGCCTTTACAGTCAGCCTCCCTGAAAGATCTCACTCTTAAGACTCTTTTCCTAGTATGCTTAGCCTCGGCTAAAAGAGTCAGTGAGATTCATGCCTTCAGCAAGAACATCGGATTTTCGTCAGAAAAAGCTACTTGTTCTCTGCAACTTGTTTTTCTAGCCAAAAATGAGCTACCTTCTCGTCCTTGGCCTAAATCTTTCGATATTCCCAGCTTATCGGAGATCGTAGGCAATGAACTAGAAAGAGTCTTATGCCCTGTTAGAGCTCTTAAGTTCTACTTAGCTCGTACTAAACCTTTACGAGGCCAATCTGAAGCGTTATGGTGTTCGGTTAAGAAACCATCCTTGCCTATGTCAAAGAATGCTTTGTCATGTTTTATCAGATTGTTAATACGAGAAGCTCATTCACACTTGAGTGAGGAAGACCGATCTTTGCTTAAGGTTAAGACGCACGAGGTTAGAGCTGTAGCAACTTCCGTGGCCTTTAAGCAAAATAGATTTCTGCAAAGTATCATGAACGCAACCTATTGGAGAAGCAAGTCAGTGTTCGCGTCATTTTACTTTAAGATGTCCAGTCTCTTTACGAGAACTGCTACACACTGGAACCATTCGTAGCAGCAAGTGCAGTAGTGGGTGAGGGCTCAACCACTACAATTCCCTAATTCCAGATCCTTTTAATCTGTCTCTTGAAATGTTTTAATGTTTTATGGGTTGTCCGGAAGGCTAAGAAGCCTTTCGCATCCTGGTTGATTTGGCGGGTGGTCAAAGTCATTTCTTGAGAGCGCCCAGATTAGGGGTTTGATGAGGTCCTGTTGCATGGGTTGCAGCCCTTGATACTTCAGCTCCTGGGGGTCTGTCAGCATCCTAAGAGGATCGCTGGGCTTCGTAAGGAAGACGTACTTACAAGGCAGAGTAATCGTCTAAGTCGACTTCCTTACTAGGTACCTATTTATTTTGGTTTTGTTATATTGATAACTGCCAAAATGAAATAAAAAACTCTTAGCTTATACGATGTAAACATATTTAACTCTGGTCAACCCACCTCCTTGGGTGTGAATCAGCTATTATATATTCACCGGCTAAGTTAAATATTTAAAAATGATATTTGAATTATAAAATAAATTTTTGAATATACTTACCCGGTGAATATATAAATTAAACGACCCTCCCTTCCTCCCCAATAGAGACGCAGTGGGATGAGAAGAAATTGAGTCTTTGTCTACATCGAGAGTGGTATCTGGCCGACAGTTGGCGCTGGTGGGCACACCCGCAACCTGTATAGCGATCGCTGGCGAGTTTTTTTACTGTTTTTTTGTCTGTCGAGCAACAGAGTTGCAGCTATTATATATTCACCGGGTAAGTATATTCAAAAATTTATTTTATAATTAAAATATCATGTTTCTTTCAAATAAAACAAAAACATTGCATTTGATCAGTTGCTCTCTCTCTCTCTCTCTCTCTCTCTCTCTCTCTCTCTCTCTCTCTCTCTCTCTCTCTCTCTCTCTCTCTCTCTCTCTCTCTCTCTCTCTTTTTTTTTTGAGAATAATTATAACAGTTCCTTTCCATATTTCTCAATCAGAAAAGAGGGTTCTGTCCTATCTGAAGTTGATGGAGAAGTTCAAGCAGATTACATTACTGTTGTTTTATATATGGATATGGCTACTAGGGGCCATGGTATCTCTTGAGAAACTTTTAACTGTATTCAAAGCTCTGCATGCTCAGGAGTTCCTGGTGACCAGGAAGTGCATAGCAGTTTTCAGACAGCATGACAGCTCTGGCTTACAATTGAAAGGAGGCACCTGGGCTGAGTCATTGTTCTGTACAGCAGAACTACTCTTGTCTTGGACTGGTCTGAGAAAGATACTTCTACCACAGTTTATTCCTGGGAAAGTAAATAAATAAATAGATTGATTAGGAATTAACAAGTACAGTAATACCAAACTAGTGGTTATGTCAAGAGATTTGGAGTTATTTGGGAACACTAGATATGAACATGTTTGCAACCTCACTCAACAATAAGGTGATGTTTTTTGCTCTCCCATTCCAAATCCCCAATCATGAAAGATAGATGCCATGTCACAGGACTGGCGAATAAAGATCGGTATGCTTTTCATCTGTTCTTAATGATTCATCCGCTGATAAGCAAGTTAAGGGTATCTTTGGACTGTAGAATGGCACTGCCTTAATGAGTTTTACCAATCAGTTGCCTCTTTGGTTGTTTTACCTGAGGAGATTGCTTTGCAGGAACAATCTTCTCGGGCAATCAGTTTCGAGGTCAGTTCACCCAAACCCTCCTGTGCTAAACTTGACCACATGGAGACTATCCACTGTTTTATCAGAGAAAATGAGTTTTCTAGGCCCTATAGCTTTTTATACAATAATCCCCTGCCCTATTGTGGTTCACCTATAACTCCCTCAGTACAATGCGGATTTATAGATATATATAAATCTGCATTATTCCAGATTTCTCTATACTGTGGGTTTGTGAGGGCAGACGAGTCATATTTTTTTCATATTTTAATTATTTTTTCATCACAAATCAAATTTTGGACTTAAAATAGCTTAAATGTGTAAAGCTAATAAGAAAATAGGAAAAAATTATAAAGGTAATAAAAAAATATACTGTAGATTTCTGTGCAGTCAACCCTCCCTATTCGTGGGGTTGAGTGAAAAGAGACCGGCGTAAAGATTAAGAATCCACTTATGCTTGCTACCCTAGGATGGGTCAACTCTTAACTTACCAAAACTACGTTGTTTTCACGTGATTTTTATCATGGTATTTTAGCTCTTGCTACTTTTCAAAGGTAATTGTACTGTACATTAGTAACACAGCCTCAGGACAAGGTAAGATGACTCATAAAAAGAAATTCATTGCCACACCATGCTGCAGTATTCATAAGTAACAACAAAACACTTGTTGTATCCAACAACACTCGCTGATATCATAAGAGTACAAAAGTTATTAATAGTTGATGGTTGAAATATACCCAAAATTTTAAATAAAAGTACGAAAAGGCTTTAATGAAGCACAATTTTTTGAAATGTGGTAATGTCTATTTAAACTCGGTGGTCTGCTAACAAAATCAAATGATGAGTTTTAAGGTTTCATATACAGTGTAATACTGTGAATACACTATTAGTAGTTGTTTTTCAATTAGCATAGGATTATTTATCCTACCACAAGTGAAAACAATATAACAAAATCATTTACAAACTTTTAGCAGTAAAATCTGACATACTACACCTTAAGATTGTAGTTACACATAAAATACAGTACATTGTGTACATGAATTACAAAGCTCTCTCTCTCTCTCTCTCTCTCTCACAAATATTTTTACTAGAAAAGGAGGTCCCATAACAAGTGAAGAAAACGAAACAAAATTGAATGGGTACTGTTATGTTCATGTTTACTATATTGGAAGTTAACATCAGCTAATTTATGCAAGTACTCAGGCTAGGTTATTAGATTGATTAGCTCATTCCTTTACTATCCTACTGCTGTAGAACTCAGCCATATGAACCTCAGTTGAGATTGATGAAAAAAATGTTAGTAAACAATAAAGGCAATTAGTTCTATACCCATCTGAGTTTCATCGCATCCCCCCCCCCATCTCCACACTGACCAGTAATATCAAGAGGTTGTTGAACACGTTTCAACTTAACAGACTGGAATTGCATCACATAGTTGGTTTGTCCAAGCACTATTACTGTATAGTACAGTATTGTCATATTCCTCCATATAAGCCTTAGAGACAAGAGAAAAGAAAATGTGAATTCAAAATTTTTGGGATAGACATCAATATTTATCTAGCTTTGAGAAGGAAGCCAGATGAGCCTCAGGTGAGGATAGAAATAATTACTTTACTCCTAAAATTTTGTTTATCCAAGTTTTCTTGAAGTTTTCCCTTTTTATTTCAGGAGTCTGCAGTTGCAAAACACTTTGTTGCCTTGTCAACCAATGGACCCAAAGTCAAAGCCTTTGGCATTGATGAAGCTAATATGTTTGAGTTTTGGGACTGGGTAGGTGGTCGCTATTCATTGTGGTCTGCCATTGGATTGTCTATTGCTCTTCACATTGGATATGATAACTTCGAAAAGTTGCTCTCTGGAGCTCATTTTATGGATAATCACTTCAAAACAGCACCATTGGAACAAAACGTAAGATATTGTTTCGGTGTTTTAGTATACAGTGGTAGTGGAATTGTAGGGCAGGATTAAGAGTTTCATTATTTTAATGATTCTTACCTTGTTGCAAAGTAGGTACATAATTATAAGATTATTGATTGTGTAAGCCATGGGAGCTATCCATTTAAGTTGTTTGAAATGTTACTGTATATTTGACAAAAAGCAATTCAGTCACTTTTTGTTTACATGCTATGAAAGCAAGTGTGTATTGTTTTTGTTAGTATACCCTGTAGTAACTAATTAGTGCATACTCTTACATATGTTTTCATAATGTTTGAAAAAAAAATCATCTTTATTTTTTAAAGCTCAATTTTCGTTCTATGTAAAAACAATTTTTACTGAAGTTTCTTTATATCTCAGATTCCAGTTATTCTTGCTTTGCTTGGAGTGTGGTATCATAATTTCTATGGTGCTGAGACCCATGCATTATTGCCCTATGATCAGTATCTACATAGATTTGCAGCCTACTTCCAGCAGGGAGACATGGAATCCAATGGAAAGTAAGTACACTACTGTACTGTAATACATGTCTTTGTTTAAACCATATTCTTCTTTCAACCTTATTATTCCCACTGTATAGCAGGGTCGGCTGCTTGAGTTATCTTTCTCCACCTATTTCTATACTTTGTATCCTCTTTCCCCAGTGTCATCCCACCCATATCCATTTTATCCACTAATACCCCACACTCCTCCCCATTGCTGGCACATTCTTAGCTTTCTTTATTAGTTCCATATCCTCCCCTCTTACATGGCCTTAGTATCTCAGACAAGCTTCCCTAGTTTTATCTTTTCCATTACATATGCCACATATTCTTCTTATATCTTAACACATTCATTTTCATTAGTGATATTCCAGCAATCCATCTCACCATCCTCAATTCGTTCTTTCTAACAGTCCCAACTGTTTCCTCCAAGGTGCCCAAGTTTCTACCCAATATAATAGTACTGGCTAGATAATGATCTTACAGATCCTCATTTTGAGTTATAATGGCATTTGCCTGTCTAAAGTAACTTATGTTACCTCAACATTTTTGCCATGCTTCATTCCCTCTGTATCACTGCTTTATCAGTACCTCCCTATGTATTAATCCCATGTAGTAGGTTGGCCAGGGCACCAGCCACCTGTTGAGATACTACCAGTAGAGAGTTATGGGATTCTTTGACTGGCCAGACAGTACTACATTGGATCTTTATTTCTGGTTACAGTTCACTTTCCTTTTGCCTAAACAGACACTGAATAGTCTGGCATATTCTTTACAGATTCTCTTCTCTCCTCATACACCTGACAGCACTGAAATTACCAAACAATTTTTCTTCACCCAATTGGTTAACTACTGCACTGTAATTGTTCAGTGGCTACTTTCCTCTTCGTAAGGGTAGAAGAGACTCTTTAGCTATGGTAAGCAGCTCTTCAAGGAGAAAGACACTCTAAAATCAAACCAGTGTTCTCTAGTCTTAGGTAGTGCCATAGCCTCTGTACCATGGTCTTCCACTGTCTTGGGTTAGAGTTCAGCGGACATCATCGTAGCGAAGAGTTAAGGACATTCATATTAAAATACATGAACATTTTAAAACATAGCTATCAATTGAAATGTGAAGGATTTCAGCATAAAGGAATCATTGGTAATACACTTGCATATCAAGTTGCTTGGAAAGCATGCACTCATTCTTCTAAAGTTCCCTTTTCCTGTTATGCATTGCACAACATTAGTAAAGCTACTCACTACTTTTCCTAAATTGGCAATCAGTTTAGAGCTCCCTCTCAACACTTAGCAATCTAAGGATAATGAATATTAATCATCTAAAAAATAAGGCAATGTTATGTCATTTTGAAGAGACGGCCCTTGCTAGATTCCCTCATTGCCATTTAATGCTATGGCCACATTCACAGCCAGTTTAGTGTGCCAATTGTGAAACTGCCATGATGGTTCAACATTTGCTGACTGACTGTACTACTCATGGCTGGACTAACTTAACTTTATTCCAGAATTTTAATGGTTGTAAAATATTTTTTTCAACCAATCTTTACGTGATATTAGTTTTGTGATTTCAACTGTTTTTTAATACTGTACTTAGGTATGTGACTCGCAGTGGACGTCAAGTTGAATATAACACAGGTCCAGTTGTCTGGGGCGAACCAGGCACCAATGGACAGCATGCCTTTTATCAACTGATTCACCAGGGAACTCGTCTTATTCCTGCTGACTTCATAGCACCTGCAGTATCCCATAATCCAGTTGCAGACAATCTTCATCACAAGGTTAGTGTATTGATGGGGATTTTGTCAAATTAAATGCTTAAGTACACTTGTACAGTACTGTATGCTTGAAGTTTAAATATGAGTTATGTTATAAAAATCAGCAACATATTTATAACCAAGAATTTTGGTTTAAATTACTGTAGTAAATTTCAGGCTTTAACTTTTTTCATATACTGTAATGTATTTGTATCCACCATACAATAGGTAAATCAGTTGTTGTTTGCGGATGATACTGTACTGGTAGCAGACACAGAAGAGAAGCTTGACTGACTAGTGACAGAATTTGGAAGGGTGTGTGAGAGAAGGAAGTTGAGAGTTAATGTGGGTAAGAGTAAGGTTATGAGATGTACGAGAAGGGAAGGTGGTGCAAGGTTGAATGTCATGTTGAATGGAGAGTTACTTGAGGAGGTGAAGTACTTGGGGTCTGTTGTTGCAGCAAATGGTGGAGTGGAAACAGATGTACGTCAGAGAGTGAATGAAGGTTGCAAAGTGTTGGGGGCAGTTTAGGGAGTAGTAAAAAATAGAGGGTTGGGCATGAATGTAAAGAGAGTTCTATATGAGAAAGTGATTGTACCAACTGTGTTGTATGGATCGGAGTTGTGGGGAATGAAAGTGATGGAGAGACAGAAATTGAGAACGGGTGTAAGAAATGAGTTAGCGGCTAGAGTGGATATGAATGTGTTGAGGTGGTTTGGCCATGTTGAGAGAATGGAAAATGGTTGTCTGCTAAAGAAGGTGATGAATGCAATGGAAAATGGTTGTCTGCTAAAGAAGGTGATGAGTGCAATGGAAAATGGTTGTCTGCTAAAGAAGGTGATGAATGCAAGAGTTGATGGGAGAAGTACAAGAGGAAGGCCAAGGTTTGGGTGGATGGATGGTGTGAAGAAAGCTCTGGGTGATAGGAGGATAGATGTGAGAGAGGCAAGAGAGCGTGCTAGAAATAGGAATGACTGGCGAGCGATTGTGACGCAGTTCCGGTAGGCTCTGCTGCTTCCTCCAGTGCCTTAAATGACCGAGGAGGTAGCAGCAGTAGGGGATTCAGCATTATGAAGCTTCATCTGTGGTGGATAATGTGGGAGGTTGGGCTGTGGCACCCTAGCAGTACCAGCTGAACTCGGTTGAGTCCCTGGTTAGGCTGCAGGAACGTAGAGAGTAGAGGTCCCCTTTTTGTTTTGTTTCATTGTTGATGTTGGCTACCCCCCAAAATTGGGGGAAGTGCCTTTGGTATATGTATGTATGTATGATTCTTGCATGCATTAAATATTGGATTAGGCCTGTAATATCTAATCAGGTTAATAGCAACATTCATCCTAAAGTGAATCTTATTTTTTCTTTGTATTTAGCTGTTTTTGGTTAATTTCAAATTATATTATTTCAATGAGTCTTCCACAGTATTTTTATACTGTTGTGCTCCAAACAAAATCTTAGGCAAGAAAAGAATAAAAAATTTAGTTTTACCTGTATTTTGAATAAACCTTGATATTGTTTCTCATATTCATTGGTTTGATACACCAACATTTGCTTGCAATCTTCAGTTTGCTTCTTTTCTCTGCAAGATAAACATGTGCTCTCCTCAGGTGGTTATGGAAGTCTGTGGATTGCTTTGTTTAGTGGCTCCAAATTGGTATCATTGTTGTTTATTAAGTTATTCTTGATAGTCTCAAGGTATGACCTTTTTTTTATTCTTCTGAAACACTTTAAGGTATTTTGTTTGCGTTCATAGTACTTATTTTAATGGAATCCGCTTTGATCTGCACTCATATTGTGCAACCTATAGATGCCAAATTTGCAATACAGTGAGGTAATTTCTCTTTGAAGAAAAATGTTGTTGACTCTTTTATTCACGTGGTTACTATGGTATTGAGCTATCTCCCTACTTGATACCTTTTCTGTGCCTCTGCCCTCCATTACAGCATTCAACCTTTCAACTGTTTAACCTTCGACTGTTTTTTTCCTGGTTCTCATCCTGTCGTGAAAGATCCAAGTTACTTCATAGGCCAAGTGACAAAACTCAAAGTAAACAATTGGAGACAAAACAATCTGGTACATTTATTATTTTAACTCCATCACTAAGAATAACTAATAACCTTTAACTTGAAGGTTGAAAAGGATGCCTGACAGGTCTGGTACTTTGAGTGTGCAGACCAGAGCGTCCTAACACATTATCCGACAAATTCTAAAGATGCAAATAGAGTACTGTACATACTAATGACTTGGTAGCCTTAACTCCAGTACCAGTTCAGTATTGTTTCTCAGTGGATTGGCATTCTGTCCTATGTATTTCAGCATAAGAGGTGCAGTGATGGATTCAGTAGAGCCTGAATCCATAGGTCTTCATTAAACTCATTAGGTCCTTGCTGTACAAGTTGGTAAACTGGTTAGGTGCAGGGAAGATAATATTTCTTTGGTATTTTCTTGTCGCATTGGATTGCCAGGTCTAGCTTTTCACAGGAATGTTATTGGGGACCATGTAGCACATTAACCCTCCAAAAAATTCTTGCTTTATATAACACTGAAAATACAGAACAGCACCTTAATAGAAAAGTCGAACAGCATTTCTTACACAACCTACATATGAAGAACTTAATAGATTAGTCACCACCTAAACCATCACATTGGGTCTATATATTTTATGTAACTAATAGTTGCATAGTTAGATAATTCACTGAATACTTGTATAGTATATCAGTTTAGCATGTTATTGCCCTATAAGTACACCGGTGGAATTTTCACTAGATAGGATAAGCTTATGAAATAGCCAGTCATTCTCATTAGTCAGCTGATGAACCTCGTCCCCCACACAAAACTTTTATGAAAATAATTTGAAGCTATCTGTACCGTATATTTAATAGCAATTTATTCACATTGTCAAAACTATTTCTTTCATTTTTTTACACTAATATATGCTAACTTTAGCAGATAATGTATCGTATAAGTAAATATTTCACACGTCTATACATATTTTCTTAATATCATTTGTTCATCATTACTTTTATAGTTTTGTTTTCTGCATACTGCTATTGAGAACAAGTTCACACATTTGTACTTTATTGGATAAACTTTCAAATAAAAAAGGGTATTGTAGTTATATTTCAACTTTGTATTGCAAGCAGATATATATCTTCTACAATCAATGTTTCAAAGTTAGCAATGTTCATGAATTTCTGATGAAAAAAATATCTCGTGGAAAGTTGAACTACATACTGTATATCTTACTAAAATATGCGCAAGTTATTTCAGGGTTCATTTTCATCATTATAATTTTTCAATCTTTTTATACCTTATGTAGAAATAACTTAAATTCTTATAGCTTCTGGTGCTCTCACGCTTATATATGTAATTGTGAATTAATGTATCTCATGTATTCACAGATATATAACTAAATCTTACAAATACCCAAAGATATCACTTATCTGGAGGTAGTTGGATTGTCAAGGTACCAGCCACCCGTTAAGATACTGTCCCCACCCCTAGAGTTATTGGGTCCTTCGACTGGCCAGATAGTATTACATTGGATCCCTGCCTGGTTATGGTTCATGTTTCCTTTGCCTACACATACTCCAAATAGTCTGGCCTATTATTTACACATTCTCCTCTTTCCTCATACACCTGACATAAGATAATGGAGTAATTATTCTTTGCTGTAATTATTCAGTGGCTATTTCCACTTGGTAAGAGTAGAAGAGAGGGTTTAATTATGGTAAGCAGCTCTTCTAAGGGAAGGACACTCCAAAATCAAAACATTGTTCTCTAGTATTCAGTAGTGCCATAGCTTCTGTATTGTAGTCTTGCACTGTCTTGGGTTAGAAATCTCTTGCTTGAGGGTACAGTCAGGCACACTATTGTCTTTCCTTTTTTCACTGAGCTATTTTCCCTGTTGGAGCCCTCGGGCTTATAGCATAAGCTTTCCCAAGTAGGGTTGTAGCTTAGCGAGTGATAATGATAATTCTCGGCCCTCCCCGTTAATATTATTGTAAATTGTTCCATCACTAACACAAACCAACGCTATTTATAAGGGATATTACTTTTGGCGAAGCTGAAAGACGAGCCATTAGACTTTTAGCGAGGGTTAACTACCCACCTGGTAGCTAGTATGGGTTGGGGGTATAACTACCCCACTCATTCACAAACCTGTGCTGAACCCCACTTTGTTTTTGCCTCTCTCCCCGCTTCAACTTAGCGGCCATTCAACTAATTTTTTCTTAACCTCATGTTTTTTTTATATATATACTGTATATGAAAACATTCTTAATGTTTTTATATATATTTTATGTTTTTATATATATTTTGAGCTCTCTTTACAGTGATTGTTGCTGTTTGTGTGATAGCATGATACAGCAGGTTCTCAATGGCAGAGATCCTTCCCTTACGATCTTCCCCCCTTGAACGACGGACAACCTGTAGGCTGGTGGCCTTCCAAGTGACTCAACCTCTGCCACAGGGGAATCATCATCATTTGGATACTCCTTTTCCGTTTAGATATCAACGTTGCTCTACCTCTACGAGTTTTTGAAAGATAACTGCTTGCAGGCTTCACAGAGCTTGACTTGGGTCTTGCTCATTCTCACTGACAACGCCACTTTCCATCGTTACGTTGGTGGCTGACAGATCCTCGGGGGGAAATACCTTTCCCATTCGTGGGTTAGGTTGTACTTCCAAATGGTTTTCTTCATTAAGTTGAAATAATAACTGTTTGTAATTTAACTTTTTCAGCTCTCAATGCTGCATTCCTTCATGCGGCGATGGGCCAACAGCCTTTCTTAGCTGGCGGAGAGAGTGCATAGCCTTTAGCTTGACTGCTCCCCCTTTGTGAGCCCCCTCCCCACCAGAGGGTTGAGTGGTTCTCCTGTGTAGTTTGTTTTGTCAGCTGAATTGATTAATTGTAATTAATTTTTTACAGTTCTTACACTGCCGCTCTCCTCCCGACGATGTCGGCTGGTGAAGGAAGTGCGCAGTCCTTTGTATGTTTCTGTACTCTCGGGGGACACTTTTCCCATCCGCAGATTAGGTGCTCCTCCCGAGGAGTTTTTTCTTTCATAATTTTTCTATTACTAAGATAGTGATGCCGTGCTTCTTTGTTCGGCCAAGGCAGCCAACGTAGGGAGCAGAGCCGTTCGTTCCTGTGTAATCTGCTGTCCCTGCACCGTCAGTCCTATTCTTCTGCGCCTAAGGCAGCTTCTGATCAGCATGCTGACTTCAATGTTTTCCTTACAAAGATGAGATCCCTTTCAAGAGGGCACAGGAACTTGAGCAGTGTCATACTGGGCTGCTCCTGGTGTTCCAGTCGGGTGATTCCTTTGAGGTGAACACAGGAACTAGCTTCGGGCACTTTTCACTGGTAGCGCTCAATGTAGATCTTCAACTTGAACATTGCTTGTTGACAGGAAGCCGAGAGTGCTGCCTGGAGGTCCACCTCCAGGGTGTGGACGAATTTCCCTTCCGAGGAATAGCTATCCTCCCCAGGTGTTGGGCTGCTCTCCCATACGAGGTAGAACTTCCCTTCATCAGCTTCTGTCTAGCAACCTTCCCGCTTGCGGAGAAAAATTGCTGACAGCTACATCTCATCGCAGCAGTGGCAGTTTCGTCATCAAAGACTACGCTCTCCCCTACGCCAAGCCGAGTCTTCCGTTGGGGCAGAGCAGAGTCCGAAGCAGATCTCGCTTGCGGGTGACCATCTCTCTCGTCCTAGAGTGAGATCCCTCCTAGAGACCCCAAAGTCTTGTAGACATCTGTTCCTTCTGAGTACTCTCCTTTGGAAGATCTTTGCCGACCTCGATGAGCTCGCAGAGTGTGTGATTGTCCTCAACGCTTCAAACGTTCTGCTTTTCCTCTGGCTAAGAGACGTCTCTTTGGCTCTCCTTTGCCCATTGGACAATCCCCCCTTTTGCCAGTGCTTCGTAGAGACCCACAAGCGCTGACCATCACTTTCTCCTAAGAAAACATCTCATAAAGACGACTCGCGACGGTCTCCTCTTCGGGAAGACCCTATTTTTAGGGAACCCAAGGAACCGGAACACTCTTTTTTCCTTTCCCCCTGTAAGGTGGAACCTTCAAAACCGCAGCCATCTGCTTCTTCCGTCCGATCATCTATTGACCTCCTCCAGCAGACCCAAGGCAAAAATCTATGGTTCCTCCTCCTCCTCTGGAATCTCTGGCTTCTTCCACCTCTTCCCTGAAGAGGAAACAAGGAGTACCTGAGTGGCTGAAATCACCCAAGATCAAGCTGACACAGGTACGGACGTCAAAGCAATGATTCGGCATTGCTGTGCCCACTCCTCCCCGAGTAAGCTCAAACCTTCATCCATCTAGCCAAGAGTCTCTTTCTCCTAGAGAAGAGTCTCTGGAAGGTGCTTTCCACCCTCTCCTATTGCGGTGGTTCCACCTGAACTATGACCAGTATCTAGACCATTACGGGAGGACACCTCTCCCTCAGCAGGTGAGGCACGAAAGGAAGATCCTTCTCCTTCTCTCCTGGGGAGTTCTTTCCTCCCCGTAAGGAATCAAGGATACCAAGACTTTTCCCAAGTCTTCAGTAAGGGCATCAAGACCTTCACAAGACATTCCTTAAGTCCTTAATGATCATCTCCTAACCCTCCAGTGACACCCATCATGCAAGGGAGGACCCCGACCCACCCCGAAATGTCTCGTTGGTGGATGACTTTGATGACAGTGACAACCATCTATCCAGAGCTGCTAGTCCTAAGCTATCGGAAGCAGAGCAGGAGTCGGAGCATGCCTTCTGGCAGGTCTTCGCCTGCAAGAGTACCGTCAATGGGTTTTCTGACCCAGCAGTGGCCCCTCAAGAGGGCAAAGATACAGTCTAGGATCATGTCCACGGCAATGTACTTGTGTGAGCCTCTCGCATCACCAAGAAAAATCCTCTTCGTCTTGTCTGGGAAAGGTATTATTATTATTACTAGCCAAGCAACAACCCTAGTTGGAAAAGCATGATGCTATAAGCCCAAGGGCTCCAATAAGGAAAAATAGCCCAGTGAGGAAAGGAAATAAGGAAATAAATAAATGGAGAGAACAAGTTAACAATAAATCATTCTAAAAACAGTAACATCAAAACAGATATGTCCTCTATAAACTATTAATGTCAAAAACAGATATGTCATATATAAACTATAAAAACTCATGCCAGCCTGGTCAACATAAAAACATTTGCTCCAACTTTGAACTTTTGAAGTTCTACTGATTCAACTACCCGATTACCGTTTAGTTAGGAAAAATACAAATTATGTACGAATTTGTCATATTTAATAGAAATGTATTGATTGTTGTATCTATAGTAGTATAAAGTAATATTGACCAGCCACTTCACAACACATGGCAGCTGATGTGAAGGCTGTACATCTTTCATGATAGAACACTTGAATGATATTTTTTTATTATACTTTTCAGCTCTTGCTTGCCAATTTCTTAGCACAAACAGAAGCCCTCATGAAAGGGAAGAGTGAAGGAGAGGCAAAAGCAGAGTTAGAAAAAGCAAATATGCCAGCAGACCAATTAAAACGCATTCTACCTCACAAAGTCTTTCTTGGCAACCGACCAACTAATTCTATTATGGTGGAAAAGCTTTCACCATTCACCCTAGGTGCCCTTATTGTCATGTATGAAATGAAGATCTTCACTCAAGGTGTGATTTGGGACATCAATTCCTTTGATCAATGGGGGTAAGTACATTTTTACCTTAAACTCTGCTATAGTTACTTTAAACCCAATGAAGGTTTTGAAATGTTAAGGTATTCTTTTGAATTACAGTATTAGGGGACATCCACAAGCTGTGAATTAAAACATTTAATTTAAGAAACAATCTAGAAAATGTCAAAGATCCCCTTTGAATGTTAAGCCAAATTTGCTTGTAGAAAATATTGTAAGAAATATGTATCACAGTGCTGCACCAATTTACTTGTTTTATAATGGAAATTAAGTAGGGCTTTAATATCACAAGTGCAGAACACTTTTCAGTGGAAATCAAGTGAGTCTTTGATATCACATGTCTTTGATATCACATGTGCAGAATTTTTGTTTAATTTACCCCCCCCCCCCCATTTTACTATGTATTATTCATCTTTGCTCTATTTTATTCTGGTGTTTTTACTATCCTTCGAATAGTATAAATTATATCTCTATATTGTTTTCATGACTGCATTCTGCAGCTGTTTGTGTGTACTGGCATGATTGGGAAATATACTCATTGAACATTTTTTAGAACTCTGCTGTCAGTAGTCGCATGAAGTGAGTAGTAATGACTGTTGATAATGAAGTAATTCTTAGGAATGAAAGGTCTTTCATATTATTAGTACCTTACAGTAATGACTGTTGATAATGAAGTCATTTGTCGGAAAAAAAGGTCTTTCATATTAGTACAGTACCTTACAGTAATTGCGAGTAAAGACATCGTCTTGACATTAGTTTCTTTATGTTGTGAAATATGGGACTGATATCAAATAAAAGTATACCCAATAGATACCTCTAGCTATAAGGATTGATCCATTCTTAAATTTACAAAATCTTATTATTGTATTATACTTTGCTTTCAGAGTGGAGTTGGGCAAACAGCTGGCAAAAGCCATTGAACCTGAATTACAAGATAAGAGTCCTGTTTCATCTCATGATTCTTCAACAAATGGTCTAATTAACTTCATCAAAAATCATCTGTAAATTTTAGTGTGCAATGTGTAGGCATTCTTATGATTGCAGTCTGGTGATATTTTTACTAAGCTTAATTTTCATTCTGCTACAGTGCTGTGGTGGTTTGGGCATATGTGATACCAAGAAAGTTATTCTAAAGATTTTACTAGCATTATCCACCAAATTTTAAAGCATAAATAGAATTAGAAGGGCTTGGGCATAATAAACAATTTTTGTTGTGTTAGAGGAAAGGACTGCATTTAAGTTTTCTTAGAATTGATGTGATGTATTTTGATTTTATTTGTCATGATAAAAGAAATTTTATTTGTCATGATAAAAGAAGTACGTTTGTTGCTGCAAGTGTATATGTTTTAGGAGTTATGTAAGATTAGCTACAGTGTTGTGAATCAGTGGCAATAATTATTTTTAATAATTTCAATGCAGTAATGATGAAGGGAATTGTAATGCGTTTGAATTTAAATAGGATTTATATTACAGTATGTTTGAATATGAGTGAATGCATTTATTTATATCAAAGAAACCTATCTTAAATTGTTTATTTATTTTGCTGAAAGTTTATCAGTGTTCAAGTAGACTGAAATATAAAAAAGGATGCAGTATTATTAATCCTTCAAATATTTTTTTTTCTAAATCTTGTGACGAAGAGTAATTGGAAGTTACATTTCAAAATTATTTTTACTCAAGTATAAATCTGTTTCATGTAGTTGCTGCTAAAATGAATTAAGAAATATTTGGAATTTAAGGCATTTGGTGGGAGCAGGAGATATCAGTAAGTGGCAAGGACAGTTGGATGAGAATCTTGCTGTACTTGTAAGTTTTAAAAAGGTTGACAGCAAGATGGAAGAAAGGAAACTGGAATGCACAGAAAGTAGCAGAAAGCAGGCTTAATACTGTAGTGGATGCAGCTTAGGGCGGAAGGGATTTTGCCTGATTCCCATGTCCACGGATGCTAAAAGTTTAGAAAGTAGGCCTCAAAGCTGTCAACATTGGATCCTCGTATTCATCGGGCTTGAGCACACGTCTATTTTATGCCTTTTTGGATGCATAGTCCTTCAAGGCTGATTGATAGGGGTTACATATGCTTGACTCCAAAGTTTCTCTCCCAGCGGGAGAAAGTGTTGCCCAATCCTTCACTGAGGATGAAAAAAGAGACGAAAGAAATTACACACTAATTTGTGCTCCACCTCATCTGTTAGCACACTACTATGAGCTTGTGTGCTTCCACAACCTTACCTGATTATGCTTACCCATTAGTATGCTACTATGTGCTCGCACGATTTCCACCACCTCCCTTTTTCGTGCTTGTCTATTACCTTGATTTTATTTCCACCACCTCGCCTGTTTGTGCTCGTCCATTACCTTGCTACATTAGCATTCTACTATATGCTCACAAGATTTCCACCACCTCATCTGTTCATGCTCGTCCATTACCTTGCTACTATGCATTAGGATGCAACTATGTACTCACATGATTTCCCCCACCTTACCTGTTTGTCCTCATCCATTACCTTGCTACTATGTTCTCGTGCAATTTCCACCGCCTCACTTGTGTGTGCTCATCCATTAGTATGTTACTTTGTGCTCACATGTTTCCACCTCTGACTTGTTCGTGCTTGTCCATTAGCAGGCTACTATGTGCTCACGCGTTTCTGACACCTCACCTGTTTGTGCTCACCATTTAACATTCTACCATGCATTACCATGCTACTATGTGCTTGCATGCTCCTAAGGTAGAGCCAGCTCACTTGTTCATGATCACAGGCTCCTATGGGAGCAACCCTTCACCTATTACCAATCGCTCGCACCTACGGGAGCGACACCTCACCTACCTGTGATAACTCTGATTGCTTGCTCCTATGGTAGCACCATCTCACCTCCTCGCGATTGTTTACTGCTAAGTGAACATCAGTAGTAATGTAGCTATAGGTTACATGTACGGTGAATTGGAACAGTGCAAGTCGACCTACGGAAAATAGCGATCACTTACAAGTGTTACATTAGTTAATTAAGCTGTACTGCATTGATAGTACTGTATATACAGTACAGTATATTACAATAATATACACTACAGTATCAGTGAGTATTGTCAGATTGGAAGTAGGTAGTAGGTTGGTCAGGGCACCTGCCACCCATTGAGATACTACAGCTGAGAGCTGTTGGGTCCTTTGACAGGCCAGACAGTACGACTTTGGATCCCTCTCTCTGGTTACGGCTTATTTTGTCTTTGCCTAAACATACACTGAGTAGACTGACCTATTCTTTCCACATTTTCCTCTCTCCTTATCCATCTGACAACACTGAGACTGCCGATCAATTCTTCTTCACCCAAGGGGTTAACTACAGCACTGTAATTGTTGAGTGGCTACTTTCCTCTTGTAAAGGGTAGAAGAGACTCTTTAGCTACTGTTAGCAACTCTTAGGAGAAGGACACTCATAAATCAACCCATTGTTCTCCAGTTTTGGGTAATGCCATAGCATCTGTACCATGGTCTTCCACTTTCTCTGATTAGAGTTCTCTTGCTTGAGGGTACACTCAGGCACTATTCTATCTTGTTTCTCTTCCTCTTGTTTTAAGTTTTTATAGTTTATATATGAAATATCAAATTTAATGTTACTGTTCTTAAGATATTTTATATTATTTTTACTTCTTATAGCCTATGTAGTTTGTTTATTTGCTTATTTCCTTTCCTCACTGGGCTATTTTCCCTGTTGGATCACTCAGGCTTATAGCACCCTGTTTTTCCAACTGGGGTTGTAACTTGACAGGTAATGTTAATAATAATAATGATAATAATAATAATAAGTTTTTTTTTATTACAGTATTTACATATAAGAGTGGCGACAACTCGTATTATGTGTACAGTACTGTAATCTTACCGTGTACTGTACGTACACTTACTGAGGTCTGTTTATATAGTAATACAGTACTTATACTGCAACTAACTGGAGCTTCTATGAGCGAGTACATGGCAGTCATTATAATAGGTGACACAAGGTTCCAGAACTGTTTGCCGATTTCTAATGATCTACCAAATCTCACCCTTCACTGGCAGGAACGGAGGCGACATGAGGGTTGTCAAGATTTACAAATTCCTACTTTCTACTATTATGAATGGAATAGTCGACGTCCTTTCTGTTTGGTTCCCTAAATGCCATTCAGGCCGACCACTTCTTATATCGTACTCCGTCCCCCACAGACCTAAAGGACACATACCCTCGATTCGATTCCATTCTCTGCTTCATTTTTGGGAAAAGTAGCTACTAATTGAAAGACCTGTACAGCTGAGTAGCTTCCATATTACAAGTGTTTAATGCTTGTTTCTCTTAAAAGTTTAAAGGTCACTCACTAATGGCAGAGGCAAGGGACAGAACAGTGCCCAATGCTCTTCTCCATCAAGCTAGAACCAGGGATGGCCAGGCAGTGACTGCTGACAACTCGGCAGGTAGACATGTAGGCTCCCCCAAACCCCCCATCCGTAGTTCACAATGATGGTTTGATTGCTGACACCACTGGAAACTATAGAGTTTCAGCGGGTCTCAAACTCCCGTCCAAGAGATTACTAGGCAGGGACGTTTCCAGTAGGCTATCATCATCCATCCATATACCAAAGGCACTTCCCCCAATTTTGGGGGTAGCCGACATCAACAAAGAAACAAAAAAAAAAAAAAAAAAAAACTGACGGGCTTTGGCAATTGCCCTCTTCTACCATCCTACAAAGGAATCACTTGAGCATTGAGATAGGCTCCCTGCCTCTTGTCTCAATATGTGGATCATTATATATTCAAGAAAGTTCATTAGGATTCCAGGACAGGTTGGAGTATCTAGTGATACCTTACCATGACAGCTATTGGGGTTCCCCAGCAAACAATCCTGGTAACAGTGTACTGTAAACTTAACTGTTCCAGCACAGCCTTCCTGATCAACAAAGACAACGCCTTCCAAGACTTCCTCTGTCGATGAGAATGCTAGTTCCACAGGACCACCTCCAGCAATTGCTCCTATAGTTTTCAAAGTTATTTTGTTTACAACCAGAGCTCACCCTACCTTTGGGTTTGGTTACACCAGGAATACAGAGTGATTTACCCTCCTAGTTACATGACGAACTCCATGGTGAGTACTCCACTCTGAGAATCTACTGTCCACAGATGTAGCAGAGAAGGTATCAGGCGCTCGCCTGAATCCCCTCCCCCCCCCCTCCATCTATAAGATGTGATCAAGGAGGGATCACACCAGCTTCTAAACCTATCAAGAATGCTTGCAGTGCTTCTAATTTGTAAATTTTCCAAAGGTTTTTGATAACACACAGGTTAGCAATAATGGTTGATAGCACTTTCATTCATGTCCAAAATTACAAAGGGCATTCACAAGCCCTTCTCAAGCACATGTACTCTTTTGAGTTGAAGACTCGGTGCAACCGAGCAAGGTTCTATCAGGTAAGAGCAATGTGTGAGCAATCACACTCAATCGACAGTTCTGTTGTAGACTATCCATGCATCATTCCCCAACAGTCGGTGGAAGTCATTGTGATTCAGAAGGGCCCTGATGGCTCCCAAGGAGCCACATGCCAAATGGTACCCAGATGAAATGTTTATCTCTTCCTTCGTCATGGAAGCTCCTCATTTCCGCAGTAAAGATACCGCTCAGTCCTCGATCTAAGTGATTAACTTTGATTCAAACCTTGACTCTTTACGAGAATCAACAAGATTATTAAGGAGCTTAAACTTGGGTTAGCTCCAGCAAACCAAGTAGGAAAACGGCATATCTTTTCCTGTCGCTAGTCATTCTGAACTATAAATCTCCATCGCCTCTGCAGTTCGTGGCAAGGACTTAAAAGCCAAGCAACAATGACTTCAATCCTTCTTCCTCTCCTATACAAAGGTGGTTTGCGGTCAGAAACATGCCCAATCCATGAAAATCTATTCGCAAAGTGTTGGGAACTGGTTGAAATTAACACTACTGCCCCTCTATCGATCAGAGTTATGACTTCCCTGGATTTTAAACCAATCAGTATGGTTACTGGGGCTTCCTTCCACTAAAAGAATAAATCTCTTATTAAAGGATAATGGTTTGTATTAGTAATTTGTATTTTTCCTAACTACAAACCAGAATCCTTTAAGTTACACCTCATGCCTCAACCACCCCAAAAGCCTTAGGTGAAGGTCAAAGTGGCAATTCCATGTGCAGTACTGGTTAGGGACCAAGGCTTCCCCTGTCACCTGCCAGTAACTACTGACACCTTATTATAAAGTGTGACAGCTGAGTTCCAGCCAAGGTGAGTTATTCTTTTATTGAAGGACTCTGGTTTGTATGCATAGGAGAAATACAAATTATTTTTTAGATTTGTGATTTGTTCCTACAAAAGATACAAACCCTCATCCTTTAATTTAGAAGAACGCTTTGGTGCGATTGATTGAAAGTGCGAGCTGTAATCGGTTGTTGAAATGGATAAAGAGCAGTTATCCGATTGGTAAAGCATAGCCCCGCCCCACCTCCCTCACAGTCGGTTCTCTAATCCCTTTTTTGTTCCCATACTAACAAACTCCGTTATTTATGTGGATTACATTTCAACATAGCTGGAAGGTAGCCATTAGACTTTAATTGCGAGGTGTCAACCCTGCCTAACCGCTTGAGCGGGTAGACTGGGGTTTACCCAGCCGCCTCTATGTATACTCACAGCAGTGAGAGACGTCACTTTTTCTTTTGGCTCAGTTGAGATCGGACGTGTCGGCTCACTTCCTGACTGTCATTGGACTTTTTCAATTTTTCTTTTTCAGGTGTGCGTGTCTTCTCTTGTGATCGCTTTCATCATGCAAATCTGTCCAGGGCACGAGGGTGCCACGTGCGGAATCTTCATGTCGTCGTTGGAGACCGACCCGCAATCTTTGTGTCCTACTTGCCGAGGGCATAGATGCGAGCAGAGTTTGCCTAGTGTAGAGAGTGGTCTGCCTCCCAATGGGAAAAATTTGGCGGCGTAGGAAGAAGACAACGAAGCGCGACCGTTCTCCCTCGGGCGAGCAAAGCGCATTCTTCTATCGTCTAGAGGTAGAGGTAGGCGTACGCGCAGTCCATCAGCATATATACCCCCTTGACCAGACCTTCCAAACGACCTCGGACTTGACCTGAAGATGAGAATGACCATTCCCCTAACAGCTAAACCCCCAGCAGTGTCTTTCTCCAACTAGAGTAGTCAATACTCAGAGGCCGCCTCTGCCCACTTCTTCAGACATAGGTGCTTCTCTGGGACAGCTGGAAGGCGTTAGACCTTCCTCTTCCTCTGTGGCTCCTAGTGCTCCTACTTCTGCTCATGAATCGTTTCCATTGATGCGTGAAGCTCTCGATTTCACGATCAAATTGGTGATTTCCACGAGCAATTCATGAGCAGATATGTTGGAACCGCAAGCAAGTGCGCTACCAACACCTTCACCTTGACTCTGCATCTTCCACTCAACACCCTTTCCAGAAGGGTTCAAGGAGCCCCCTAATAGATTTTCAAACGTGCCTATTTGTCCGGACCTTCCTTCGCGCCTGAAGGAACGTGTTCCTCTGCCTCAGAGGTTATCACCTCCGTCGACTGGAACTCCTTCTAGAGTTCCACCCAAAGGACACACTCCTTGAGAATTCCAGGGTTTACCCAGAGGTTCAGAGCTTCCTCCATGGGTGAACACTTTCATGTCCACCCTCCTGACCTCTGTCTGTCCCAGGCAAGGCAACCCCTAGGATCCCCCTAGAACCCTTGTCGAGTTTGTCAGTTGGGAGTCAGGACCCTATAAGGAAGTCGATGGCAGACAGTGCGTAGATCACCACCCCGATCGCGCGCTGAAGTCCCCATTCCTTCTGATCCTTATATGGCCATTTTACCTTTTACGCCAGTAAAGGTAAAGGAGGTCATAACTAAAAAGCAGAAGAGAAGGATGAGAGGCGTAACACCACCTCACGCCGACATCATCCATTCTAGGATGAGTGGGGACATAGGCTCGCCCAGGGAGATTGTAATCCATCCCTTCAACCCTCAAGAAATTGAGGTAGTGGCCTCGGACCCATGTCCGATTTCTGTACCTCCTCCAGAGGAGGAGCCTTCAGCTCTTACTATCAAGGCTTTGTGAAGGGCCTCGAAAACCTTGCAGTTTAACCCCTCTTAAGACTGCAGTTACGCCCTTTGCGCGGTGAATCGTACGACACTAAGACTAAACCTAAGAACGCTGCGGCCCGGGAAGCTAGAATGGCTGAGGCACACTGACGGTCCCTGTGGCGGGTCCTCCCAGTGATTCTGTTGACGACCCTGACCTACCCCAGGCTCTGGAGGTGGACGACTCTTTAGATTCTGAGGATGAGAACCTTCCAAAGGTGGCCAGTCCAAACTATCACTACGAACAGGGGAGACGTGAGTCGGAGCATACCTTTTGGCAGGAAAGGAAGGTTATGGTTCTTGATGAGATATTCGAGACCCAGAAGCCTTCCAGGTCCAGTGCAGCTCTGCCCTAGTCCAAGGGTTTGACAGTTGCCAAAAGGAAATCTATCGCCCACATAGCTGGAACTTCTAGTTCCTCAAGGGCAAGTTCCTCCTCTCGGTCCATTCCACTTTATTTTGTTGTAAAAAGGAAGTATTACGAGATCGAAGGGGAACCACATTCCACCATGACCCTCGACCCTTCGGTAGAGTCCCTAACGAAGGGTGTATGGACTCAGACCCTCTCCTTTCTGAAGGCCTCCCTCTCGGTAGTTGAGCTCCTGAACATAGAGAGAGGGGCAAAATACGCCATGCAGGCTGCTTCGTGGCTCAATCTATGGCTAGGATCCTTAGGCTTCATGGTTCGCTCCCACGATCTTCCAAAGGAGTCCAGCAGGAAGACTATGGAGTCTTTCCTGTTGTCAGGTACCCGGACTCAAGTTTCTATCGCACCACGTCGTCAACCTATGGACTATCGCCATTCCCAAGAGAAGGGATACCGTCATAGGCAGGTTCCATAAACAGGTGCCGAAAGTGGAGGTCTCTCGGTTGAGGAATTCCACCCTCGAGGGTCCATCTCTCTTTGTTTTGGAAGAGATAGAGAGGGCTGCTGAGCGATGGAGTAAATCGTCAAATTATTCTCTCCTCCATAGGGCCATGACATCACGGACCTATGGTAGACCATCCCAGTCTTCACTGCCTCAGCAAGCACCTTCCTCTTCTCTCCAGTCAACTTCTAGGCCCTCTGGACCTTCTAAGGTGTGTAGGTGGCCCTTTCCATCCAATGGCCAGAAAGCGTCCAAGTCCTTCAGAGGAAAGAAGGGAGGTGGCTTAGGTGGTCACTCCATTAGGAATGGCATTCCTCATCACCTACCACCTGTAGGAGGATGCCTACACTGCCACTGGCAGAGGTGGCAACTCCAAGGGGGCAGATCCCTGGACAGTCTAAGTGATCACCCTAGGGTATCGCGTCCCGTTCATTCAATCTGTCCCTCATCTGACTCGGAATCCAGTGCATCTAAGCTTCTATACGAAGGGATCCGCAAAGGAGCTGACCCTCTGGGCCGAAGTCCAGACCATGTTGCAGAAAGGGGCTCCCCAAGAGATTGCAGATGGGTCCCCAGGCTTCTACAGTCAAATTTTTCTGGTGAAAAAGGCAACTGGAGGCTGGAGACCAGTCATCGATCTCTCCCCTCTGAACTAAACAAGTTTGTTCAACAGACTCAGTTCAGAATCGAGACGGCAGACACGGTCATCCAAGCAGTTCGTCTAAGGGACTTCATGTGCACACTAGATGTGAAGGACACAAACTTCCAGATCCCAATCCATCTGTCTTCAAGGAAGTATCTAAGATTCATACACGAGGAAAAGACATACCAGTTCAAGGTTCTATGCTTCAGTCTCACGACAGTTCCTCAGGTATTCACCAGAGTGTTCGCCCTAGTGTCATCTTGGGCTCACAAGAACGGCATCCGTCTTCTCAGATATGTGGACGACTGGCTGATCCTAGCAGACTCAGAGACGACCCTTCTTCATCTTCGGGACAGGCTTCTCAAGTTTTGTCAGGACCTGGGGGTTCTGATAAATCACGAGAAGTCATTACTGCAACCTTCACAGAGACTGGCTTACCTCATTATGATCATAGACACCATCCAAGAGAAAGTCTTCCCATCAGACGAAAGAGTAAAGAGACTGAAGGAAGTTGTCGCACCCCTCCTCAGGAAAGAAGTGAGCGCAAACTCATACCTCTAGAAACAAAAATCACATTAAATGCAGAAAAAAATCAAGAGCATCTTTTCTGACCATATTTCTACTTGGTATACTGTTATCAAGCCTAAGACAATATTAGAACTCTCACCACTAATCTTCTCCCCTCGTAGTTTAGTCCTATTTCTGATGCGTGGCTTCCACATATTCTGTAAGTTATATTTGCAATATTATATACTGTATAGGATACATTAAATAACACCATAAACTTAACTTTCATTTTTATATGCGTAAAGTCGTAAGATTACAGTAGTCATATTATAAGGGTAATATACGCAGTTGGGTGTTTGGTAATAGTAATGAATATTACGTACTATATGCGTTTTAAATTTTGTATTAACTCATTGTTTTGTGTAAAGGAAGAGGATTCTCAGCTTATGAGAAAGTAAATGAACAAGCAACAAGCTATGCTATAGTATAAGTATGAAAATACAAATAGTCTAATGATAAATACAATTTAATATAAATACTATATACGGAAAGTTGTTAGATGAATAAAAATGGACCAATTACAGTATTGGATAAATGTTATAGTAACGTATGAACTCTCTGAGATACCAAATCCCGTAGATTTATTTAGCTAATTTGTTGGGCGTGTTGGAAATAGATAGTGTTCATAAGTCTCTCAGGTTTTTTAAAGGTAGGCTTTCCCGTCTTCCCTTTACTGTCTTTGGCAATAACCTATCAGAGTTATTGTCGCAGATGGCGATTCCTGTCGACAGCTTGCGGCCGGCGCCTCTCCCATTGTGCCCCTGAGCATAATGACTCATGAGCTATAAAACTTTGGGGTTATTGCTGCAGATGGTGATGTGTTCCGACTTATTGCGGCCGCCGCCTGTCACAGGGCACAACAAAGCTCTTGAGTTTTGTGAGGCCAGGACCTTCAGGACCTCTTACTAGGGCTTCTTCACCTTACTGGGAAGAGCCTGCTTTTCCTGCTGTGTATCAGCACACAGTTAGACCTTTTCAACCTTGCTTGACACCATCCGAGCTCATGCCTCCTCCTGTAGGAGCATGCAAGGCTACTTGCCAATCACCTGTTGGAGCGCTGACAAGTGTTCGTAAAAGCATAGACCCTAGTCATGCGAGAGAGTCTTGCGCACCTAGCCACTAACCATTAGCGAAGTGTGCGGGGTAGCCCCTCTTGCTGACAATGGTCTGCGCACAACTACAGTTGCTCATAACCACGGCTATAGTGAGGTTCTGGCATGAACTACTTTGGCTGCACATCCACACTTGCCTTTTCTACAGCCAAATCTCACTACAACAAGGCTCATGAGACACAACTCTTTAGGGTTATTGCAGCAAATGGCGATTCCTGTTGACCACTTATAGCCGCTCCCTCTCACCATTGTGCCTCCAGGCCACAACAAATCTCATGAGACATAACCCTGTAGGATTTTTGCAGCAGATCACTCCCTATGGGATGGAGAGTTCTTTGGAGCTCCTTCATGGTGATGCTTGCCAACTGCTTGCTGTGAAAAAATTAAAATAATAAGTCAAAGAAAACTACAAATTATGTTATATATGGAAATTTTTTATTATCTTATTAAAATGTTTTTTTTATATTTTGGTCATTCAACCTTGTCTAAGCATATTATTTTTTTCACAGCACACCCTACTCCCTGTAGGGCTTGAAGAGACAACTAGAATTGGAGACAAGTAGTGGTAGAAGAATAGGATTATAGGAAAGATGAAGTTGTCAAAAGAAAAGTTACTCAAGACCTGTTTTGTTGTTATAACTTCTTCCAATTTAGGAGCAAATGAAACTAGCTTATTCTTACCACTGACCGATGTTGTCCCATCATAGTATAATTTTTTTTTCATATATCGACAAAGAGTTTCCATGGATAGTGTCTCACATACTTGTCCCCAGAAACAAGTGTACATAAAGTGGCATAGAAAAGTTTTCACCGGCAGCCAAACTTTTAAGTGTTGTCAATGCCCAAACCCGGTTGACTGTTCATGCAGATAATGAACCACAGTGTTGCAGGGTTCTCCTTTAGACTTGAAGTTTTTCTATCATAAGCCTGGAACTTTCTCTGGATATCTACATTAAAAAACAGAAAGGCTCTGTCTTGATGTTAACAATTAGAAAATTTGCATCATAAACCAGATAGGGCTTTATCCTGAAAAAGGGCTCTTAGTGTCACATCTTATTTTTTGTGTTTCATTATGTACTATAATATGTAGATGTCTGTAGCATAGCTTTAGGAAGTTACTATACTGTACTGTATTTAGCCATCCCCTCTGGGTGTAACACTGAGGATTCTAAGTTTTTTTTCTTTCTCAGGAATGATATAAACTTTTTTCCTTTTCACAAAATAAATATTTTTCTTGTTTTATGAAGACAGCATTTAATTCCAGTACCTTACCCCATTGTGTCCCCTTCTCAGCCACTAATTTTCTTTTTTTTTTTTCTTAGTATCATTGTTCTTTTTTGTACTTGACCTGAAAACAGCTTACCTTTGAATAATATAAATGCAATTACATTGTTAGCTGGATCCCCTTGCCCAATATAAATCAAGGGGTGGTGCCTAGTGCTCCGTTCTCTTGACCTGTTACCTATATTTTTTGGGTATTCCACCTTTTTACCTTTTTGTGTAGTGAACGTTGGAGTGTAGTCAGCATTCGGACACACGGCAGTTTGGGTGCTACCTCTGGCCACAGTCCGCAAACCACTACATAATTTTTGGTGCCCAGACCCTGGAAACATCAACTGTTAGTCATGGCATCTACATTGACTAAATGCCGAAAGGCTAAGAAGAGCCAGAGCCAGGATGTGGAGAGTCTGGTCAAGATTGTTGGTGACCTGGCAACTCAGGTCAAGTCCCTGACACTTCAAGTGGCGGCCCTGAAGAGCGTTGAGCCATCACCAACGTGCCACTGGGGTCACAACCACGGTGACCACCAGTGCTCCTTCTACGTGCCTGGCTTGGCCAAATATCAATGGTTTGGCAATCCCAGTACTGGAACAGAGCCAGTGATTGGAGATTTTCACCCCCCTCCAGGTTTCTCACCGTTACTCCCCCCTGTACCAGGTTTCTGGAAGTCTCCTGCTTGGAGTGGACCGCTTGCTCCCTCGCCTGTTCCGGCAACTAACCCCGTTAGTCCGCCAGAGACTGCAGCCAGAAAAGGCTCCAGCAGCTACGACTGAGGCAGTTCTTGCCCAGACAGGGGCCATTCCAAAGCGGAGACACCAGGCTAAGGAAAAGGCCAGAACAGCATTACCTGATACTTTGACTATGTCCCAGGAATCCACCATCGAAGATTTTGGTAGAGAGACTTCTGGTGACACTTCCAGCTCCTGTCCCAGTGTCAGCTTAGACGATACTGTCTCCTCCAACCACATCCAGTCCCTCGAGACAGAACGCAGTCTGTCTAGTCTGCTCAAGGTCCTCGATTCTAGGAAGAACCCCAAGCCTGGAATCTTCCAGCTAGAAACTTGCCAGAGTCTTGCCCGATTCCTAAGGGATTTTGAGGCCTACTGTGCGAGTAAATATACAGTACCGCAGGAAGCTCTGGCCGGTGGACCGTTGAGTTAGGAAGATTACCAAAGGGGGAAATAAAGGAGGCGTTATCGGCCATAGGGAGTCCCAAGATCTCATACCCCGACATGAAGAAACGCCTCCTCGACTGGTGGCGAGAAGCCCGAGAAAGACGTGATGCGGGTAGGAAGGCCCGGTTCAGCAGTGCCACCTGTGGCAAGGGCGAACTGCTGAAGATTTACGCCGTGCGGTTGGCCTCCCTGTATAGGTCGGACTATCCTCACCGTAGTTTGGACCGGAGAGAGCCGAGGCGAAAGCTCCTCAGAACTGTTCCAAGCAGAGCTGTGAGTTGGTTGGAACAGTCTCTGGCTACCATTAATGTCTCCGCTGGCTGTCAGGCCACTTTGCAGGATGTTCTACACCTGTTGAGTGTTCTCGACGAAGCATCCCGTCAGCAAAGCCAGAAGGCAGATTATTTGGTCATCAGTCGTGTGGGACAGTCATGGCACGGCTTGTGACAGAGTGTATTCACGCACTCCTCCTCGACCTGTCCCCAAACCTGCACCTGTGGAAGTGCGCCTGCCACCCTCGCGCATCCCGGATAGGTCTCTTCAATTCCGGAGGAGGTATTGTGCTTGGTGCAAAAGATCAGGGCACCTTATGGACGAGTGTCATAGACGCCTCAACCTGTGCCTACGCTGTGGTTCGGCAAACCATCATGTCACACAGTGTGGACGACAGGCGCCGCCTATAAGCAAATCACCAGTCCAGAAGACAGCTAAAGCCCACAGCCCAGGGAGGGAGACCATCTCTGTCCAGACTCCTTCAAGGTGGAGAGCAGTACCGGTGAGTGCTACTCCGACCTCATCGTCCTATTATGGATCAACCAGTAGCCAGGAGAGCCGAAGTGGGAGCAAGTCCAGTGCTTTTTCTTAGACTGTGGAGAAGAAGAGGAAGAGCAAGAGAGCAAAGCCCAGGAAATCAAGAACTGAGGAGTATCATAGGGCTTTAAACACCAGGCCTTCGATGTAGAAGATGGGGCTACATCGAAGGAGGGTGTGAGTGCTAGGGTGCGTGCTCCTAAAATTCCGGTGGCAGCCTCGGAAATGTCAATTTTCAAGGTTACCCTTCAACCTGGAAAGGTCATTGCACCTCCAATGGCTCTTTCATGATTGGCCAGTGATAACCTGTCCTCGACAGTCCAGAGCTTCTGCAACTGACTTTTCCAAGGAGGAAGTAGGAACTGAGGCTGTATTGAAAACCCTTCGTAGGGTTACCCTGTTGCAGTTGGCTCCTGTACCACTCATGATTGTCCCAGTGACCATGTCTGAATTTCCATTGGGAGCGTTGGATGCTCTCATTGACTCCGGAGCTGAGGTCAAACTCCTGTCATCGAGAGTAGTACAGGATTACCAGCTGCAGATGGTACCCAACACCATTGGTCTGAAGGGTTTAGGGCAAATAGGACAAAAGAGCTTAGGTATTGTACTGTTGACTCCTATACTGCATGGAATGACATTCGCCCCAAGTGTGTTCCATGTAGTGCCTTCAGGAACTATGGCTGAGCATGTAATGCTTGGTTACCAGTTCTTGAGAGCAAATGGGGTGATAGTTGACGGAGCCTGAAATCGGCTGAGCGTTGGTAGTACTCCTCCAAGAGCCTCTTTAGGAGTATTATGTCCCGATACGAGGAGCTTGTTGTCAGCAAGTGCTTTATGCACTTGAGGTCCATGTAGCCGATTCAATAAGGATTGCCAGTATTGAGCCAGTACTTGTTCCGGTACTGTAAACTTTACTAAGGGACTTGACACCTCTTTTAGGTGCCCTACTTGTCTGACCAACTGTTGACCGGAAATGTATTATGATGGCGGCATCATAACCCCCGGTCTGTTAAGGAAAGCTACCGTAATTCCTGGCATTCTCGAACTGAAAGATGGAAAAGCCTCAGTTTTAATGAAGGGTTCATCTGAAGAATATGCCAAGATCAAGAAGGGCGATCTCTTGGGGAAGGTGTTCACTATGGCAATGGTGGATGCTCCTATATCCTGCCTGATAACACAGGAGTGTGACCTGACCCCTGAAACGAGTGTATTGGAAGAGATAGACAATCTGTCTATATCCGACAAAATGGACTCTTCTCAGAAGGACCAGTTTTGTCAAATGCTTCGACGTCATCAGTACTGGTAATGATGATGTGGGAGAGTGCCCAAGCACACCAATACGCATCCACCTGTATGACGAAACGCCCATTTATCAGAGGGTTCGATGGTTTGCCAAATCCGTTGCTGACACCATCGAGGAACAGTGCAAGGAGTTGCATGAACTGGGTATTATTGAACCCAGCATCTCTCTGAAAAAAGGACAATAGTATATGGTCATGTGTGACTACCATAGACTGAATAAGGTGGCTGTCTCTGATAAGTTCCCGATGCCTAACATGGCAGATTCCGTATTTGGACTTAAAGGAGTCTAATACTTTACAACCCTTGACCTGGTTCGTGGATACTACCAGTTACCGTTGGCAGAGGACAATAAAGAATACACGGCTTTCTCTACCGCCTTTGGATACTGGCAGTTAGGCGTTTATCGTTTGTACTGAAAAATGCACCTGCTGTGTTCCAGAGAGAAATGCAGAGTATTCTCCAAGAGTTCCCGAAAGCCATGGTTGTTGTCTACATTGATGACATCTCGATACTTGAGTCTTCTTTCGAGGAACATCTGAAACTGGTAGAACGAGTTTTGGCTACTCTCCAGAAGCACGGACTCAAGATAAAACTCGGGAAGTGCTCTTGAGTTCAAGCCGAGGTCCAGTATCTTGGTCATCTGGTTGGACGTTCTGATATGCGTAAGCTACCAGAATACATCCAGAAAGTGTAGGACTTCCCTAAACCTACCATTGTGCATGAGCTACGGGGTTTCCTGGGACTGGTAAGTTTATCCCCATGTGCTCACAGATAGCCAAACCGTTATCTGCGAAGACTGGAGGACGAAAATCCCAAGGGACTAGGAAACTGAAGTGGACTACAGAAGTGGACGGTGCCTTTGTGTGCTTGAAGGAACTGATCAAGGAGGACATTATGTTGTCATACCCTGACTACTCCGCTGATGCTAAACATTTGGAGTTGTTTATTGACGCTTCGGGTGAGGGTGCTGGTGCTTGTCTGTGCCAGGAGTCCTTGGGGCATCTAGGGGAGCGTCGGGTAATAGCGTACGACTCCATAACTTTCCTTGACTGCAAGACCCGTTACTCTACCATTGAGCGTGAGTTGGCTGCTCTGCGATGGGGGGTGAAAACCTTCAAGCCCTTCCTCTATGGTCAGGTCTTCGTGATTCATTCTGATCACCGTCCCCTGATGTACCTTCATGACATGAAGATGGTGGACAGTCATCTACCACGGACACTGGAGGACCTGTCCGAATTTAACTTTATTGTTAACTACTGTCCAGGTGATCAGAATGCCGCAGCTAACTTGTTATCCCGCTGGCCTACACTAACTGACTGTCTATTTGCTACTGAACCCAGCACTCCCATGTTGCCTACTGGAGTGGCCTTGTATAAGGAGGTTCATGGTGGTACAGATTCTCTCATAGAATCCTTGGAGCTAGTCGTGAACTGCTGGACGGAAGGGTCGGGTGTCGCACCCGACTCTCAGCTGAAGGGAGCTAAGCTCCGGGATGCCTTAGTTCAACAGGCTTCAAACTGGACAAGACTAGCAGGAACAGGATCGAGGCAATGCGTTTTCCAGGTACAGTCCCAGCTCTGGAGTTGCTCTTGGTAGCATCTAAGCTATTGAACCTGGAAATCTGGGTCCATAGGGGTTCCACTTGTCCCGTAGTCTATCATAATCCATCCGTGACTGAGCCTCAGTGTGTGCATCTTCAGTGTCTGCCTGGAGTGCATTTTAACCCTCTAATCGAGTTCCGCAATTACGTCCCTCCAACTGACGTGATTCTGGGCCATAAGGCGGAGGTAAAATCTCATGTGCCTGATGCTGAGGGCTTGGTCACTGAAGATCAGGAAGCACCGAAGGATTGTCCTGTAATCCAGTACGTGACAGAAAAGGCACCTCGTCAGTCCAGTTGTACACGTGTCTCAACACTCGGCAGTAGGTATAGTAATGATGCAGGAGACCTTATTTTGTGCTCTTGTTGATACAGGAGCACAGGTTTGTCTTGTAAGTGAGTCTGTACTGAGCCAACTTGGTATAGAGTTCCAGGTACTGTCAGGAGAACAGTTAGAGGGGTTGACTGGTTCCTGCACCAGCATTCTATGCTACGTCCAGTTAGAGGTGAAGTGTCCTTCTGGGTGGAGGCTACCGCTGTTTAACTATGCGGTGGTAGCTGTCAATGACATTAACTTTTTTTTTGTTCTTGGTAGGAATCTACTGGATTCACCCCGAGAACAGTTGGTGTATGACCATACTACTGTTCTTCAGTTGTCTCTCAAGGTACTCTCAGTCTCCCCACTGCATAGCGATTCTGTTCCCTCCATCGAAGCTTATTCCAGCTATTCCATACAAAAACGGAGAGATCTAAGGGTATTATTGTACTGTATTACAGGGTAATATACAGTAAAACTTTACCAATCTAAGATGCATTTGTCTTTTCTAAGGGATACATGTCACCAAGGAGTAGGAGGTCTTGTTTATGATCATTTATTGATGTTTTCCGATTGAATTAGTGGGCAACAAACCATTCGGGCCATTCTCGGATTTTCACCCTGGCCCGGGGCACCCTTCACAGGGGATTCCTGCAATAAAATTGGGAGAAACATATACCATCTATAGAGGTAATTTTTCTGTCCATGTTTATTGGTCCGTAGCCAGATTTACAGTATTCTGACAATTGCCTGCCTGACAAATGTGATTGAAGAGATGATGTCTTTAAGAAGTAACTGCTTGTGACAGATTGTTTGCTTGACAGCGATGAGCTTGGGAAGTTTGCTATTATCCGCTGAAGATACCCGGTTACTTCGGTATTTACCAGTCTGTGGGTGGATATATGTGACCAGTTCCCCCTCCTAGCAAGGGCAGTTGGAGGACAAGGTATCATCCTCCCTTCACAGAAATAGTTGCTTACATCTGATCGCATAACTTGACAATGATAGACTTGAATTGTTTGCTTCTTAAGCAACCTATCAGAGTCAAATGACCCTTGTTCCTTTCAATTAAACCCTATGACCCTTCGGGTTTTCGATAGACGCAATTCCCGAGCGGTGTTGGCTGCCCTACTGTGTAATGGCTACCAGGTAGCCCAAACACTGTGGAGTTTCGTGGAGTGCTCTGGCGCCTGTTCCAGTTTCCGATGGTTGCTTGTACAACCTATCTCACAATTCCTTGAGTCACGTTATGAGCTGTAGCATGCCGGGATTGCTTCAGAGAGTTCAGTCAACAGCGTTACATGCACTAAGGGCAAGTGGAAGTCAATATTGCTTCTGCTAGAATTTTAGGAAGGGCATCTCTCACACCCATCTTGGCGGGGGAGGATGCAGTGGAAGAAGGGGATAAATGAGACATTAGGTCCAATCCTCAGACAGTCCCAATCCTCTGCAAAGGGTGACACGTCCCACTTATTTTTCTATCTCCTGCTGTTGAATCGACATGAAAAGATTTTGACTGCTGGTTATCACTGCAGGTTATTCGCCAAGAATGACATAGACTCATCTTTTGAGAAATAATTTGTGAGTATGCAGTGTGAGCCAATCGGGATCAATTCCATTGCATCCAACCTTGTCTTTTAGAAGAGTGGTTGATTCTAGCACTCCATGATGGTTCTCTGGCTCAGAGTCATCTTTTTGGTTTTGCCTCGTTTGGGGGTTTGGTATAAAACTGCTAAAATTCATCACTGCAATCTCCATGAGAACTGGCATATTTAGAAAGGCAAATAACCTCTAAGAGACAAAAGTTGCTCCATCCTCAAGCTAGACTTCTTACAGGAACACTGAGGGCTGCAATTGCTGGAGCAAATGAAGTTCCTCCAAGGTTTTCTGTCCCCCGACGAAAGGTGTAGCTCAAGTCCTCTCTAGTGGCAACTGAAAACCTTTTAGTATTAGTAGAAATTCTGTGGACTTGCAAGTCTGATAGGATCAGAGCGAAGGAGTCCTGTGTTAGGAGGTGGAAATTAGACCTCCTCTCTCCTTCCCCACATTCGATGCTCTTGGAGGATGCATTAAGAGAAAGGGATTGGGGGGTCACCTGTTGTGACACATGGTCGTGGAGCTGTTCCAACACCTGTCAGCAGTGCCATGCAATTTTTCCTAAATTTGAGCGCAGTGTTGCTGGCTCTTAATCTCCCAATAACTCCTTTCTTGTCACACCGCAGTGTTGTTATCAAAGCATGATTGCGGTATATACAGACAAGGGTATTCTTTGCATGGTATAGAACATCCAGACATAGATAATCTTGGCACGACTACTTGTCTCTCTAGCCGTTTGAAAGTAAGACTTGAGACAACTTGAATGCCCTCCGAGACCCAATTCAGTACAGGCAAGAAAAATTTCAAAGTGGTCAATCTGAGCAGGCACACTTAGATACTGGGCTTCAAGGGACCCTCATCTCCCTCACTTAACCACATTACTCCTGACTACGAAGGGAGTTGCGGACAAAATGTTGGTCTAGGACTGTTCATGCCAGGAAGTTTCTGGAGTATTGTTAACCAGTACGGGCCAACCAGGCACCTAAATTAGAAGCCCTCCGACATTCATGCAACGTTCACACGTTTCCCCCTTCTGCCGGATGAAGAGACTCATTTTCAAGGACATCGTCAGATTGGTCAATGACCATGATAGCTCCATAGTGACAGCAAGCAGCATAGCACCCAAACCTTCTATTCCTGCCTGCAGAGAAATCAAGTGAACTGTTCTCTCCTTTACCAAGCTGCTCATACATCCTCACTAGAGTTTCACCACAATCAGTCGTGTCCCTACGACTTTTCACCTGGAGGGTATTTAACATCTCCTCTCAGAGAGGGTTTTCGCGAGCAATAATTTAAAGGATGACTGGATAACAAACCCCCCCCCCCCCCCCCCGTATGTCATCGTTGGTCTCCTACTGGTCAAAGAAGTCTGTCTGCTAATGTTGATGGAACTGTCTTTCTTTGTACAGTGTTGAGCTTACTGGTCCCTAATCAGAAGTTCGATCACCTGCTCGGACAGTAATTTTTGTACCATGCTCTCGGAAAGGAGCTTCATACCACTTGCCAGTCCTCAGATCACGACTTGACTCTTGGATGGTTTTTTCCTTCTCGTTTTAACCTGCGCTGGGAGAGCAAGCGAAGAACACGGTCTCTTCTACGACATATCCTAGAAGGGGAATAGAGGTTGGGTAACACTGACTTCATCCCCGAATTCATTGCCATGACTCAAACTCTGACTGTAGCTGAGCTGAGGCTTGGATCAACTGTTAATGTGTGCTGTAAGAACACTGAGGCATTATCTTACAACGATCTACAGGAGCTCTCCTACACGTAAACAAGCTTTTTGTACTCCCCGAGGGGATCTAAAACAGTGAAAGCTAATTAAAACTAAAAGAAGATGGTACTCAACTTAGACGACGAAGAGGAAGCCATCATAGGTGGAAAAACTTCCAAAAAACCTGAAATAGGCGCATCAAAAAAACTTCATACAAAGTAGGATCGCTTCGAAGAAAGGAATGACGTCATCAGTGACGTACAGCACCATAAGGGGAGAGGATATATAACGGCTCCTCACCTATCCTCCCTAGATTCATAGTCTGGGTTAAGTCTGTTAGGGATGCAGATTTCTATGGTTATCTACGGATACGTCCCTGATTACACACGATATCTTAGGATAGTCGTTCCGGGGGTTAGAGCCCTGTGATACCTGACAGTAATTCTCTTGTAATATCACTTGCAAAAATATTATACAGTAGGAAGCTGCCGGAACGACCATCCATCAGGACGACATGGCTCGAGCCCAAAAATAGATTTTTCTTACGTCAAAGTCCGTTTTTGTGAGTGTGGGCAGGGAACAGAGGGGGTTCACCAAAAATACAATTTCTTCTTAATTTGGACAGGTCATAGCTGGGGCCTTGAATTCAAACTTTTCTCCACATGATAGTAGACCCACAGCTCATGAGGTTACATACATAGTATTTAAAAAATCTACTCTGTGGCGCAGGTACTCCAAGTACGTGTTTGGAAAAGTCAGATGACTTCTTCAGAGGTCCTATGGTGGTTGCATATATGGTTTGAGATACCTCAGCTCCCTTGCAGGACAAGTAGCAGTCTATCGAGGGCAGACGTTACTCGGAATTAGTCTGGGATGAATGGTAGTGTGTCGGGCTTCTTCTCCCTTCATTTTTCCCTCTCTTGGGGCACAAAATCTGTGGAATTCTTCAAGCTGGCCTCCTGTGTCTGCAGGTAAAATCCATATCCCTTGTGTAGCCAGGAATTTGAAATATATTAGTTAAATCCTTGTTCTCCCAGCGAATGGTAGTCGGGCAATGTCTAGGTTAAGTGGAGTGTTCCACTTCAAGAATCCTTACCTAGTCAATTCAGTGCTTAGTCCTCCTAATGATTGCCCAGGCCATCAGCTCTTGCACATAATCGAGTGTCAAAGTGCCTCTATAACACTCGCACGAAGCACACCCCAGGTCAAATCCCAGTCACTTTGTTTAGGACTTCCACCCACCTAAGGGCGTCTCTAAAGTAGAGCATAAAGGTTGGTATTAGGAGTTGGAAAAAATGTCAAATTGGAAAGTAATATATATTTTTCCTGACTCTACAAACCCGGAGCTCTTTTAAAACATTACAATCGCTAAAATATGTTGTATGGTTAAAATAGTGTCACACTCACTACACCTGCTCTCTGGAATTGAAGAGTTTTATACATGTCCTAGAGTAGAGGTTCTCAAAGTGGGGTCCATGGTACTTTGACAGGGTGTAGGCAAAATTTAATGATGGATGCAGCCAATTTCAATGAGACATGAAGGTGGCTGTACCTCTGTCCTGGAGGTTAGCGATAAAATCAAGGCCTTTAGGGGGAAAACTGAGATGTGGAAAAAGCGAGTCTTGAATGGGATCACAGACATGTTCCGACAACTCGCAGAGTTTTTGGACACAGACAAATCCCCAGTCAAGTTGATAAGAAAGATCTGCTGTCATCTTACCGCACTGACTGATCATTTCAATTCGTACTTCACTGACGTTGACAGCGATGACTGGGACTGGATTTGGGATCCTTTCGTTGCCAGCACATCAGCACATGGTCTCATTGCAAATGCAGAGGAAGAACTGTTGGCGCTGTCATGCGATGAGATCCAGAGGATCTGATTCCATCAAAATACAGTACACATGTAGACTTTTTGGGGTTTCATTAAAGAGGAATATCCTGAACTCTTTGCTGCAGCTTCAAAGGTTTTCCTTCCATTTCCCACTACTTATCTCTGAGGCTTCTTTTCAGCTCTAACAGCCATGAAAACTGAGTACAGGGCTCGGATGCATGTGGAAGATGACAAGGCCAGTCCACACAGACGAGCTATGTTTCACGTGACGGCAGAAGCGTAGAAGCAGCAAGCAAAGTTTGGTATAGTTTTTTTCATATGATTAGCGAAGTGACGAGAGCTGTGCTCACTGGTAGGTTTCTCACCAATGCCAATGATATACTATATTTTTATCCTCTACTTTAAAGTTTGAACATGTCAAAGTTTTATTGGTCCCGTGAGGTAACTTTAACTCGATAGTTGCAAAAACAACACCCTTTCAGCAATTGGGATGAGTGCGCCGATGCTTATCGTGATTGTGATGAAATTACTGCATGGGCTGCCAATGCAAGAGCCCTTGTTACAACTTTGTTGGCGTAACCTACAATGAATGAAGAGTTGCAGCAATTTCTAAAATAACTATGGGCACTAATATTAATGATGTTATTCAAGATGAGGTGAAGCAAAAACTAGCAGATCCTATATCAATGCCTGCAAATTATAGACAATCTTTATTCTTTATATGTCTCTTGTATAATATGTAGATAACAAGCATTAAATACTCCTACCCCTGAGGATCCAACAATTTATTTTGGCATCATCCTTTCATGTAACCATAATGTAAATGTGTTTGTGGTAGCTCAAGTCCAACTGATTACCGTCCAATTTCCATAACTCCCGTATTATCTAAAGTTTTTGGACATCTTTTGGCAAAATGTCTTGATATATTTTCTGAAGGTAATCATCTGTTCCCTAGGTTGCAATATGGTTTTTGTAAAGGCCTTAAGAGCATGTGATACCCTTCTTTCTATCTCAAATGCTGTAAAGAAATCCCTTGATTGTGGTCAGGAAGTTTGTATGATTGGCCTTGATTTTAGTGGTGCCTTAGACTGTGTTAACCATGAGGCCCTCGTTTTCAAACTCAAACAGTTGGAAGTGGGTGGGTTGTTTCTTAGCCTTAATATTGAAATATTAAGCAATAGATCGCAGCAGTTGTTGTTGATGGGCACCATAGTGAATATAGTAATGTGATACTTGGTGTTCCTCAGGGTGTATTCTTGAACCATTGCTGTTTATACTACTGTATATACACATGACATGTGGTTTGGCCTAATGCAGATGATGCTACACTCTTTGCATCAATTCCATCTCCTGAAGGTAGATCTGGGGTTGCTGAATCCCTTAATAGAGATGTGGCTAAAGTTAGTGCATAGTGCAAATTATGGGACATGAAGTTGAATCCTAACAGAACTCACAGTATGATTGTAAGTCGAGGATAGTTAAGGAGTTTTAGTACTAGAAGATTACCTTCAGATTTAATCAATCGGTAATCCAGTCAGCTCAGTTGTAAATGGTAAAAATTATAAAAATTACATTCAAATACATAGGCAGGCAAGTCAATTACCTTCATCTTAACTGCATTACATCCAAGAGCAATGTACTACTGTATATTGGTAAACAGTTATTATCTTTAGATTTGGAGGTTTAAAACCCCCAGTACATTTTACATGTTCTCTACTATGTACTTACTGCTCAAGATGACCAAGTGGATTAATGAAAACAAAGAAAACAATGTACACGATATATTTCACTTTATCAGAATGTAAACAAACAGTAAAGCTTTTTCCAATATTGTATCAAGCTGCTAATATTGATGTTTTACTAGCCAATTTATCTTCAAATGACCCTAGGTTTTATGTCTAACAATGCATATCATATCACACTTTTTTTTTTTAATCAACTATACTAACTGATTTAACCTTCTAGGGCTATTTTTCAGAATAAATCTGTATTACATAGGTGTGGCATGAAAGTCAGTAGAAAACAATAATGAACTACATAAGTCATTGTAAACTGCAATATTATGAAGCGTTGCATTGCAACTTACACCATTTAAGGAGCAGTTTGAGGAAACAGATGGCATGGAGACGTATGGTGTCCACTGGCAGTGACCGGCAACTTGGCTCCTTACAAGTAAAGCTGAAATTCATTATTCATCATTACTGGAGGAGCAGCCGCTACCCCATACTTGCTCTGCACATTGTCCCACCCCTGTATTGCGTTATGTCTGGATTATACTGTTGAATGTTCCAGCATGACTAAATGTATTCAGGATATGTACAGAGTTGCTTATAATTCCAGACAAAAACATTATTCAAATATATATATTTTTTTGGTTCTCTGAAGCTATTTTGTTTTAAGAGCAGAGCAAGAAAGAAGAAAAAAATTACAATTAGCACACTAACACCACATCAAACTGTAGGCATTACCAAGAGGCAACACTGAGATTTACAGATGACCAGGAGGAAAACCATCTCCGCAACATACTGTATTGATATAATCTTCTAAAACATCCATGAAAGGACTGCTTGGAGTGGCTAATCTTTGTTCACTCATCAAGAATCAGTTTGGCGCAAATTTCAATATATATATTTATCTAAATAACAGATGATCAGTAAGCTGTTTGTTCATTCCCTGTCAAATGAACAAACTGACAGAATATGCACAAAATTTCAATTGTTCTTACACTACCTGTAACCAGGCTTTTGGGTCCCTTAACAAGCAACTTGTGCGTAACCATACGCGGGTAACAAACTACAAGCTACTAAGGTACAAAGTATTCCTGGGAACTCAAACTACAAAGAATGAGCTCAAGTTCAGAAGAATTATGATAATCTTTTCAGATTGTACCGATTTATGCATATATCTTACATGTTAAAACATGTTATAATAAGGATGGATGACACAGTTGTCTCTCACATACAAATCAGATATTGAATATTGATACAATAATTTTCAATACTTTGTGCTTCATGAAAACACACATCGACTAGGGAACTTTGGAAAATTAATTACATTAATAAATTTCAATTATTACTTTTATAACATTTTACTACATCATGAGAGACTAAGATAAAATATTAATTCTTTGACAGCAGTTATGCCTACAATATAGTTAGCGCATTATATAAATACTTAACCGCAGCAATACGAAACTGCCCACAACTTAGAAAAGAAAAAAAATAAGATAATAAACCTGTGCTCCTAAAATACCCCCAAAATTTACCATTGCAAGCACATTCCCCTCTCCCAAGAGAAAATCTTTTAAGGTCTTTTGGGGACTACAATACACCTCAACATGATTTACATATCAAAATAAAAGACATATGAATCAAAAGTGAGTTGTGTGTGTGGCACCAGCCTTTTTGCATGGTTTAATTCCAGTGTTGTATTGTCAAGATTAACAAAAAAAAGGAAAAAAAAAAAGAAAAAAAAAATGGTATATCACTTACCTATTCAAGTACAGGGGTAATTAAGAAAATTATGCTTGTAATCACAAATTCACAGGTAGGATCTATGGATTAAGTCTTGGCAATATAACAAGAAATTAAATTTACACCTGAGAGGATGAAGGCATAACATCCAAGCATTCTTGACCTATTCTTACAACTGATAGAATATCCAATCTTATAAAATATGGCATTTCTTCTTGCTTCCTGTCTTTCCATTCTGGCCTTGGGGTGAATTGCGGTTGATTTGCCGTACCAAGTCGTAGAAGATCTCGTTAACATTGATTTTGGCCTTTGCAGAAGATTCTAGGAATGCACATGAAAAGGATTTGGCAAGGTTCAATCCTTGGTCTTTCCCCACTACTCTTTCATCCTCCAAATCACATTTGTTGCCCACTAAAATCATTGGAACATTGTCAGTGTCCTGAAAAGACAATACAGTAAAATCATTGGGGAAAATTTTTTTCATTAGATTAAATTAATAAAATACAGGTCTACTCAACAAAAGATACAAAAAAAAACTTAATACTGTATTCAGTATTTAACATAAATGCAGACTATATACAAGGATCAACAACCTTAAATAAAATATTTTCCTTTTGCTTCAAAGTCTAATTTCTATAACAACCATAATAAGGCAATATTTCAAAGTTTTCAAGACATTCAAAGACAATTCTCCTCTCATTATTATCTAACCAAAACTACTTTAAATAATGAAGAGTAAAAGGCTACCCTCTTGACATCAAAATTTTTTTTAACCATGCAGAAAAGTTTAACTACTAAATTCTGAATAGATGGCAATTCAGGCCCTTGATTGCTGCATATCAATTACTCCTCGCCAAACTTTTCAACTTTAATCACATAAAATTACTTAAAAGATATAACATCAAACTTAACACACTATAAATATTAGGGCAGTAGCAAGCTACGAGAGCAATAAATGAGGCAAAGTGAAACTGGCTAAACCAACAAAAAATATCCATAATATTTGATAAGTTAAAATGATTGTGTGACAAGATTGCCTCAACTTAAACTAAAGTCATCTGTGATGCTCTCTAGGTTTTGGGCATTGTAATACTTCACGTACTGAAACTACATCCATTAAAGGGCAATATCTCCCATCCAGAAGTCTCGAGTATCTGGAGACAGCTGACCTCAAAACTAAAGCCTTCAATCTAATTTTATTCTTTCAGCTATGAGGAGCACCCAAGCAAAACTCGGTTGACAATAGTGTGATTAATTTTACCTTAGACAATGAGACATCATCATCTACACCTATTGACGCAAAGGGCCTCTTTTAGATTTCGCCAGTCGTCGTCTTTTGAGCTCTTACATCAATACTTCTCCATTCATCATCTACTTCACATTTCATAGTCCTCATCCATGTAGGCCTGGGCCTTTCAAATTTTCTAGTGCCTTGTGGAGTCCAGTTTTAAGTTTGGCGAATTATCTAGGGGAGTGCAAAGAGCATGCCAAAACCATCTTCATCTACCCCTCACAATGATCTTATCCATGTATGGCACTTAAGTACTCTCTCATAGTTTCATTTCTAATCCTGTTCTAGCATTAAACTTCCAATATAGGTATTCTCCTCAGGGCTTTGTTCTCAAATCTACAAAATCTGTTGGATATCGTTTCACTGTCATACCAAGACTCATGTCCATACAGTAACACCAATCTCACTAAACTGATATATGGCCTGACTTTTATATGTAATTTCAGCCAATTTGATTTCCAAATTTTACTTAACCTAGCCATTGTCTGATTTGCTTTTTCCAATCTTTCATTAAACTCAAATTTTAAAGATCCTATATTAGAGTTCACAGTTTCTAAATACTTGAATGATTCCCCCCTCAATCTTTTCTCCTTCCAATGATATTTCATCTTTTATTGCATATTGCATTCTCATCATCTGTGTCTTTCTTCTCTCTATCTTGAGCCTGACCTTGTGATATTTCATGCATTCTGGTAAGCAAGCTTTCCAAGTCCTTTGGTATTCTGCTAGTAAGGGCAGCGTTATCAGCATACTCTAGGTCAGCTAATTTCCTGTTACAAATCCTACTCCACTGTTCTATGCATTACAAAATCCATGTGGAGAATGAACAACATGGGTGACAACACATTCCCTTGGAGTACTCCACTTCACTGGAAATTCATTTGATAGGACTCCACTAAAATTATTTTTGCACTTGCTATGCTCATGAACAAACAATCAAATTTACATATTTAAGAGGAACTCCATAATACAGGATTCTCCACAAAATTGGTCAGACCACACTATCGGAGGCTTTTTCAGTTCACAAATAGACCATAAGACATTTTTTATAAATTTATATGAATAAGTGAAGTGTATTCACCATTTAAAATAATTCAATTCAATTTGATTTGGCAAAAAGTTTGCTCTACCTTCTGTATTTCAGTTTACAAGGAATTAATTTTGTTAAGATTGTCATAAAATAATATCAACTCCTTTCCTACGATTACGTTTACGTCAAAAACATGCTTGGTGATAAAGAAAGTGACATCCGGATACATCATTATTATTACAAGCTAAGCGACAAATATAAACCATATGGAGGTTAAAATTACTTTTATATCCTACAAAAGAGAATAGCACATGATCATATATCCCACACAGCTCACACACTGGATATTTTAGTAAACAATCTCCTCTCCCTACTGTTGGCCACTCCTCTTTTCTTCAGTCAACCAACAAAATCTTTGGGATTCTTTCCTTTATTTCTGATTATATAAGAGCTATTTTAGTCTGTTTCCATGTTACCATATCAGAATAACACCACACTCTCTAGCTAATGGGGATATTCCCTACCCGAGGCATTACTCAAACCCCAACCCAACACCCCCCAGGTTAAAGACGTAGGGATTCTCACATTTCACCTAACCACCGATTGAAATACTTGCTATTTTAGTCATTCCCAATTATGCAAGGTCTATCTTAAAGGTGAAAACTAAAGTGTGATAATCTCAGCTGCTTGTTTTGATGTTACCTGCATGTTTTGCATATATGGTAGGCCTATAGCCTATAAAATTTGGTATAAATTTGCTTGATTTTATGCCTTGGGAAACTTTTTACAGATACAACGGACTATCAGAGGTACCGGACACCCTTCCCTTTTATCAGTCAGTTACGGCGAGGTTCTACTGTACCTATATTTGATTACAGACTAAGGCTTTAAAATGACAAATTCGTAGATAATTTGTATTTTTCTCAACTATACAAACCTTAGCTATTTAATAGGGGTATTACTTTCGGCGTAGCTGAAATGACGAGCCATTAGAATTTCAACGAGGGTTTACTACCCCATCGCTAGTTAGCGGGGGTAGGGGAGGGTAGCTTGCTACCGGGCCCCCCTCACACACACCTGTGCTTGAGCGCAATTTGCTTGGAGAGGTAGGACTTCAAGGGGGATAGGGCTGGCGGGCAAGTTTGATTAAATAGCCAAGGTTTGTATAGCTAGGAAAAATACAAATTATCTACAAATTTGTCATTTGTTCCGTAACTGACATAAAAACCACGCTCTTTAATAGGGGGTGACTCACCCATTAGGAAGGGTGGACGTCCCAGCCAGTACTGGCTTTTAGCTTTGACCAGGGGGTCGTTATTCCAGTGTGTCAGCACTCAAAAATAAGGAGTCCCTGCCCCTCGCTAGAACCTTGCTACGCAAGGACTGCGGCTTACGCAACCTGTGTGTGAGGGTATAATAAAGTGTGACTCGTCCTAGGAAGTTGACCTGTAGTCCTTTAGATGGAAACTTTAGGCTAGGACTCTCTCCCAATACCACCTCGTCAGGGTATGGGGACGTGACAGTATTAGCTTAATACTAGGAACACAAGGAAACATGGTTTACCTGCAGTGGTTTGAGGTCAGCTATGCAGAGAACCCAGGATGCTGCTTTCTCCAAGAGAGGGGAAGATGAAGAAAAGAATAAGGGCCAGACAAACATTTTCATTCATGCAGACTAAGACCGGGTAACAATGCCCTCAACCCTCTGCTACTTGTACAATAAGGAGCCTGAGGTTTTAAACCAGCTGTTGTGCAGCCACCACAGGGCCGATAGAGAACGTATCGAGCCTCCTGTGGATCACGTCTTGCAGGTAGTGGACTGGGAAGGTTGTCCGACGCTTCCACACCCCAGCTTGAAGAACCTGCGTCACTGAGAAATTCTTTTTGAAGGCCAGAGACGTAGCTATGCCCGACATCATGTGCTCTAGGGCGACGTGACAGAGGAGGGTCTGGATTCAGGGACAGATGAATCACCCTACGAATCCATGCCGAGATGGTGTTCTTGGTGACCCTCCTCTTAGTCCTCCCTGTGCTAACAAACAACGCTTGCACCTGAGGACGGACTGCAGCCGTTCTTTTGAAATATAGCCTCAAACTCCTTACTGGGCACAGTAGGAGGTGGTTTGGGTCATCTGTTACAGAACAGACTCGAAATCTGGAAGGAGTCGAACCGAGGGTCCGCTACCCCCGGATTCAGAGTCTTAGCAATAAACTCAGGGAGGAATTTGAACGTTACCTGCCCCCATCCCCTTGAATGGGCGATGTCATACGAGAGACCATGAAGTTCAGCTAGTAGGAACACCGTCTTCCAAGTTAGGTGGCGATCTGAAGCCTGGCGTAATGGTTCATAGGGAGGTCTCTTAAGAGACCTGAGAACTCGAACCACGTTCCATGGAGGAGGTCTCACTTCCGACTGAGGGCAGGTAAGTTCGTAACTTCGTATGAGTAGGGAAAGTTCCAGCGAAGAAGAAATGTCCATTCCTTTAAGCCTGAAGGCTAGACTTAGGGCTGAGCGATAGCCTTTCACCGCCGAGACCGAAAGGTGCATTTCTTCCCGCAAATACACGAGGAACTCCGCTATTGTTGGAATAGTGGCATCGAGTGGAGAGATACCCCTTCCACGACACCAACCACAGAAGACTTTCCACTTTGCCTGGTAGACAGATGCAGATGATTTTTGCAGATGTCCAGACATCCTGATCGCAACTTGTTGCGAAAATCCTCTCTCTGTGAGGAGATGCTGGATAGTCTCCAGGCGTGAAATCGTAGCGAAGCTATGACTTTATGGAAGATGGTGGCAAGTGGTTGTCTGAGTAGATCGTGTCGCGGAGGGAGTTCTCTCGGAAGTTCCGTTAGGAGTTGCAGAAGGTCCGGAAACCATTCCGCGTGATGCCATAGCGGAGCTATGAGGGTCATTGAAAGATTGACCGATATTCTGGTCTTGTTGAGCAACCTCCTCATCAGACAGAACGGGGGAAAGGCGTACACGTCGATGTTGTCCCACTGTTGCTGGAAGGCATCTTGCCAGAGCGCCTCGGGATCCGGGACTGGGGAGCAGTACAGCGGAAGCTTGAAGTTCAGAGCTGTTGCGAACAGATCCACAGTCGGGGAACCCCACAAAGTCAGGACTTTGTTGGCTGCTAGATGATCCAAAGACCACTCGGTATTCACTATCTGAGACGCTCTGCTCAGATTGTCGGCGAGCACATTCCTCTTGCCTGGAATGAAACGTGCCGATAGTGGAATCGAGTGGACTTCGGTCCATCTCGGTATCTCTACTGCAAGATGGGATAGCTGCTTCGAAAAGGTACCTCCTTGCTTGTTGATGTACGGCACTAATGCGGTGTTGTCGCTCATCACCAAAACAGTGACCCGCTAGGTATTGTTGGAACTGTTGAAGGGCCAAGAAAACGGCCTTCATCTTTAGAAGATTTATATGGAGGCACTTTTCTGATTCTGACCACAGGCCTGAGGTCCTGTGGTGCAGAACGTGGGCCCACTACCCTTTCTTAGAGGCGTCCGAAAAGAGCATCAAATCCGGGGGGAGGACGAGAAGATCCACTCCTCTTCGTAGGTTCTCGTCTTGTCACCCACCATTGGAGGTCTGTCCGTTCCGCAGGTCCCATAGGGATCATGGCGTCCGGGGAATCGTAACCTTGATTCCACCGGGACTTGAGTCGCCACCGGAGGGATCTCATCCTAAGGCGACCGTTGGGAACTAGATGAGCCAAAGATGAGAGGTGACCGAGGAGATGTAACCACGATTGGGCTGGAAGCTCTTCTCATCTGAGAAAATGGCTTGCGACCTTCCTCAGCCTCGCTATCCTGTCGTCTGACGGGAAGGCTTTGTGGAGATTGGTGTCTATAATCATGCTTAGGTATACCAGTCTTTGAGTGGGAAGCAGAGAGGACTTCGAGATTTACCATGATCCCCAGATCCTGGCAAAGTCCCAGAAGTATGTCTCGGTGTTGAAGAAGGGATGACACCAAGTATGCTAGGATCAGCCAGTCGTCCAGATAACGGAGGAGACGGATGCCGATCCTGTGTGCCCACGATGATATTAGGGTGAACACTCTGGTGAAAACCTGTGGTGTTGTGGAGAGACCGAAATACAGCACCTTGAATTGGTACTCCTTGTTGTCTAGGCTGAATCTTAAGTACTTCCTTGACGACGGATGGACTGGGATCTGGAAGTACGCGTCCTTCAGATCCAGCGTACACATGAAGTCTTGTGGTCTCACTGCAAGTCTGACCGTGTCTGCGGTCTCCATGCTGAACTGAGTTTGTTTGACAAAATTGTTCAGAGCCGAGAGGTCGATGACTGGTCTCCAGCCTCCAGACGCCTTCTTTACAAGAAAATGTCGACTGAAGAAGCCTGGGGACCCGTCGACGACCTCTTGGAGAGCGCCCTTCTTCAACAAGGTCTGGACTTCTGCCCGAAGGGCTTGCCCCCTTGCTGATCCCATGGCAAAGGAGCTCAATGACACTGGATTCGTTGTCAGGGGAGGTAGAGCTGTTGTGAACGGGACGCAATATTCCCGACTGATTACGGAAATCATCCAGGAATCGTCCCAGAGTTGCTGCCACATGTCTGCACAACTTTGTAGGCATCCCCCCACTGGTGGACATGTAGGGGGACTGCCAATCCTAGCGTTTGCAGCCTCGGCTGCTCCCTCTAGGATTTTTCCCTCCCATTTAGGACTTTTTGCCTTTCCTGTCCTTGACAGGAAAGGGCTTGGACACCATTGCCTTCGCTGCCGTTGTCGGTTTCGTGGTCTTGGTAGGACAGGACTGCTGGGGCGCTGGAGGCTTATAGGGCTTGGATGTCAAAGCCCTATGTAGGAGGGAGTCTTGGTGGGATTTCCTCCACCTTTCAGCAGCATGTTCTACGTCTTTAGGCTCAAACAGGTTCGTTCCCTCCACGGAAGAATGCCTGAGCCTGCTTATCTCGGTGCTAGGGACCTTCTGATGGAACCTCTCAGCCACCGCATCCCGAAGTTTCAGGATGGTGTTCGCCCACAAGTTCGGGACTTGGTGGGCCAGAAACTCGGTCGTGCGAGTGCCTGAGAGGAGGAACGTCTCCATAGTTTTCCTGGTACGTTCTTTGGAGAAATCCTCCGAACGTATCAGGATACCTAAGGTCCCTAACCAGATATCCAGCCACGAAGTGGCTTGCATAGCACACTTCGCAACCTTCTCCTGATTAAGGATCTCGGTCGCCGAGAATGAGACCTGCCGGTTCGAGAGTGTCTCAAGAGGGACTCCCCTGGTAAGCTCTTCCAAAGAATGGTGAAGAGGAATAGCTAAACAAGGCTCCTCTAAGATCTCAAAAGTACCTCCTCTGCTGTGCGCGAGGAGGTGAGAGAAGCTTGTTGCCGGCACTGGATCGGCTGGAGGAGGCTAACTCAGAGAGCTGGACCGCGATCTTGTCCCTGGTACTCTTAACCCCCTGAGACCAGGGCAGAGCCACACTGGCCTTAGAAGGTTTTTGAGTTCCAAATACTCGGTCCAAGACCGTGTCTTTGCCCTCTCGAGGGGAATCTCTGGGTCAGCAAACCCATTGAGAGTCCTCACAAGAGTCAGAACCTGCCAAAATGCATGTTCTGACTCCTGTAGCTCTCCTCCGGATGTTGGACTCGCAGCAAAGTCTCCTGTCCCCAAAGGCTCTTCTTGGGGAGAATCGCGGACGTTCTCAGAGTGACTAGCAGGCTCCATCCTAAGTCTCGTCGAGGATTTTGGAACTGTCTTAGAGTCCTTCGACTCCCTCCTGGGAGGGATGCAGGACTCCAACAATGACGGAGGCAGGTTCTTCTCCACCCCTACCCGGGAAGACTTTTCAGCGCGAGGTGGGGTTTCCCACATTGGTGCGATGGGGGAACGTCTCGCCTCACGTGACTCCCCTGAGGACGGGAAATCCTCGTCCGACAGGGAGGGAGAAAAAGTCTGGGGGGGAGGGGAGGGAACCTGCCTCGAGGGCTTACGAGGAGACAGCTTAGCTCTTGGATAAGTCACCGCGTCCGAAACTCCTCTTTTTCTCTTCAGGGGGGTAGACAGCCAAGGATTTGTGGCCCAATTCAGAGAGAACAGGCTTGAAAGCCTGTGTAACCGCTCTGACTAGTGCCCCAAACCATGGCTGCTGGCTGACAGCTGCGCTGTCAGACACTCCCTCTGGAGGAACAGGCATCGACTGATCCCTGGGAGGAGTTTCCATAGGGGGTTTCGCCCGAGAAGCAAAGGAAGAACAAGAAATGTTCCTGGACCTTTCTGGAAGCTTCCCTTTCACCGGCGAGCGCGCTGTTCTGCGCTTGCGGGGAGGGGAATGAGGCGATGGCGACCTTGCCGTGCGTTGTCCTGCAGCCGCACGCGCAGGAGGGTATTGGCGCTTGCGCGATGGGGAATACCCGGGGTCGCGTGCGCAGGCGAGCGATGGCGCGTGGAAGCGTGCGCAGGAGGCTGATTGTGCGCTCAAGCGCGCAGGATCAGGATGATGGGCCCGTGGCCGTGCGATCCTCGCGCCCCAGAAAATGTTGTAGGGGGCGCGCGCAGGAGAGATATCCCTTGCGTGCAGGTGCGCAGTCGGAACCTATGTGCGTTGGCACGCCTCTTGTGGGCGCACGTCAGGCTGGCGGTGCATAGCTGCTGTAGGGGATGAGCGTGGGCGCGCACGTATCCTCGTAGGCGCAAGCAAGTGAACGCGTGCTGGCGAGGGATGGCGCGCAGGAGATAGCAGGCGGCGAGTTGGCGAGCGCTTGAGAGTAGGTGAAGTCTTTGACTTCCCTACCGCCCCCAGATCCGAAGATCATGGGCGCGCAGGAGATGGCAGTACGTAGGCGCTGGATCGCAGGAGATGACAGTACGTAGGCGCTGGCACGCAGGCGATCGTTGGCGCGTTGGCAAGCGCCAACGCGTAGGAGAGCGCTGGCGCGCAAGGTGTTGACGTGCAGTAGGTTGATGGCGCGCTGGCGAGCAGGAGAGCACTGGCACACTATCTCAGGAACAGCCTTGCATTCAGGAGACCGTTGGCACGCATGTTCAACATGACGCGTAAGGGACGTGTGCGCGCGATGGCGCATGCGCCCTTGTTGCCCCGAAGGGACCGGTGCCTGACTATGATAGACAGGGTTCGTTGGCGCGTAAAGTGCATCAGCTGCCAGGAACAGCGACGGCAGGTCAGCAGGTCTGTCAGGTGGAAAGTCAACGTGCCCTTTGAAAGGACGACCTTCCACCGAAGGGGATCGCGAACGATCCGCAGAGGTGTCCAGGACCGTAGCAGGAACAGTCGGTGATCGTTGATGAGGCTCCTCTGCGGCAGACTGCAACGGCGATGATGAACCGAAGAGGCGCCTCCTAAACGCTTTATAAGGTGAAGGAAGGCCTCTCCAGCGAAGAGGAAGGCGAACCTTGCGACGCATACGCCCTCTAGGGGCCGATGGATCAGCAAGCTGACCTTCAGCAGTCCTCCGAAGAGGTTTCTGCGAGTGAACTCCCCCGAGGGGGAGAATCACCGGCAGGAGAGACTGTTGGACTAGTTTCTCCCTCGTAGGTTGAGCAGGAACAGGAGAAACTAAGCCTTCAGCTACTGCGGGATGAGAAGAGGCAGAGGTATTAGGAGATACCGCATTGGATACCTCTGACACCATAACGTCGACATTAGACACAGGATCAACCTCTGCCAAAGTTGGCGATTGCTTGACAGCGGCACCCAATCGGATGATGACAAGAAGTGCTTCCTTGGAGGGCGAACCCTCGAGCCCCAAGGAAGACCAAAGCTGAAACAAACTGGTTAAAGATAAATCCTCCCCAGGGGGGAGAGGTGGAGCTGCCTCGCTAGGGGAGGCAACGCCATCTCTCGAACCCCGAGTTAGGGAAACAGAACCACGGTCTACCCTACCACTCGACGGTCTCTCGAAAGAGACCGATCGAGCAGGAGCTTCGGAGGAGGTTTGGGCAACGGAAGAAGAGTCCTTGGGATTTTCTCCTTTCAAAGAAAACTTTGAAGGAGAAATATCCCGCCTGGACTTCTTACGTCGCCGAGAAAACCTCTCCCACTGGGAGGTAGACCACTCCCTACATTCACCACACTTATTATCACTATCACACCGTTGACCTCTACAGTAAGAGCAAAGGGTGTGAGGGTCTGTCTCGACCGCCGACATTAATGTTCCACAGGGCGGTCGGGTAATCCAGGACAGGTGCGCACAATCGCAGAGGCCAACTTCACACTCAAACCTGTTAAAGAAAAAGCAAAAAGACATTAATGGCTGCCAAGAGAGAGGCGAGGATGAGAGCGGACACGTCCGACTACCATCCGAGCCGAGAGCAAAGTGAGCTCAAGCACAGGTGTGTGTGAGGAGGGGGGAGCAAGCTACCCCCCCTAACTAGCGATGGGGTAGCAAACCCTCGCTAAATTCTAATGGCTCTTCATTTCAGCTACGCCGAAAGTAATACCCTTATTAAATAGTGTGGTTTGTACGTCAGTTACGGAACACACACAGGGTTGCTATTTTGTCAGCTGATTTCTAGTTTTAGCAGACATTACCACATTCTAAAAAAAACCATAATTTTTAATGGTAATTGTACTTTAAAGGTATTTTAGTATTCTATTTTTCCATCTTGGGAGCATTGTTACCATCAATAATTACCAAGTTTTTTCTCTCCCTGATCTGCTGATATCAAGCTCCCGCTACTGTATTAACATTATGTGCAAATACAAAAAACAAGGAGTATCGTTTATAAAATTTCTTAAGTAATTCAATATATCTTCTTAATGAATATTAACATCAGCACCAATATGTTAACAGAACATATTTTTCATACATTTCGTTTATAGCCATTAATATTAGTTATCATATTACGTCCTCTCTCTGTGTACGGGAAGTTTATTATTAAATCTTCATATTCCCTTAAACATTATTAGAAATACTTAGTATTATTCCTTGATGTTTTGCTAATGGGAACACTAATATTACTCAGTAACATCTTGAAAGGATATCACTCCATTTGCCACCTCGTCTTCTGCCAGAAATACATCACCAGACATGTGACGTGAACCCAACAAAGAATGATTTGCATAATAAGTAAAACCCTTTTCTGTTTCTCTTGCAAGAAATATATTAAAATAACTTATGAGATGTATGAGTAGGGAGGGAGGTGCTAGACTGAAGGTCACCTTGAATGGAGTTACCAGAGAAGAACAGAAGTTCACTTCAAGTACTTGGGTTCTGTTGTTGCTGCAAATGGTGGAGTGGAAGCAGATTATGTCAGAGTGAATGAAGGATGTGAAGTGTTGGGGGCAGTGAAAGGAGTGGTGAAGAATAGAATTAGGAATGAATGTAAAGAGTTTTTGAAAGTGATTGAACCAACTGTGATGTATGGATCAGAATGAAAGTGACAAGAGAAATTGGATGTGTTCGAGATGAAGTGTCTGAGGAGTACGGCTGGTGTATCTCAATTGGATAGAGTTAGAAATGAAGTCGTGGATATGAATGATGGGTGGCTTGGCCATGCAGAGGATGGAAAATAGCTGTCTGCTGAAGAAGGGGATAAATGTATGAGTTAATGGGAGAAGTACAAGAGGATGGCCAAGGTTTGGGTGGATGGATAGTGAGGAAAGCCATAGATGACAAGAGGATAGATGTGAGAGAGGCATAACACTGCTAGAAATAGGAATGAATGGCGAGCGATTGTGACAGTTCTGATAAGCCCTGGTGCTACCTCGGGTTACCTAGGTGACCACTGAGTTGGCAACAGTAGAGTCAGCATATGAAACTTATATAAAACAAAATTTTGCTTCATGCGTACCTAAGCTTCTTCCAATATAATTCTAACTAATTCTGTATGGGATACTTACTTATGATAGGCACTCCAATTAAACTTATTAAATGAGGACAATGACAATGAATTAGCTGTGCCAATCACGAAGACAACTTTGATATTTATGGCACAGCCGAAATTGTAGGCACCATTGAAGGAAATAAGTAAACACTTTAACGAAAGTACAGTATCACAAAACACACGAGTACAAAATAACAGTTGAAGATGTCGTAAGGCACAACGCCAAGTGGGACATAACAATGGAAGATGGTGCTTCGGCAAGCATCAATTTTCTTCGAGTAATGCTGTATTACATGGGCTTATCAGCTGCCAGGATACAAATTAGCATGCCCCGATTGGTTCTCTCATCTGTCAACCAATAGTATGTGGTGTACTGTCCTTCCTCGCATAAACGACAAATTTTATTTTCAGCAAAATTCAGCACATTTTGAAGATCAAAGGAAAATTCAGGACCATGACACCAGAAAAATGTGCCACCAAGTTAATTCGCGAAATACCTGTACAGTACTATGTTTAAGAGGACATTGGTTGTGCAAAAATAACTACCAAAAAAAATTCTTTAAAGCTTACCTTTACTCTGAGAATCTGTTCACGAAGATCTTGTAGGTCATTAAAAGTGCTCTGTGCTGTGATACTGTATACCAATACGAAACCTTGACCATTTTTCATGTATAAATCTCTCATAGCTGTAAATTGTTCCTGAAATCATAAAATAAAGATTAGGGGATCTAAAGAACTAAATATTGTACAGCAATAACTATTAAATGTATGCGTGTGTCTGTGTGACATAAAGGTAACTTTAAAAATTGTTCTGATGGATAAAACAACTGAAATCACAGGAACATGGTTATCCTTCACATTACCAAAACTATCAACAGTGACTACTTACTGTTCCAGCTGTGTCGAGAATTTCTAGCATACACTGCTGTCCATCCACTTCAACCTGTTTTCTGTAAGAGTCTTCTATGGTAGGATCATACTTTTCAACAAAGATTCCTTGAACAAACTGTACAGTAAGCGCTGACTTGCCCACACCACCTGACCCCAGCACCACAATCTTGTATTCGCGCATTCTCGACACTGAAAATAACAAAGACTCATTAGCTTGACTTGAAAATCCCTATTTCAAACTTCTTAAAAGGCCATTTTGCATGCTTGTGAAATTAAATGTAATGTATATGGGTCCTTTGGAGATAGCATACACTTCACAAGCACACAAAGACTTACAAATTTTACATTCTCTAACAAACACTTTTACTGTCCACTGTCCAGTACTTTTACCCCGCTATATCTTGATAACTTGGTGTCAACAATACTTCAATCAGATTCAAACGAGGTCCTATAGTTTTAGGCAAGAATATGGACGGACTAATGATTGGATGGCCTGCTCCTTTTCTTAAATTATCTAGCTCACAAGAACTTAACTTTCACTATAGATTTATAAATTCGATGGATTACTTCTTGCACAAAAAACTCCCTTATGCATTTTGTCCCCTTACTACTAAAACATTTAGAAATACTGTACTAAGGCAGTATAATATAAACTACATGCATATTTCATTCTAAGTCTATGAAATAACCCAAATGACAAATATTTATTTATAAAGGGAATTCATAACAGCAGTGGTAACGCACAAAGTAGCATGTTAACATAACTAACATTTTAATAGTTTTTTCTCTAAGCGAGGTGAAGATAAGAGAAATTATTTCTCCACCTATGACCTGTACATTCTCCTAACTTTTATCTAGCTTTATGCTTCAAAGTACACCCCCTTTCCCTTGATTTTCTGAACCTTCCTACAGGTTATCACCATGTTACTTTTAAATTCCTGCTTTTCTGACCAACTGTCCCTCCTCTGTTCTACCTTTTGAGTTCTTAGCCTTTTTTCCAAACACTGATTAAAAAACTTACAGAAATTTCATCACATGGTCCCGCAGAACTGCAATGTGAAGAAAAAGTTAAAAGAGGTTTGACAGCTGAGGTGGAACTAGGGACAAACTTCGTAGATGCAGTGGGAAGAGTAAGATATAAGTGGTTGAACAGCAAGATGGGAGAAGAAAAGCAGAAATGGAGGTATAGCACAAGACTACAAAATGGGTCCATAGGGTTTAAAGACTATGAACACTTAATTTGCTACTAATTCCTTATTCATATGACTTTCCAATGTATCTTAACATGATCTTTTATACAGTATTGTATGGTCACCCCCCTGAAAATATTTATTTCCTTTATCAGTGGCCATGTTTCTATTGAATACTGTGAATCTTTGGTCTCTCCAAATGGGGCACTTACATTTACAATTAGTTTAGCTATATCACCATTTCAACCTGCTCTCTCAATTATAGTTCCACAATCCGGAGTTTCCAAAGTTTCAACCATGCTCCTTTGCACTTTGCACCTTTGCGCAATTTCCCTCTCCACACAGTACAACACCCCATCTCTCGTTTGTTCATCCTCTGTAGTGCACCTTCCCTCCTCGCATGTGCATCTCTCGCTTCGGTCCTTTGTGAGCATAATTATGTTTTGATGTAATAAAAAGTGATTTATTTGTGTAGTACATACTCTTGTTCAGTGTATACATTGTAGATGTGCGATTCTCAACAGTACTGCATAAGATAAAGCATCAGGAGTTGCATCATGATTCATGACTATATAGAACTTATACGAAAATGGTTTGTGGGCTGTATAAAATGTGTACATTTAGTATATATTGTACAGTACAGTAATGTATAGTACAATACTTCAAGTAAAAATCTCTGTACTGTACTGTACTCTACAATATGTAAATGCGCTACGTGTACAGTGAGATGCCAAACGATGCAAGCCATCCTGCCTAAAACAGAGAACACTTACAGTAAGGGTGTTACCTTAGGTAATTAATCTGTACTTTACATATATTACAGTACCCGCGAGTGTTATATTAGATAGGAAGAACAGTGTTTGTTGTTATAAGTGTCCTGACGACTAGTGTTACATACTGTACTGTAAAGTAGCATTACCATGCAGTACACGTATCACAATACGCCTACTGTGATATAAACCAAGTAAAAACAATATTAGGCAGTACTTAGTGTGTTAGTCGACCGTGTGTAAGCAATGGGCAGCTAGTTTTTAGGCTAGAAGTTAACCCAACCTAGGGCAGCAAGTATTCATGGATTCTCGCACCTGTCTGTTACCTAACATCCCCCTGCGAAGAGGGAGAGCTGACTGCATTGCTGGGAAAGTGATTACATGTTTAATAGAGGGACAGTCAGTAGAGGTCATGCCTTCGCAGCACCAAGCAATTTTATTTTGCTCTTAAATACACTGCGTACTTGTACTTGAGGGGATTCCCATAGAGGAAGGCGACAATGAGGTTTTGTTAGCTGTGTGTGTGGTGTGGTTAACAGCCTCGAATATGAATGGCGAGAAGAAAGTATCCCAGTATTTGTAATGGAGGCCATTGATGGGGAACTGGGGACTTTGGGTGGGGGAAAATTTACTGGCCAATTGATAAATAAGGGTAAAACTAACCCTTTCTTACCTATAATTATTCTCTGAGATGCATACTAAATTCACAATAACTTGCAAAAAATAAGGGGACCCTCTTCCCCCAAAATATTTATTTCCCTTGTTTACATTTTTGAGGTAGGACTTTTTTTCTCCCATTTGTGCATAGCTTATAGTGCGATATCAACTTTATACTTCCTGTACACAAGCCCTCCTTCCACTTTCTTTCTACAAATAGAATTACTCTTTTGTGAAAGTAGCTCCTCCTCCTTCCTTCCCCTACCATATGACAAAGTTTACCATATTTGGGCATGTATGCATGCTTGAGTGTGACATAGGCAGTTTGGTGCTACTATAGTGTGAGGTCTACCGACATATGTCGCCTACCCAGGTGGAGGGTGAGGCCTACCGACATATGTCGCCTACCCAGGTGGAGGGTGAGGCCTACCGACATATGTCGCCTACCCAGGTGGAGGGTGAGGCCTAGCGTGTGACCAGCGTCCCAGAGCCCCGCACCTAACCATCGAACATGTGAACTGCCCAAATCCATCAAAAACTGACCTGTCCACGTGACCTGCCCATATAAAAGGAAGCAAATGGAGCTCCTAAATTCTACGGGCCGACCAAGGGAATGGCCCGTGCCAACGAGAACTGTTTGGCTATAATCTACAAGCTCCTAAATCAGTTTTTCCCTCGGCCTAAAAGAGATATCGATTGAGGGTACTAAAAATGTTGCTGAAGGAGTTTTATAGAAGAGTCATTCTGACAGAAGTAGCAGCACTCGCCTTTTTAAGAGAGCACAATCTTCTGGATACAGTTCAAGAAGCAGATCAATGCCACAAATGTGGTTCTGTTATGCAGGAAAAAAGGAAAGCGTAACAGAGGGAGGGAGAATTCAAGACTGTGTTACGTTGCCCTCGAAAGGGTTGTCAAACTACACTGTCTGTTCGTACAGGATTGATTGATTGATTTAAAGTTTTCAGGCAAATCAATTTTTCTATCATATGGACATGAACATTAAATTGCACTGCAACCTAAGCCTGTGTGAAATTTTAGAAATAATATTTCTTTGTATTGGATATACCAATGTCCACAGTAACGACTCGCAGGAAAATCTGCCAATACGAATAATTCAGCAGTAGACCTTACGCCATAGTACTAACAGGAGGTAGAAGTCACGCTATAGTAGCACTGACAGTTCTGCGACACAGCCCGTTTTCTTAGGACAAATCTTAAGTTCCTTTGAAGCAGTGTTACGTCAGGTGCGCTATAGGAGCCTAACATAAGTGTAATGGCTGCCATTTACAGCTATTTTGATGCTATAACCAAGTTTCACAGTGATTACAGTATGATCATTTGGGCCACGCTAGTTAACAAAGGGAAAAAAAAAAAAGGAAAAAAGAGAGAGAGAGAGGAGAGGAGAGAGAGAGAGGAGAGAGAGAGAGAGAGAGAGAGAGAGAGAGAGAGAGAGAGAGAGATATTTAATAACAGTTCCAAAATTGGAATGACAAAGCATTCAAATAAGGTTGCTATTTTATGGGAATTTCCAAGAATATTGCAGAAAAAGATTCCCTATTTTGTGGGATTTTCAAACAAGTTTAACAAATACTATTCAACCTGACTCAATAGTTTAAATTTTTGTGGAATTTTTCCAAAAATTTGTATGCAAAAATGAGCTGTATGGACACAAGCAATACTGAAAATTACCACAAAACAGTAACTATAAAAAGTTAAAAGTAGGATTTTTCATAAGCTTACTAAGTACCTATTGATGAGGATCATAGCCAGGAGCGAGTGATCGTTAATCAAACGGTTCCTAAATTTGAATGAAACAATTTAAGCTTCAATGTAGGTTTCATCATGACAGAAAGCTATTTAAGCACTGAAGTTCTTGACATAATGGCAGACTGTCCAGACAATTGTATTCACTGTGGTTTTCCAGTACGGGCTAGACAGAAAGGTCTACAATGCGAGTCATGTTACAGATGGCAACATAGGAAATGTGTTACTGGAGTATATCTAGAGGAGATTATTGGGCAGCCATGAGGTCAGGGATTAGCATTTACTAGAGTTGTACGTACAGTACATTGTGTACCGAGGAACAAACAAACCTCACAAGTTGAACTAGTGTCATCAATTGAAGATACTGTACACCTTTCCAAGATGTTGACAATGATGAACAAGTTGACAGGTTCAATAAAAGCAGAATCTTCACTTGGTGTACCTCTGCAAGACAATTTGAATGAACAACGCATTTTTCCAATGGAACTAGAAACCTCAATTGATGAGGAACAAGCAATCCCTCCTGTGTTGGTCTCTTTTCAGTTATTTGAGGATGAAACAATGTGTGGTCACACCAAGCCCACTCATAGTCTTGGCTATACATTTAACAAAATTACGAAGGCAAAATGCAATATATTAGCAGTGCACCATCCATCCAAAAGTCAACCCATGCAAAGCAGCATACACGCAAAGAAGTAAAACCTTTGTGAAGAGTACTATTTCACAGAATCACCCTCCAGCAGTCAATTCAGTCTCAATCACAAAAATCACATCTCTGGTGAAGAAAATGGCAGTACAAGATCTTTTTAAGCCAGCGTCTGCCATAGTTGATGAGGTATGCCTCTGGAAAATAATAGATATTTTCTCTAAAACGTCTGTCTGAATGTATGTATGTTTGTGTGTTTATGCCTATTTGTATCTTTGTATGTGTTAAGATAAGTCAGAAAAGGTTTAGTATCAAACTTTTATATCATGAATAGCAATTAATGCCAACATTTTGCTCCATTCAGGTTCTGCTGCAAGAGCTGGGTAATAAACCGTGCCAAAGCCCGAGCACCTGTCAAGAACTGTGAACAGGCAAAAAGGAGAAATTAAGACCAACTCGAACTTGACTAGACACACATTCCAAGTAACTTCCTGAGAGCTGATGTGGGAGTTCACGAACGGCTTCACTTGATGTTCGCCATTGATCAACAAATGGAACGTCTAAGCGAGCCAAGTCTTGGTATGTTGATGGGACGTTCAAGCTGTGTAGACAACCATTTACACAATCTTTAAGTTCATGCCTTCGTACGAACAGATTACTGTGCAAAACAAGTGGCCCTATTGTTTGTCAATGTCTAGGAGAGAGAAGAGTGGATACCGAGAAGTATTTCTTCCGCGTGAAATTTCAGTTACAGTAAACATATAACTATCGACTTCGAAAGAGCACTTTGGAAAGGCTTGTCTGAGGTGTTACCCTTTGCTAATATCAAGGGATGTGTCTTCCATTGGACACAAGGTATATGGAGAAAAGAGAGTAAATCTGTGGATTGTTCTTAGTTTATCATTTCCCATATGAGGGCATTGGTTTTAGTAGATACTTCATCTGTTTTTTTTTTCATCTAGATACAAGAGCTTGGTCTACAAGTTGCATACACTAACGACGAAGGAACCTACAAGTACCTACGCAAGCTGATGGCTCTTTGGTTTCTCCTGGAGGGCGAGATACCTGTGGTGTTTGAGTGTCTTTCAACCCAAGCTATGGACACTCAAGTACACCCAGTAATAGACTATATTGCAAGAACCTGGATCTATTGCTCACTATGGCCACCTTCCACTTGGAGCGTATTTAATAAGTCTGTACGTACTAATGATATTGAACAGTGGCACAACATTAAATAAATGTGCAAACGGTAAAAGTTGTCAATAATTCTATCTCTTGGTAACACTACTGCTTAAAGAAGCTCTTGTAACATCTATACATGTAAGATTGGTGTCTGAAAGAAAACTGAGAAGGATTCAAAGACATTACAAGGAGCTGCAAAAGAAATTGTTTTCTCTTTGGGTGAAATATACAAGAGGGGAGAGATCAGCATTAGAGCTTCTCAAAGCTTCTTCTCATTTGAATGGACCAGTGGACTTTTATTATGCTCATTTATTACATAAATTATTTTACAATTGAATGGACCATTGAGCTAGGGTTCTTTTATGCTCTTTTGTTTATAAAATATTTCAGGATTCAGAGAAAGTGTTTAGTAATAATAATAATAATAAAACTGGAAGATCAGAATGCTGGGGGAGAATAAAATAGATTTTACTAAAGTTCAAAGTTGGCCTTCAATTTTTAATTTTTATCTCTATTTTCATTCTTTCTTTTGGTCTAAAGATGACTACCCTCATGGAAAGTCAAAAGACAAACTCATAGGGGTCCAGAAGGGAAATCAGCTTGCTAGAAAACCATGGAAAAGAAAAGGTAATAACAGAATAGATAAAGTAGAATAAATCAAATAGTGAGAATAAATCATATTTCTGTTCTTGAATGTTTGGAGGTCTGAGGACTCCACAATGGAGCTAGGCAATCCATTCCATAACTTAGTAGTAGCTAGCATAAAGGTCCTACCAGACTGATTAGATGGAAACCTAGACTATGTATGAGAATGTTGCAAGTTTTGTTCATCTAATATTTTTAGCAAGTTGGTAATACTAATGTACAATTCTGGTAAGTGCAGTATTTATCGTCAGTTTTTAATTTTCTTCACTTTATCTATCATTCTCATCAACTCATACCCTCATTGTAGTGCTGCATGACCTCTGTAGTCCCAGTGCTTGGCCTCCAGCCTAAATTCAATACTGTATTCATATTTTTGCCCAGTTGCAATTTCATTCCAATAGCATTTGTGGGCAATCTTAGTGTGGGCGAACCGACTTTTGAGCAAACTGACCGTAATTCATTATTACCGTACTCCTGCTGTAGTGAATATTTTTTTAAAAGCTCATTGTGTTATCCCTCCAAGTTTAAGTGGCCTAAGTGGGATTCTGGTAAGTATTTAATTGAGATTTACTTTATCATAATTTAAGGATTCATTTGTGATTTACTTTTGGCCCTATCTAGATCTGTGACATGGGAACTATTAGGTTAGGTTAGGTTCTGTGGCCGTTTGTCCTGTTTTCGCTTACCCAGAGTCACTAGTTCTCACCTGTGTTTGTCAGGAAGGAGGGGATCCATTAAGGTAAAACAGCTTATTTGCAGTGGAAATAAAGATGAAATTCGTTGGAAGCACAATATTCACTGTAGGAAAAGCTGTTTTTCCTATAAGAAATGTTGTCTCGTATTCTATAAATTTCGGTCTAAAATATTAAATATATGGGTTTCCCCTCCACTATTTGTATCAGAAGAGATTCGAGTACCTTTAAGTATACCAGGTACACTTATTTTCTCTACTAGGAACATTGTGCTGCATTCATTATTTACCCGAAATTTCTGATCGAGCTCTCTTACCAACTCATCTCATTTAAAGACAGACCATACGGAGGCGAGGCAACCACATATAAACGGTTGCGAGTTGAAGGGTTACAGGTTGTCCAAAATTAACATTTACCAATTTTATTATAGTTACAGACAGAAAAAGCTTTACTAAAAAAAAAAAGATGGTTTCTATTAAAAAAAAAATGTTCCGTTTTCTTCAGAAATGACACTTACTTTCACTGCAAATGAAAACTTAATTTGCTAATAAATAATAATCAATGGGGTTAGAATGCACACTTCAGCATGTAACGCTTGCCAGTTCATAGGAGCTTGAAGTTTTTCTTTTTCTGCGAGCGCACGGTGGAGCAAAAACCATTAGATATCTTGAAAAAAACCCGTTCTTAGACTGTCTAACCGTACAGGTTTTAGTTTTTATTTGCTATCGAAATAAAAGAAAAATTCAGCGAAAGCACATCATTTACTACAGGAAAAACTAATTTTTCCTCTTCAAAATGTTGTTCTGATTGTAAATTTTACCCACAAATGTTCACACCGAAACCTAACATTGATTTGACAGAAATGTTGAAAACCTACCATCCTGAAACCAAGATACACGAGCTATGCTATGTAAAAGGAAAAAAAATACATAAAACATAAATTAGGTATAGGCCTTGGGAACCGAAAGGCAAAATTTTATTAATGAAGGAAAGAAATTTGGGCCATAAGGGCAAGAGATTTATTGTGGTTTGATAGCTGAAGGCTTCCTTTCATGAATTAAGACAGCAGGATTAAAAACTTATTCAATGCCAAAAACTATAAGAAAATTAAGTGTAAAACTTTACCAATTAAGTCAGGTACCGTACTAAATTGACTGAACAATTCTGGGATAGGTCCTGTACAACAGACTTACAGCAACATCTTTAGTCAGTAATGACCTATACTATACCTATACAGGATACACCTCTAAACTATATCTATATAGGATACACTTCCAAGGTAATCTAAGACCTTGCTGGAGTTAATAAACAAAAAAACAACCAAACTCACTTATGAACACTGTTAGGTTATTAGACTACCGTAGTACTGTACAACCAAATAATCAAAATGGACTTGGATGTTAACCAAAGGAGGGGAAACTTGCCATAGCCTACGGTAGGTTAATCTGAAACTTAGTAACGTAAACCTTATTAGCCTTAGCCTACTACGGTACGTGCACTGAAGTACTAGGCTACTCCGAATAGGACAGTTATGGTGTCCCTCCTAATGGAGTGGGAAAAATAAAAATCACACATCCACGAGTACTTAGGTTTTAGTTCAAACACACACACCAACAAATCCCATTCTTACCCTCTCGAGATTAACAGATAAAATTCAGTCGCGTTGGAAAATGATGAAACTTCGTGAACGGTAGCAACAAGTGGATGAAATTCTCATCAGTCGCTGAATTTCGAATACAAATATTCCACTAAGTCACACAGGCTGCAAGATTGTATTTCCACTGTAAAACTAATTCATGTGGTCGTGGTATTATCAAAATACTGACAATATGGGTGGATCCAGCGGTATAAAAACAATGCCAACACCCCTGCCTACACCTGACACTTTAAACGCTCTTATGAGAGCTTATAACATCAATAAATGAGACCACATTCACAAAGATTTTTTTCTTACCCTTGTCGGATTTTGTGGAAACTAAAGAGAGAAATTACTATCGGCCGTAGCCCACCAAGTTATGAGAATTATTTACAATTTTGGGCGATGGCTTCTTCCCAAAAGCGCTTCCGGGCAACTCTCGACTGAGCCGATGGTTCTTTCTTCATCTGACGCCATCTTCTACACGAAGCTATGATTCATCAAAATTGTTTTGTTCTTGTTTTACATATTACAGTAAAAAGATAAATTGTTAATAATTGAATTGATAATTTATTTTGCAATATATAACGTCTGCTTATTACGCAAAGATGTGTTATTAGTTATTATCGTTGGATTATGTTTTAGAGTTAAAGGTCATTCCTATGGGAAATTTATCAAGATTAATAATGCTGCTGTATCATACTTTAAGGTAGAATTTAAAGTTTGGCGGGATGATTCATTGTGTTGATTAAGATTACTGTGGCAAATCACGAGGTTAAAGATAAAGATAAGATAATGGAAGGAAAATAAAGATATGATAACAACACACACACACACACACACACACACACACACACATATATATATATATATATATACATATATATATATATATATATATATATATATATATATATATATATATATATATATATACAACAACAACAACAATAAATGCAACCGCTTCTGGTCCACTGCAGGACAAAGACCTCAGACATGACCTTATTCATGTCTGGGGATTGGCCAGATTTTATCACAACGTTGCCCATTGCGAATTGGTGATGGTGGAAGGCTAAGATTGATTGCTCACAGCAAACCAACCTACGACAGATTGTTAATCATGGCGATACACATAGATGTGTGTATAACTTTTAATGACGTATGCTTAAATAAAAAAGTATACCATGTTATGCGTATAAATATATATATATATATATATATATATATATATATATATATATATATATATATATATATATATATATATATATAGCCTATTGCATATAAACATTATAGGTAAGTATATATCATTTTATGGGATTGGCCAAATTTAAATCTACCTAAAAATAACTGCTATTTCACTGTTTCGTGAACTCAGAAATCAGAAAAATATATCAAGAGTCACTGACCAAGTAATGGTCACACGGATTATAAAGTTATGCCAGCTTTAGATTGCTGAGTGAGCTACACATTACACCCAGTTTTCCAGCTCTTAAACCATAAGTCTATCACATTCCCATCCCGAAATGAAACCTTGTCTCGCCCTTTAACTTCTAGGCCTAACATACTAACAACGAAGGAATGTGGGACATAAACATTTCTTTCACTATACATTTTTCCTCTTCGGAGTAGAGCAAGAAGGGTAGATCCTTGCAGAAAAACAGGACATGAAGGGCTAGTCTTCTGTTTTGCTTCATTTTATTTTTTACCCCAATGGCAGACTAGAATTGAGCTTCGGGACGTTGCAAATGGTACTCCGGTGCTTAGCACCTAGCCACGGCACACACACACACATACATACATATATATATATATATATATATATATATATATATATATATATATATATATATATATATAAATATATATGTATATATATAAATATATATATATATTTATATATATATATATATATATATATATGTATGTATATATATATGTAACCCAAAACGCTGTTTAGCGATCATCGCCCCGAAAAGGTGGCTAAGAGTTGGGTCAGGTGCTACATAGCCTACGAGCCTTTTTAGACCTTTCCAACGAACCCAAGAACACGTCTTAACTGTTTGTGGTTCTTGAGATACGCATACCCCTTATTTTCGAGTCCTGTCCCTTATGCCTTGACTTAGTGCACTCATCTCCTCCACCACCATACTTAAGACCTCGGGACCTTTCCAACGAGCCCAAGAACACCTCTTTACTCCTTGTGATTGCCGAGAAACTTTTACGTTATAAAAGTCTATTTTTATGGGTTTTTTTTATCTGTTAATATGGGACCTTACGACAAGACCCGTAGGAAAGGAGAAGAGATTGTTTTTTTTTTTTCGAGATGGGGGCCCTTGCCAGGCTTCTGAATATATATATATATATATATATATATATATATATATATATATATATATATATATATATATATATATATATATATATATATATATATATATATATATATATATATATACTTCTTTTATTTAATTAGCCCTAATAAGATACTTATACGTTGTGTCATCAAAGCAAATTTGCTATTTTGTCTATTAACCCTTTCACTGTATTGGTTTAAAATGGTACAATACTCCTTAGCTATGACTTCTGTTTGTCCACTTCTAAGTAAATCTTTGTACTGGTACCTAGTAAACATAGACTCATTTCTTTGATAAAGCCTTGTGATTAAATTCCCTCAGCTGATAAATCCTCAGTCATCTAATCTCCTTTTCCTCAGATTAATATCTGGGGAAAAGGAGATTAGATGAACTTCAAGTTCATCTCGAGTCGTAAGAAGAGCTAGAGGCTTTTCATTAGTGAAATAAAGCATACAATACACGTGCTTAATTCATCCATGAATAAGGACTAATTCTATGTTCTAACAGTAGTTTAGATGGCATAGGAACTACGTAAACCCCACATAACAGTTGACTAAACATCATGCAGTGGAGGTACTGAATTAAAAAGGTATATTTTGAAGGACATAGATACTATTTCCTTTCAGAATAAGTTAAGAACGAGAATTTAAAAAAAAAAAAAAAAGAGATAAAAATTGAAAATAAATAGTCAATAAGATGACAAAAGGCGAAGTCCTCTTCAAGTTAAATACCTTAATGGAGGTTGCATAAATGTTTGCATATATGCTTTGTCCTCTTTCAAGAAGAACCACAAGCAGCTAATGCTGGAGACATATATTATTATTATTATTATTATTATTATTATTATTATTATTATTATTATTATTATTATTATTATTATTATTATTATTAGCTACAACCCTAGTTGGAAAATCAGGATGATATAAGCCCTAGGGCTCCAATAGGGAAATTAGCCCAGTGAGAAAGGTAATAATGAAATAAAAAACTACAAGAGAAGTAATGAACAATTAATGTAAATTATTCCAAGAACAGTGATAACAACAAAATAGATAATTCATATAAACACTGTAAAGAGAGACTTATATGCCAGCCTGTTCAACATGAAAACATTCGCTTCAAATTTGAACTTGAGAAGTTTTACCGATTCATCTCACTGGTATTATTATTATTATTATTATTATTATTATTATTATTATTATTATTAGCTAAGCTACAACCCAAGTTGGAAAAGCAAGATGCCATAAGCCCAAGGGTTCCAACAGGGAAAATAGCCCAGTGAGGAAAGGAAATGAGGAAATAAATAAACGATATAAGAAGTAATGAAAGTTACAATAAAATATTTTAAAAACATTAACATTAAAACAGATATTTGATTTATAAACTATGAAAGGACTCAACATAAAAACATTTGTTGCGAGTTTGAACTTTTGAAGTTCTACTGATTCAACTACCCGATTAGGAAGATCATTCCACAACTTGGTCACAGCTGGAATAACACTTCTAGAGTACTACGTAGTATTGAACCTCATAATGGAGAAGACCTGACAATTCGAATTAACTGCATACCTAGTATTACGAACGAGATGGAACTGTCCGGGAAGATCTGAATGTAAAGGATGTTCTGAATGATGCAAAATCTTATGCAACATGCATAATGAACTAATTGAACGACGGTGCCAGAGATTAATATCTAGATCAGGAATAAGAAATTTGATAGACCGTAAGTTCCTGTCCAACACATTAACATGAGAATCAGCAGCTGAAGACCAGACAAGCGAACAATACTCGAAACAAGGTAAAATGAAAGAATTAACACTTCTTCAGAATAGATTGATTACCAAAAATCTTGAAAGACTTTCTCAATAAGCCAATTTTTTGCGCAATTGAAGAAGACACAGATCTAATGTGTTTCTCAAAAGAAAATTTGCTGTCGAGAATCACGCCTAAAATTTTAAAAGTCATACAAAGTTAAAGAAACATTATCAATGCTGGGGGTAATCATGGATTCATAGGTAGAGAATATTGGGGAAAGAGGAATTAACTAAGGCATGGGAAATATGGACGCAATCTTTCTAAATATCAATGATAGATTACTTGATTTTTTCCAACACTTAAAAAAAAAAAAAGAAAAAAAAAACAAGAGGAAGTGAAATAAGATAGAACAGCATGCCCGAGTGTATCCTCAAGCAAGAGAACTCTAATCCAAGATAGTGGAAGGCCATGGTACAGAGGTTATGGCACTACCCAAGACCAGGGAGCAATGGTTTGATTCTGGAGTGTCCTTCTCCTAGAAGAGCAGCTTACCATAGCTAGAGAGTCTCTTCTACCCTTACCAAGTGGAAAGTAGCCACTGGACAATTACATTACAGTAGTTGACCCTTGAACGAAGAAGAATTGTTTGGTATTCTGCGTTATCATGTGTATGGGGACAATTTGGTAAGAATAAGCCAGACTATTCGGTGTATACATATGCAAAGACAAAATGAGCCGTAACGAGAGAGAGGGATCTAATGTAGTACTGTCTGGCCAGTCAAAGGACCCAATAACTCTCTAGTGGTAGTATCTCAACTGGTGCCCTGGCCAACCTACTACCTACTAATAAAAGTATACATCTTGTGGAATAGAAAAAAATGTGGTAATAAACCTTTTGCTCTCGGATTGGATATCCAACATGTAAGATAATTCAAAGCAAATGCTTTGCAGAATATAAAATCCTGTTGTTTCCTTTCCAAATGAGGAAGCACGAAGTAGTAGTTCGGATGTAATAACGCTCAGGAATAATTAAGAAGGAAGTCGATTTGTTGGTCTGCCAAGCAATGTCTCAAAACTTAAGATGTAATTAACTGAAGATATATATATATATATATATATATATATATATATATATATATATATATATATATATATATCATTATCATTATTATTATTATTATTATTATTATTATTATTATTATTATTATTATTATTATTATTATTATTATCATAATCTGAGCTACCACTCTATCAGGAAAAGCAAGATACTATAATCCCATAGGCTTCAACAGGGAAACATAGCCCAGTGAGG